>NC_041406.2:23123580-23473580 GCF_900747795.2 Erpetoichthys calabaricus | reverse complement strand
GACATGTATTTGGCTTCCTGGAATGAATAAAGTGACTGAGATTGTTTAAAGTGGCAGGCTTATGCTCAGTTTATTGCCTGCTATGGAAGAAAGAAAAGAGGAAGTGGAAGGTCACACAAGGAACCTGATTAGTATTGGGTGAAGTTAAGAGTGACGTCCCACAGGGGGCAGTGCTGGGGCTGCTGCTATTTTTAATATATATAAGTGGTTTGGATAGGAATATAAATAACAAGCTGGTTAAGTTTGCAGATGATACCAAGATAGCTGGATTATCAGATAATTTGGAATCCGTTATATCATTTACAGAAGGGCTTGGACAGCAGACAGGCTTGGGCAGAATTGCAGCAGATTAAATTTAATGTCAGTAAATGTAAAGCATTACATGTAGGAAGTAAAAATGTGAGGCTTAAATACACAATGGGACGTCTGAAAATAGAAAGTACACCTTGTGAGAAGGATTTAGGAGTCATAGTGGACTCGACACTATCAACTGCCAGACAGTGTTCATTAAGAAGGCTAACAGAATGTCAGGTTATATAGCGCCTTGATGTGTGTGTGTGGAGTTCAAGTCCAAGGAGATTCTGCTTCAACCTTTATAACGCACTGGTGAGGCCTCGTCTGGAGTACTGTGTGCAGTTTTGGTCTCCAGGCTACAAAAGGGACATAGCAGCACTAGAAAAGGTCCCAGAGAAGAGCGACTCGGATGACTCCAGGGCTACAGGGGATGAGTTATGAGGAAAGATTAAAAGAGCTGAGCCTTTACAGTTTAAGCAAAAGAAGATTAAGAGGAGACATGATTGAAGTGTTTAAAATTATGAAGGGAATCAGTCCAGTGGGGTGGCACTGTGACTTTAAAATGAGTTCATCAAGAACACCGGGACACAGCTGGAAATTTAAGAGTAAATTTCGCACAAACATTAGGAAGTTTTTGTTTACACAAAGAACGATTGACACTTGGAATAAGCAACCAAGTAGTGTGACAGACAGTAAGACTTTAGGGACTTTCAAAACTCGACTTGATGTTATTTTTAGAAGAATGAAGTGATAGGACTGGCGAGCTTTGTTGGTTCTCGTCCAGATTGTTCTAATATTCCACTCTTCTTCTATATGACTACTCTTATGTTTTAATGTCCTGTGGATTCATCTCTTATGTTCAAAAGTTTTCTTGTGTTCTATTAGGCCGCCATACATAGCTGAGTGTCTGCTAGTTGTCTGTCTGGCCCTCCTCTGTTGTTCAACCACATTACTGAATGCACATATTGCATTAGTGCAAGAAGAAGAGGAGGGGACGTTGGCGCACGCATGCTGCTGCCGCTCCTCCTTGTTAACAACACTTTTTCGAGGCCACCAAGACATCTCTGCTAACTGGGAAGGAGTTCCAAGCTTGGAGAGAATGTGCACAGTGTTTCACCAGTTGCAGCTTTATGGAGAGTGCAAATTAAGGAAAGAAAACTAGTAGACTCTTCAGCCGTCGATATCCATGTCTTTTCAGGGAGCTCTGTGTGAAAGACGCCTCCTTCCAGGCAGCCAGGCCTCTTATCTGGTGTGGACTGGAAGGGGCGGACCTAAATGACCCCACTGGGCAGTTTCTCGGTGCTGCAGGGAAGAGAAGGAGAGATGCATGTTAGCGACAGCGCCCCTCTTGTCCTGGCGGGTTATTACACACCGTAAACAAGGTTGTGAGGAGATCCTTGGAGTGACAAATATCAATAATGGTAGCAAATAATAAAGCTGTTTCACTTATGAATAAAGAACTAATGACAAGCAGATACCGGAATACCAGAACGAAACACACTGAGTCGATCAGAACATGTCAATCAGTGAGATGCTTGTTCTTGGTTTTCACCTACGATTTTGGATATTCTTGGCTCAGTTGTTGAAAGAGCAAGTCCTGTGTCATCTTTGGGAACTACAGCAAGATCTTGAAGCAAATTTACCTCCTGAGTAGGCGTAATTTATCCCATGTCTGTTATGGCAGCAAGAATAGGTGATCAAGATGTTTGAAGAGAGACAACTGAGGATTAATTCTCAGTGTTCCCCAAATGTTGTATGATTTCTGCCCTTTGCATTTTATAATTTTCTACACTGGCATGGTGTGATTCTGGTCCTAGTGAACAACACTGGTAGGTAGTGATAGTCAATCCTGAGGCTCACCTCCATAATGATGTTACCATTTGGTTGGAGGGCATAGCAGGCAGAGTCCCTTTCCAGGTTTCATCACGGTGACAGGGCGAGGACCTTTGATGGGGGAGACTGGTGCCCTGTGCATCTTGTACAGAATCGTTTCGGAGATTTGCTTAAAACTTGAGAGAATCCAAGAGTAAGGAGCTGGTGATTCTCTAATGTGGAAATATCTGTGTAGGCGTAATCAAGATTAACGGCCCTCCTGTTATTTAGGCGACAACCAACTGGTGCCAACAGTGTTTATAATGAATTAAAAACACAACAGCCCAGCAGGGTGGCGCATATTGAGCACCAGGTTTAGAGCTGAATGTTTTTAAACTATCACTTTTGCTTTGATTGCCCCTTCCGTGCGTACATCAAAGCTGCTGAGACGAAATTCTCCTCTGAATCCCAATGCCGTTTCTCCTTAGCCACGTTTTTAAGCTTTGGTGTGTTTGATTAGACAGAGACAGAGGGGAGAGAAGACGTTTAAGAAGAAGTGGGATTCATGTTCCCCTCTTGAGGTTCATATCATCCGTCTGGCCCAAAGCCATTCAAAGCAAAACCGGACCACTTTGGGGAAATTTTACTGCAAATCCTTACGTTTCACTCCACCTCACCTGCAGGTTTTCAATTATTTAGTGCCAGATGAGAGTGAGCTGTCGTTAGGCTTACTTTTGCCTTTTCGGTTGGACGGACAGTTCAAACTGAATAGAAAGTGGATTCAGAAAGTCTTCAAGACCCCTTCACTTTTCTACACACTTGATTGTGTATACATTTTTTACCCATCAGTCTATACTCAATAAACCATAATGACAGAGAAAACCTGTTTTCCGAAAGGTTTATTAAAAAAATCAAAATGTGAAATCTCTCATTTCTACAAGTATTCAGACCCTTCACTGTGGCCCTACAAAATGTACCCAGGTGCACCCTCTTTACTTTAATTCTCCTTGAGGTGTGTCGAGAACTGGATTGGGGTCCGTCTGTGACAAACCGAGCTGATTTGACATCGTTTAGAAAGACACACAGCCTTGTACGTAATAACAAGAACAACCGATCTCTTGTATAGGCCGAAATCACACAAGGAATGCCTCAGTGGGCTTAAGCAGACCCTGTTTTTTGACAACCCACCCAGCCTTGAATCTCTAAGAAGACAGGAAAAAAAAATTTAGGATCTTAGGAATCTTAGGAAGGGAGGTTGGGTGTGCAATGGGTGTCAAAACATGGGGTAAATACAACACACAGAACAGAATACAAGTCATCCTCATCACAGAGCTAATCTGTCATGGCCACCTCCGAAATACAACACAATGGCAGAAACTACTTTGTTCTTGCACAGCCATAGCACTCCTCATCAAGTGCAGGCGTAGAACGTCACGACCGACAACTCTCAAGGCAAAATGTAGGAATAGATGACAGCACTCACTAAATACAGAACAACTACCACATAGGAGGATACAAAAGAGTTCAAATACAGGCAGTCCCCGCATTAATTACGAGATCCCTTTTTGCTTTGCACCCTCCCTCACCATAACCTGTCATCTTTTGAAAGCTTTAGATTCGTCAAAAATTTCAATTTTTTCGTCAACAATTTCTAGGTTGAGCATTAGTAACAGGGGACAAAACCATTTATCTAAAGCTTTGAGTGGTCCCTTGAGAACAGTGAAGTTTGGAACCACCAGGACTCTTCCTAGGTTATAACTATCATATTACTTATTGTAAGAAAAGGCGCTATATTGCGCCCGACCCGACACATATTGACACGGAGGCACGTGTAAAACAAATAAACTGTTTATCTTCAGCTGGAGGGCAGCTCTTCCCCGTAATCCCTCCAGCCACAATACAGTCCCAAGCACAGTATTCAATCAAAATCACCACAAGTTAACACACTTTCTCTTCCTCCACCACTCCTCCCTGGCAACCTCGTCCTCTTCCTCCCGATTCTGGCCCCTGAGTGGTTGTCACTGGCTCCTTTTTTTTGGGTGCTCCAGGTGCTTGATTGCCGACATCTGGGTGTGGCGAAACCAACGCCCAAAAGGGGCCAGCAGCTCCTGCTGCAGCACCCCCTGGTGGAACCCAACATGGCTGCACAGAACTCCAACCCCCATGAAGCCCTGGGGGAGTCCAAGGCACTGCTGCAACCCAGGGAGGCTGCCATCTAGCATCCAGGGGGAGATACTGGGTTTCCCACCCTTGTCCCCCTGGTATATATGGTGCAGTGGCGTCCCGGCCAGGCATGGGCCCCGGCCATCCATCACATTATGTTTTAGTACTGCTGACTAACAACAGAGATTCAGTATGCAGAGCTCATCTGCAGCTCTAGTCAGGGTATGCGAAACTCAAGTTGTGAGTCTTCAGCCAGATTTAAAAGCTGAGACTGAAGGGGCATCTCTTGTAGTAGCAGGCAGACCATTTTACAATTTCAGGGCCCCTGTAACTAAAAGCTCAACCTCCCGCTGTTATTTTATGAATCCTCAGAATCAAAAGCAGCCCAATATCTTGAGATCCCACTGTGTGCTCTGGTTTGTAAGTCATGATAAGTTCAGAGAAGTAAGCAGGGCCTCGGCCATTTAAGGTTTTTTGTATGTAAGGACCAACAATTCATGCAGCAGGTCAGGCGAAAAACCACCCACACAGTGGACTGAGAAATTCTTCAGAGCCCTTTGCACCCTTCACTTTCTGCATACTTTATTGTGTTGAACATTTAATTCTAAATGCATACATTTGCCATTTTTGCTCACCAATTTACACTCAGAAATGTTTGCAAATGAATGAAGTATCAAGAACTGAATTTATCTATTGTCATAAGAATAAGTGATAGACATCATAGAGGTTTGGGGCAGCCACCTGTGTATTGTTTCCTGGCTGCAAAAAGTTGATTTGAAATGAGCAAGATGTGCATAGAACAGAGACCAAAACAGAACTGCTTGGCCTTGAGACAAAATGGCCGTTTTAAGCAAGAGTAGGGGAAATTACATCACTTGCGCCGGAACCGGAAGTGACCGGAAAGTGACATCATCATTTGTGCCTGAGCCGGAAGTGACATCTTTGTGTCCAGAAGTGATGTCATCGTTGGCACCTTAGGTGCCGGAAGTGATGTCATCTGTGGTGTTGTGAATAAGCAGGATTTCCCAGGAATGGTCTGCAAGAGACTGAGAGAGACAGTCAGTACACTCTGCTGCCCCCTGGTGTGGCATAGAATTACTATTGTTTAGGCCCTTTAGCTGTTTCCCATGCGCACATGTGTGACACTAATTATTTAAGTATTTAGACCCTTTCCCGTGACACTCCAAATTGAGGTCAGGCACATCCTGTTTGCTTTATAAGGCAGAGTGGTGGCTCTGAGGCTAGGGATCTGCACTGACAATCGGAAGGTTGCCGGTTCGAATCCCGTAAATGCCAAAGGAGACTCTGCTCTGTTGGGCCCTTCAGCAAGGCCCTTAACCTGCAATTGCTGAGCGCTTTGAGTAGTGAGAAAAGCGCTATATAAATGCAAAGAATTATTATTATTATTTCATTGTCCTGGTGTCCACCTCTGGCCAACTGAATTGGGTAGACATCATTTAGGAAAGCACACACCTGTGTATAGAAGGCCCAACAATTTCACACTGCATGTTGGGACAAAAACCAAGCTATGAAGTCCCAGGGACTCTTTGTAGATGTCTGTGATCAAACTGTGGTAACGCATAGATCAAGGCAAGAGTACAGAACCATTTATCTAAAGCTATGGGTGGTCCCCGGAGCACAGTGATGTTTGGAAACACCGGGACTCTTCCTAGAGTTGGCCATCCAGCCAAACTGAGTAACCAGGCTTGAAGGGCCTTGCTTTTGGGGGAACCAAGAACACAATGGTCAATGTAACAGACCTTCAGAAGTTTTCTGATGAGATGGGAGAACCTGGTGGAAGGATGACCTCAGCGTCACTCCATCAATCAGGTTTTTATGGTAGATGGGCTGACTCTTCTACCAAATTATATTTACAGGACTCAAGACAAAAAGTCTCTGGTCTGATGAGACAAAAATTGAACTGTCTGGGCAATCTAATGGAGACCAGGCCATCTCAGCAGGGCACCATGAGTCAGATGTCTACAGCACTTTGATCCTGCAACTTAGTGATGATCACCAAACAAAAATCAAATAAACTGAGCTGAATATCCTGGCAGAATTAGGATCAAGCATCAACTCTGGGCAGGATGCCAGTCTTCTAGAGTGCCCACACTCCTCTGCAGTAACCAATGAAACTAAGCTACATGTGTTTGGAAGGTGGTAGGAACCAAGACTTTACACAGACACATGGAGAACATGTAAATTCCATGAAGGCAGATGTTTGGAAATGTGAACTAGCGGCAGTCATCACTGCACCCACAAATTTATAAAATGAAATATCTGAAAGTAAACAGTTAATCAATAAAATCTCCGAGTATTCTCCCAGAGCAGACCCAGCCTGCAGTTTTTACTCCCCTGTGAGTCATGGACTGGATGCTTTCTTGATCTGCTGGGAGCCGACCAGCTGAATTGTTTTCATTCTTCCCCCATGTCTCACATGAAACGAGACGCCCACAGAAATGACGGGCATGAGGGGCGAATGAAAGGATCCTGCTGACCGAGGAGCTTACAAAGAGAGGCTCATGAGTGTGAATGAGGTAATTGATGGCCAAAACGTGTCCTTGAGTTCAACAATGAGCTCTCAGCAAGACGCACAGGTTGTGCAATTGAATGGAAATAATAAGAATAGCGAAGATCTCAGATATGGCAGGATCTAAATGTATATCAAGTTGAACGTGCAGATGCATGCCATTGAAGTTATCCGCACCACGTTTTGACCAGCTTTCCCATTTCTGGTACTGTCTGTAGTGCAGACCTGAGAAGTCAAGCAAAGTGACACCTTTTATTGGCTAACTAAATGTGCAAGCTTTCGAGGCAACTCAGGCCCCTTCTTTAGGCACGATGTTATACAGAGACTGGAATTCCCTGTGTTTATATGGACACCAGGACAGACACAGCATTGGAAAACCTTTAAGTGAGACATCTTAAATGTGAAAAATTAATAGACCCCTCCAGGCTGAGATTCATTTAGCAAGAGAGGAGAACAATGTATACTCAAGATCTTTGGATAAGATAACTGTCCAACAAAGTCTTTTAAAGTTTTTACATTCAAGAATGAAGCTTAGCCTGGAGGGGTCTATTAATTTTTCACATCTAAGATGTCTCACTTAAAGGTTTTCCAATGCTCTGTCAGTCCTGGTGTCCATATAAACACAAGGAATTCCAGTCTCTGTATTACATCTGGCCCGAAGAAGGGGCATCAAAAGCCTGCATATTGTAATCTTTTTAATTAGCCAATAAAAGGTGTCATTTTGCTTGACTTCTCATTACATCCATAATGGCTAACATGGTACAACACCCCAGTACTACTGTAGTGCAGACAAAAATGGGGACAGAAATGACAGACCACAATTTAGAGTAATGGAAAAGGCAGCCTTGGGGTGGATGGATACGAATTATTCTTGATAGCTCACAATCACACCGTGCAGGCAGGTGGGCCACTCATAGTCATTCGCTTTTCTTCTAACTCCTGCAAGCCGTTCCTTTCTGACTTTGTGTGGCTTTTGGGGATTCCACTTTAAGAAAATGTGGCCTCTCAAGTGATTGGCACATGTCACAAGGAGTTAGGATGAAACCCGAAGGAACAGCAGGGGTCCAATGAAGACGGCAAATATTTGGAGGAAGCCACAGCTGGATATGCTGTTTGTAGCACCTAGGCTGGCAGACAGCTGCCCGGCCGCTGGGTACTTCAAGAGATGAAGAAAAGAGACAGGCACAGCAGGGGCACAGCAAGGGCACAGCGGGTCAGAAGTAACAACTCGGATTTCCCCTTTGGACATTAAAGCCCACTGTTAATGGGACAGTTCTCAACTCTGGGTGACCCAAAGCACCACAGCTTACTTGGCTGTGGTTAAACTATAGTGGGAGCAACATGGCGGCACAATGTTCAGCACTCCTGCCTCTCAGCTCCAGGAATCTCCAGACTTCAATCCTAGATCTGGTCACAGCCTGAGTGGAGTTGGCATCTTCTCTTTGTGTCTGCATGGGCTTTACTGAAGGTTCTTCTTTTATGGTATCTGGGGCGAACTTCTCCAGGCTGGTGGTAAGGCTGTCCTCCTGGCATCGCAAGCAAGATCCGAGTGCCTCTGTGCAACAGGTGACACCTCAGCACCGCACTGAACAGCGTGAGGTTTTTTTTTTTTACAGTGGCTAGAGTGCCAATCCTGCCACCAACAACCAGGTTTTCCCGGCAAGTTGGAGGACCCGCTTGCAGGGTTAGATGCAGACTAACGTCATGTCCAGGATGGGACAATTGCAGAAGAGTAGAGTCACTTCTGGCATTTATGGGATTTGAACCAGCAACCTTCTGATGCAAACCACTAGCCTCAGAGCCACCACAACCGTGCTTGGGTACCATAGGGAAAAAAAAAACCTGCCTATTGTGAGTACACCCTTAGCTGCTCACCCATGAAGCTCCTACAGGGGGAGCACCAAGGCACCAATTGTGGTCTGCGCAGTCTCTTAAGTCTCAACAACTGCAGCTTGTCACTCCTTCAGGGCTGTCATTGGTCTCTTGGTGCCCCCGCTCCATAGTCTTCTTCTTGATAATCACAGATGGACTGATCTTATGTTTAGGTTTAGGTTTAGGTTTAGGTAGACTTTATTATTCCCAGAGGGAAACTTGTTTGCAGCAGGAAAGTACAAAAACAGAAGACATTATTACAAATAACCAATAGATAAACAGAGACACAACATTTGACAACCAGTGTTAGTGCATAAACACACACTCAAGATCAACACAAAGAAGCATAATTACTATCAACAGTACACAAAATAATAAAGCGGAATTGAACACTTAGCAGCATTCCTACAAGTAACAGAACCTGAAATCTACAACCGTATCTTTTGTCTTAGAATTATTAAGTCGTACATTAGAGTGATCACACCATTGTACAAACTCATTGACAATATGGCCATGGCTGTCTTACTTATCTAGTAAGTTAAACTCATGCTAAAATTTAATACTTTACAACATGGATTGAATAAAGACAAGAGTTTTATGGCCAGATATGAGGATTGTTTACATCTCTCAGAATGACAGACAGCCTGTCTACCGACCCACATTGTTTTGAAAAAACTCATTACAAACTCCAAAAGACTTTGTTGGACAGTTATCTTATCCAGAGATCTTGACAATACATTGTTCTTTTCTCTCTTGTTAAATTAACCCTAGCCTGAATGAATCTATTAATTTTTTACATTTAAAATTTCTCATTTAAATATTTACCGATGTTGTTTCTTGTCCTAGAGTGTGTATATAAACACAGGGAACTCCAGTCTCTGTATTACATCTTGCCTGAAGAAGGGGCCTGAGTTGCCTCGAAAGCTTGCATATTGTAATCTTTTTAGTTAGCCAATAAAAGGTGTAATTTTGCTTGGCTTTTCTCTACATTCATAATGGCTAACACGGTACAACACCCTAGTATTACTTATCTAGTGAAAGACTCACAATGACAGAGTCGTCTGCAGATTTCAGTATTAGTCTCTCCTTGTGGAGAAAAGCCAAGCAAAATGACACTTTTTATTGGCTAACTAAAAAGATTACAATAAGCAAGCTTTCGAGGCAACTCAGGCCCCTTCTTCAGGCAAGATGTCCTTGTGTAAACTCCTGTAGTCATTTGTAAACACGATGCACAAAAGCGGAGTTAAACGACAAGCTTGTGGAGTGCCCACAGATGTACTGAGGCTATCAGCCATTGACACTCACTCTTGGCGCTCTGTTTGTTAGCAGATTTACAGCTCTACCACACTCTCTCCGTTTCTTAATGATTCATTTGGATATTCAGCGATTCAGATATTTTCTTTTGTCTACTACCCCAGACCTGTGATTTTCAGTCATCATTTCATGGAGTGGCGGCACGGTGGCGCAGTGGGTAGCGCTACTGCCTCGCAGTTGGGAGACCTGGGGACCTGGGTTCGCTTCCCGGGTCCTCCCTGCGTGGAGTTTGCATGTTCTCCCCGTGTCTGCGTGGGTTTCCTCCGGGCGCTCCGGTTTTCTCCCACAGTCCAAAGAGATGCAGGTTAGGTGGATTGGTGATTCTAAATTGGCCCTAGTGTGTGCTTGGTGTGTGGGGGTGTTTGTGTGTATCCTGCAGTGGGTTGGCACCCTGCCCGGGATTGGTTCCTGCCTTGTGCCCTGGGATTGGCTCCAGCAAACCCCCCTGACCCTGTGTTTGGATTCAGCGGGTGGAAAATGGATGGATTTCATGGAGTTGCATGACGTGTTCTTTTGTCTTTATTAGGGGCGGATGTACCATCAGGGTGTTCTAGGTGTGTGCCCCTGGGCCTGTGAAAGCAAGGGGCCACATTCCAAAATGAAATGACGCTGAAATGACCAAGGAGGTCAACCCCAGCCTCCTGCGTGAAGAAACAATCGAGTCTCCACACAGCATAATGACCAAGGGGAACCCCTCTCACTCGATAAAACAATATAGACTCCAAGAATCAAAATGACCAACGGGGGAAAACCAGGCCTAGCCTGATGAAACGATTGTCTCTGAGCACCAAAATGACCAAGGGGAAACCCACCCCCTTACTCTATGACACAATGTAGACTCCAAGAGTTGAAATGACCAAGGCGGAACCCCTCCCTTACTTGATAAAACAATCGAGTCTCAGAGTGCCAAAATGACCAAGGGGAATGCTCCTTACTTGATAAAATAATTGAGTTTCCAAGCACCAAAATGACCAAGGGGAACTCCCTCTTACTTGATAAAACAATCGAGTCTCCAAGAGTTGAAATGGCTGAGAGGGGGAACCACCCTTTGCTTGATAAAACAATTGAGTTTCTGAGTGCCAAAATGACCAAGGGGAACCCCCTCCCTCTTACTTGATGAAACAATATGGTCTTCAAGAGTTGAAATGACCAAGGGATGAACCCTCCCTTACTTGATAAAACAATAGAGTCCCTGTGTGCCAAAATGACCATAAAACAATTGAATCTCCGAGAGTTGAAATGACCAAGGGGAACCTCCTTCCTCTAACTTGATGAAACAATGTGGTCTCCAAGAGTTGAAATGACCAAGGGGGGGAACCCCCCTTTCTTCATTAAATAATTGAGTATCCAAGAGTTGAAATAGCTGAGGGGGGGGGGGGGGGCTACACCCTTTGCTTGATTAAACAATTGAGTTTCTGAGTGCCAAAATGACCAAGGGGAATCCCCTCCCTTTTACTTGATGAAATAATGTTGTCTCCAAGAGTTGAAATGACTAAGGGGGGAACCCCCCCTTACCTGATAAAACAATCGAGTCTCCGAGAGTTGAAATGACAGAGGGAGGGAACCATCCTTTGCTTGATAAAACAATCGAGTCTCCAAGCGGTGAACACCCAGAGTAGGACTACAATAGGACTTAAGGAACTTTCAAAACTCGACTTGATGTTATAGTAGAAGAAGTAAGTGTTTAGGACTGGTGAGTTTTTTTGGCCTGTTCTCACCCAGATTGTTCTAATGTTCTAATCTGTGTATCCATGCGCTGCATTGTTGAGCAACTCTCTATAAGGAACATAGTCACCCATGGACCTGTCGGGGGTCTTAATCTGGGCTTGGTCTTCATTGTGTAGGTTAGACCACCATGCTGGCTCGTCATAAACTGACCCTTCCATATTCAGGGGCATTTATACTACAATCAACTGAAACCCCCCAGCCTGGTGGTCTCCACTGAACTAATTCTGTGACTTCCAAAGCCAAAGTACTGCACTACTGAGCATATTAAACAGGGTGAATACTCATGAAGTATACTTAAGTATATTGAATACACTAATTTTTCTTTTGTATATTATGCTTGTGATTAATTTAGACCACTTTGCAGATATGTTTTCACATCGACATTAAAAAGTCTTTTCCTGTTGATCAGTTTAAAAAAAGCCAAATGAAGCCAAATGTGATTCAATGTTGTAGATCAATAGAAAGTGAAAACTTCCAACAGAGTGAGTTCTTTTTATAGGCACCTTATAAAATGGAGGGCATGGGTTTGCCTCCCATTAAAGTGGCACTACATATATGCTGCAGATGCAGTTGAAATAGGCTTGGGCCCCCAAGACCATGAACTGCACGCGGTGGGCTGTAGAATGTTTTTTGCTGTATTTTCTAATAGCACCAGTGTTCTCACATGAAATCTCGGACAAGCCATTATGGACTTACCAAGTTCCCCCATGCTCTTTTCCACTTTTCTCTGGGTACCGTAATGGACGGCACATGTGGACTGGCATCACGTCTGGGAATGAACAAGGACCCTTACCCGGCTGGCAGGCCAGCACAATGAAAGTACTGGGGGGAGATGAGCATTGATAAATACGCTAGATGGCAGCCTTCTTCGGATAGGATTCCCACATGGATGTCTGCAGGGCATGATGGGAGCTGTAGTCCCACGAGCGAGCCCTTTTGTGTTCCGTGACGGCCACCAGGAGGAGCTGATGGGATTCTTAATCCATATTTTAAGGAACTTCCGATTGACCCAGAAGTAATTCCATCGGGCTATGCCCTAGCACCCTCATGGGTCTGAGATAAAAGAGACCAATCAATCTGATCCAGGCAAGTTAGAGTCAGGTGGAAGAAGTACAGGGCTCACCTGGAGGAGTGGAAAAAGAGAGGGAAAAAAAGGAGAATTGTGTTAGTTCATGTCGCTTTTTGGTATTTTGTGCCAGTAAGCCTTTTATTTTTACCAGGACTTGCGTCTATGAAGCTGTGTCTGAGGCTTGTAGCGCCCCGTGGTGGTCACAGTACTGTATAGATGTGTGTTTTAGATTAACTGGTGACTGTCAATTGGTTTCATGTAATTAAGTGTGTTGTGGATCTGTGTCATCCATTGCTTGGTCCTGCATTGGATAAACCTCATCTCCTGCAGCCCTGTACGGATTTAGCAGACCCCAACAGTGGATGAGGGAAGTGAAACAATTGTACCGTGGTCCTGTGTTTACAAAGCTCTTCAGGCGAGTGCTGCTGCTGTGGTCTGCATGATTGTGTTATTTAATTTGGGATTGAGATGAGTAAACAGACGAGTAAGGACAGCAGGTGGGTGAAGAGATGCTTTTAGTTTATTTTCCCCCAGTTCTCCACCACCGATCCATCATGAAGAGGAGAACTAACAGAAAATCGAGAAATACAGCATAACTGCATACATCCAGAAAAGAAGCAAGTGGAACGTGCGGAGTGCTGTCACGTTGGGCAGCAAAGGGTTACGCAACATTTATTAAAAATGCAGTGCCTGCTGTTGTTTCTGTTTGCCTTCCTTTTGTTTATTTATTCATTTATTTTGTTGGAATTGGACACATTCCAGCATTCATTATGATTCCGTTGATCATAAGGATCATTACAATAATCTGACTGAACGTATGGATATTTACAGCAATCAGCTACCCAGCAGTTATCTCTACCCCACTTCGATCGTCTTGATTATAAACCTCTCCATTCAAACTTAAATAAAAACGATCAGGGCCGGCGTCTGATAGGCCACTTTCATGACACTGAGCCACAAAAGAGAAAAAAAGAACAAAACGGATGGCCATTCAGCGCACCCAGAAAAGGAAAACTTATAGAGAAGCTCTGCATTTTATTACAGATTTGAGTATCCTGATGCCTGAAAGTAGGGATGTGTGAGAGAGGGCTTGTTGTTTGTTATAATATTAATATATGTATGCATTACTGAGCTTCTGTAAAAAGCCAAATTTCCCTTTGAGGACTAAAAAGTTCTATCTATCTATCTATCTATCTATCTATCTATCTATCTATCTATCTATCTATCTATCTATCTATCTATCTATCTATCTATCTATCTATCTATCTATCTATCTATCTATCTATCTATCAGGGTCTAGATGTACCCCATGCATCTTGAGACAATGTAAATAGTTTACCATAATTGCACAATACTAATATACACTCACTAATCAAATTCTTAGGACCACTGCACTAGTAGTGATTGGGACCTCCTTTTGCTCTCATACCAGCCTCAGTTCTTCATGGCATGGATTCCATAAGATGTTGGAAAGATTCCTTTGAGATTCTGGTCTATGTTGACACAACTGCATCACGCACTTCACTCTCAAGTTTGTCAGCTGCACATTCTGCTCCTCCACATCCCATTCAGATCTGGTGACTGGAAGGCCACTGAAGAACACCAACCTCATTGTCCTGTTCATGAAAGCAGTTTAAGGTGACTTTTGCTTTGTGACATGGTGCATTGTCATGCTGGACATGGGCATTCAAAGATTTTGTGGCCAGCAACAATAAGATAGGCCATGGCATTCAAGCGATTATTCATTAGTATCAACAGGCCCAAAGTGTGTGAAGAAAGCATTCCCCACGCCATTTCACCACTACCACACAAGGTATGGTTGGATGTGTAAATTCATGCTGTTAGTGCAGAATTCTACCCCTACCTACCACATGTGTGCTTCTTTGAGATTCATCAGACCAGGCTTTATTTTCCAGTCTTCAGATGTCCAGTTTTGGTGGGCCTCTGCCCACTGGAGCCTCAGCTTACTGTTCCTGACGGACAAGAGTGGAATCCGCCGTAGTTTTCTGCTGTGGTAGCCCCTCCACCTCCAGGGTCGACGTGTTGTGCATTCTGAGATGCTTTTCTGCTCACCACAGTAGCACAGAGTGGTCATCTGAGTTACCGTAGCCTTTCTCTCAGTTCACATCAGGCTGGCCATTCTCCTCTGACCCATCTCATCAGTAAGCCACTTCTGTCCGCTTACTGGAGGTTTCTTTTTGTTTTTCACACCATTCTGAGTAAACTTTAGAGAGTGTTGTGCGTGAAAATGTCTTAACAAATAGGCAGCCCTTTAACCAAAAGCTCTTTTTGTTGTTAAGAAACAATCCAATCACAGCTTTTATGTAATTTAGGACTTCAAGCTGTAGACCATTTGTATTTGCTCAATTTAGTTGCCATATTTCAAATTCCCATCATCACTCTTGTTTCTTCTTAAATATATGACTTTGGTGGTCTTCTGAGGTGACCACCTGCCTTTGTGCTTATCTAATAATTTACACTCCTGATGTGTGCTGTCCTCTAACCCTAACTCCTAACCCTCACCCTACCCCTAACCTAACCATTTTCTTGAGTTGTGTCTCATGTCAAGAGGCATCACAATCCAATTTGACTAGCCAATGTGGCTGACTAGTGTCCCGATGCTCAGCTAACTGTAACTGGTGGGTTTTAAAAATGATGACCACATTCTGTAGGGTGGTCCACATTAGGTTTATCAGTGGATATTGCTGGCGGTTGCATGTGATTTCTATAAGTAACACTGCCTTTTGGATCTATTTGTAAGTTAAATATCATTATTTCCCCATCCCCATGCGATGTCATGGATCTACCAGTCCATTTATTGATGTCACTTATTCTTATTTCAGGGTCACGGGGAGCCAGAGCACATCCAGCTTCCATCAAGACTTCCCCTGTGGTTTTTCACCTTCCCACCTTTCATCTTATCATCAGAGCTGTCGGGTAGGTACGTTTGATTTTGGTTTTCTTAATCTTGCAAGTATGAGGAGACAATGCAATTTAGCATATTTGATGGAGACGTGGCACCCTGCCCGGGGTTTGTTTCCTGCCTTGCACCCTGTGTTGGCTGGGATTGGCTCCAGCAGACCCCCATGACCCTGTGTTAGGGTATAGCGGGTTGGATAATGACTGACTGACTGATGGAAATGTAAATCTTGGGTTACATTACTGTATATACTTACAGATAAGTTCTCCCATGGATAAGTCAGGGCTTGATTTTACCGTATAATTTCCAGTTTTTTATAATGTCGGTCGTATAAGTCGAATGCAGAAAACTCACGCTATTGGTCCAAGAGATTACGATATGCTAACACCCACCTGAGAGAGGGGAGCACACTGCCTTTTATCACTATGTATTGTGCCTACGTGACCACATGGTAATACTCAAACTATTCTGAAGTGACGTTTACACTGATTTGTGTTTTTTGTATCTCACAATCTCATACACCTTTATTGTAAGAGCATCCCTTATCTACGATGAAGCGTTCAATCAGAAGAAAATATGAAGCTGGTTTTAAATTAAATGTCGTTGAAGTAGCAAAAGAAATTTGTAACTGCGCAGCTGCAACAAAACTTGATGTGTTTGAGAAACTGGCACAAGATTGGAGGAGGCAAGAAGATGTACAAAAAATAATTAAGTGTCTCATTTTTGAACGGGCGTATAAGTTGGGGTCTGATTTTATGATCGATTGTTTGAGTTTCAAGACCCGACTTATATGCGAGTGTAGCCGCCGAAGTATAAGGCGAGATCGAGCATGGGTAAAACACGTGCCGAAAGAAATCTCTCAGTCCAAAAATTTATTTTAAAATTATTTAGTGAAAGTTAAAAGCAAATAATCCACACAAGAATAAAGAAAAAAGTATTTACACACGTAGAATAAAAGATAAAAAGGGTAAAAATATATCTTCTCTAAACTTACCTTTTCTTGAGAAACTTTAGTTATTTCTGTACTTAAAAGTTCTTCTTCTATACTTAAAGATTCTTAGCTTCTTCTTCTGTACACTTTAAGCGTATGGCTTTGCACTTAAATAAGCACAAGTTACTTCACACACTTAAAAGGTCCATAGGCCCATAAGCACGTAGGCATGGGCACGGTTTAAAACTTTATGCCCTCTACACCTTATACATGGCAAGGCTGGTCACTAACTGAAGAATAATGTTTAGTCAAAGCAGATAGAAATGACAAGAATACACCAATTCAATTCTACTTATGGGGGTTATAGGAACCTCCCATAGATTATGCATTGTCATCTTAATTAAATATTTATGAATCTTATATTACTAGGAAAATGGTTCTTACAGCGAGTATATACAGTACAGTATACGGAGACCTTTATTCCATCCAGGGGAATATCTGGAACATTCTCTGGATAGGATGGCATCATCTCACCCAGGAGGTTATTTGGAACTGTGCCAGATAAGAACTACAATGTGTCCCATTAGGGCCAGAAGTTTAAAGTTTGGTACGCTGAGGAGTTGGAGAAAGGCATCAGTGAGTTGTGAGGACGATCCCTGGTGTCCTCTCTAGGGGGTCTGTATTTTTAAGAGGGTGGGGCTGACTGGAAAGGCGATGACACCTGGGGCTCCTGACGTGGAACCACACTCCTCTGGAGAGGGTTTCGTTGAGTAGGAAGAGCTTCTCTGGGGACTGGGTGAAGCACTGGAAGTATTCCCTGAAAAGGACGTCTTGTCCCTTGGAGTCGGGAGACGAGTAAACTGAAGGGCGTGTTTGACGAGGAGGAGGAGGAGGATTCGGCAGCATTGTATGTGAGAGAAGGAGGAGAATGAAGGCGTTAGGATTTGGTTTAATTTCTAACTTAGTTTGACTTTCTTGTGGTGTTTTCAGATCTATTTTAGCTTTAACAACATGTAGATTCCAATTCTGGAGTTTATTGAATTTGTTTTGCTTCTTTTTCAAAGTCGTTTTGTTTGTTTTACGTGCCGCCATTTTGTGGAGTGGTTGCAACCACATAGCTTAGGAGTGAGCGGCACACCATCCTGTTGGTAGAAAGATTTCTTAAACCATCCAAGGGTTAAGGAGTGAAACGAATAGTTGGGCGTGTTTAACTTTTGGTGTTTTAGGTGAACTGGTTGACTATGATTTACAATCTGGTTTTTGGTTTGACAACTGTGTGTTACGTTTCATGGACATGTGACGGATCCTGTTGAACCTGCTACCGCTGATAATGTACCCGAGGATGAGCTAGCAAATGAGGACAATCACATGAAAAGCAAGGGGTAGGTGGATAAGTGTTCCAGTGCTTTTATTAAAGCAATCCAAATCAAAGTGTCCAAGGGGCAGTGCATCAAAAAATCCGATAAATAAATAATCTATTAAAACAGTGAACATTCGTGCGATTAAAAACCCAACAATAAAGCCATTACAGTCATCGGGTCCTTGTTCCATCAACAAGCCCAGCCCAACACCCACTTTGGCTCACCGTTTGCTTGCTTAACTGGCAGAGACTTCAGTAGCCACAGTCCTCTCCAACCCAACCCTCATTTTGGCTGCCATGAGTGGCGTCGGGCACTTGGGGTTGGATCTCCTCTTGTCTTTCTTCTCGCTCGCTCTGGTGTACCTCAGATCCCTAGAGAGGACTCCATCATGATCGCACCCACTCTACAACAATAAATCAGTAGGGACAATCCACCCCTAGACAGTTAATCCTTTACTCCATCACGGGGACATCCACCATGCTGCCTTTCACACACCTTGATTGGTTCGTCCTGCCACACCTTCTGATTCTGTTATCATGGCTCTTGTCTTTCTTATGTTCCCCATTCTGTCCCACGTAGGCTCCTTTTATACTAAGGCTCCTAGTAAAAATCAGCAAAGCACCACGGACCACTTATCACAGGGCACTTATCTCTGGGTTGATGCAAGGCAGCCAACCACCCGTGTATTACATTGCCAGCACATGCGGGCAGTCTGATTGTCTTATTATCAGCCTGGTCCGCCAATCAGGCGATCGTCCTACCGTACAGTACGAACTGAATAATGTGGGATGGAGAATATTATTAAATTTTACATGTCATCAATCCAAATCTGAGTCACAGGGTGGCTGGAGCCCGTCATGGCAGTATTGGGCGTAAGGCAAAATGAAGCCCTGGATTTGTCATCTGTTCATCACAAAGCCCACTTACTGCACACCCACCTACTCACACACACACACACACACACACATATATATATATATATATATAATTGTCAGAAGAAAGGACAAAAAGTCAACACAAAAAGGTTTGGGGTAGCCACCCCACATATTGGAAGTTGGTTTCAGGAAGAAGCAAAGAAATCGTTTTTTCAGTGCTGAGTTCAAGGCAGAACTCATTTATATGAGACAAAATGGCTGTTTTAAAGTCACACACAGGAAGTGAGGTCATCAGGGCCAGAACTGGAAGTGACCTCATCAAGGCCAGGCAGAATTTCCTGTAACTGGTCTGCAGTAGATTGAGAGAAAGCGTAAGTGCACTGTGCCACCCCCTGATAAGCACAAGGTTAAGGGTTGGGGATTCCTTCCCCGTATACTGTAGATTCTCAAAGCCAGGCTTGCAAAAACAGTCAGCCATGTAAGTATAACAAGAGACAAAACAGTAGTGGCAACACGGACAATTTATGCAGTGGAAACGGAAATGGGGGAAACAGTGTGCAGAGGGTTATGGGATGGTGACGTCATCACTGGTGGACCGGAGGAAGCGGAGGAACCTGGAAGCGTCTGGCGAAGGTATTGGAGATGAACTCAAGGGGTTGTTTTCTCGTCTTTCCTGTCAAAATAAAGAGAGATCGGTTAATACACCGTCGCTGTCTCCTGTCTTGTGATTTCGCGTTACTCGTCGGGTCCGTAAGCTGCTCCCTAATTGCTAGTGTGTGACAATTCATATACTGTATATGTGTTACTGCTAATGCTCGAAAGCCGTTAATGTGCACATTACCTAGCTAATCTGCAGATTAACTGATTTGCTCCATTAACGTGTGGAATCAAGAGTTTTCCTCATTTTACCTAGGTAATGTACACATTAACGGCTTCCGTATCGTTAAAGTTCAAAAGTTTGTTTCTCTCATTTCCTTTCCCTACTCCTTCCACCTCTCCCTCCACTTTTAGTTTGGTTTCGCCAGCGTCTTGTCATCGCCGGTTGTTTTTATTTCTCATAATTTGCGTCGGCTGCCAGTGCGTAGCATAGCTAATTCGGTTTTCAAATTCGTTTCTGCCTGTTAGCGCGTGAATTTGTGTCGTGATTTTTTTGAAAGCAGATACATTTAACTCCTAGTATACCAGCAAGGACCGAATTGGTGAGTAAAATGAAGAAAAGATTCTTCGCAAACCTCTTTAGCGAAGATTCAAAATATAATAGTGTTTTAATGACAAAACAAAAGTATGATTCCATAATTGAAGATGTAAAGCGAATAAAAGTTTCCAAGAAGAAAGAATCCTCTCGAGATTATCGAATAATTCAAAGGTATGATGTGTTGACTGTACAAGGCTGTGAAAAACTCATTGAGCCGTTGTCAGATGCGCGAGAAAGTGTGAAAAAGTTTGTCCATGCTGAAGAATCGTTTGACATATTGTAACAATAATATAATTATATAATATTTTTAAACCGTTTGATTCTTTGTATTATAGTTTTTTAATTGATTGATGATTGATTCTATCAACTAATTTGTTGATTGTTTGATTGTATTACCTTGATTCTTTAGATATCGAAAAAGAAATAAATAACATTATGTTAATTTAAGCGTACAGAAACGTTGCTGTTGTTCCAGCAAAGAACTTATTTTCACTTTAACGAGTGCCTAGTAGGTAATTTGAGAAATGAAACAATTTTCGGCACTTTAATGGATCACTCTAGTTAATCTGCACATTACCTAGATAATCTGCAGAATAACTGATTTCTGCACTTTAGCGGTAACATATATAAATTGAAATAAAAGCGAAGCCCAATATGAGAGATAATAATCACAGTCGACAGAACAAAGTTAATACTGAAAGTACATGGGAGAAAAGAGTACAAAGATATATTTGAATACTTCAGAGACTTGGTATCCGCAGATTGGATATGGATTTGCATTCACAGTGCTCCTTTTATCCCGTTGTGTTGATCACTCAGGGGTCCCCACTTCAAATACCACACCCCCAGCAACACTAGAAGCGGACCTAACGATGGAAATAAACACTGGCGGGCTTTGAGGACCCACAATCATGCCAAATTATGAAACATGGTTTGCTTTATGGGTATTTTTGGAGGCCTAAACCAGGGGTGTGGAAATCAGATTTTTTTCTACTTGTCCACGGACAAGTAAACTTAGAAAATCCACTTGTCCGCCAGTTAAATTCACTTGTCCATAAACAAATAACAAAAGTGAAAAATAGTTTATTTTTTGTGATCTCTTTTATTGATACCAAAACTGCCTTCCATTTTAAAACTGAAAAAAGTTCTTTCTTGGAGTAGTATTTTGCCACCTTGCTCTAGAACATTATATAAAAGATTCCCTTATCATTTTAACTCACTAATAAACAATGCCTTCATTATAGCTACACTAGTTCTGTTTCATATACTACAGTTACAGTGAAGATTTTTATAGAAACCATTAGAATGTTTTCTCCTTTATTTTTAATAAGCTGACAGCGCGAAACCAACTTGTTGTATATGAAATATTCGCTAATCAAAAACGATCTATTGACAGCTCATCAAAATTGATGTTGTCACGCAATAAATTTCTTAACTCCTCAATATATCACAACCTACACGAAATCGCAAATTAACTGCCTAACAAGCTTTGTTATGTGGTGAAAACATTTGTATTGTAAGTAAAATGACTGCATTTTTATGTAGAAACAATGAATTTTATCAATCATCTTCTATAATACGCTACCGTGGCTGTTCGTTTGTCTGTCCAGGATTTTAAATCACCTGTAGCTCGCAAACCATTTCACCTTTTGACTTTTTGGTACACATATACTACGTGATGTCTACTATCTGCTTTTGGGCTGATGATTTGTATTACTCTTTATTTTTATTTTATTTTATTTTTGAATCAACTCTCTGCACCACGCAGCAGGGCAGCGCATGCGTATGGGAGCCGTTCTCATTCCCCACCACCTTCGCTAATCATTCTTGAGGCAGATTGAAGACTTACTGTAAGTGCCAGCTTAAGTGAAAAATTAAAGAAAACGTACTAAGTAATTGCAACACAAAAACTAACTTAATCAGTTTTAACGCGAAAAGATGCCAACGAAAGAAGAGAAGCAGCGGGCTGCTAGGGTGGAGAAAAGAAGAGCTGCTCAGGAAGCAGCAAGCGCATCAACCTCTGAGCAAACGAATGCTAAACAGAGACGGAGAAAGAGGATGAAAACTAGGAAGGCTGAAGTCAAGTGTATTCACTGCACGTTATCGTGCAGTGTGCTGTTACTGGTAATATATAAAAGTTATCGATTATAATGAAAAATCATCAGATTACATCGTAATGTCGACATGAAAAAAATGACCGCATCTCCTAGCGTGTAAATATTAGGGTAAAATACTTACGTAAGACCGTAAGAGTGCTTCCCCTTTGAAAAATCAGCCGTCATTTTGTAAACAATAATGAAGACCAATTTGAGACA
This sequence comes from Erpetoichthys calabaricus, assembly GCF_900747795.2. NCBI lineage: Eukaryota > Metazoa > Chordata > Cladistia > Polypteriformes > Polypteridae > Erpetoichthys > Erpetoichthys calabaricus. The sequence continues at coordinate 23,451,201 of NC_041406.2, read as the reverse complement.
TGAAGAACATGCCTAAGTAGACTGTTTCCGCACAAAGTACGTACCCAAATGTTTAAAATGTGAAAGTAGTGGTAAAATGTGCCCTGCACAGCACATATAATATTTTTTCTCCAGAAAATTGCACTTGTCCGCGGACAACTGAAACCAGAAAAACACGCATGTCCGACGGTCAATTTACCCGTGTCGGACGAGTCGGGCGTTGGATTTCCGCACCCCTGCCTAAACCATCTCTTGTCCTGTTTGTGACATCAGAGGACCTCTCATCGACAGGCCACCAAGAAATGGTGCGCAAACACATGCAGGGTGTAACGTCTGCGTTAGCTGATTCAGGCCTCACTTAGCCATGCCTAAAATTCAGGACAAATAAAGATGCTTTAAGAATAACTTGAGATGCAGGACTTTCACAGGGAATAGGGGACATTTGGTCACCCTGTTAATAATGAGACAATGTTAGGCCATCATGAAATTGCGGCCCCAGCAACTGACAATTAAAATGAATAGCCTGCAGGGTCCCTTACTTCAAAGCTACTTCCTTTTGTCCTTTGTTTTTCCAGCAGTGTCAGATGTGCTCAAGCCAGAGGTGGCCATTCACTTGACACGGCAGGGTGCCATATCTAACAGACACAAAGAAAGCCACCAGCCCTGAAAAATCCTCATCGGGAGACAATTCGGCACCTCCCAGCTAAAACTGCTTGAGTGGTCTTAACGATCGACAGCCCCACTGAGAGAAGCCCCCATTCTGTCAGAATAAAAAGGTGACATTGTAGTCACAAGGAGTAGCGGTGGCTGACTGGCTGGCTCAGGTTTTCTGTGTCAACATCCAACTTACTTTGGAGGGACTGGCTTCATCAATCTGTTTTTTTTTTTATTGTATTATTTTTAGTGGTTGATGAGCTGAAAACAATTTAGAGCATTCGAGACGAGGCCTGGACAGACTTACTGCTCATTGATGGTTGAGCCGGCAATATTTAGAACATGCAAAGGACACCTCCAGAGCTCAAGAGCACTTTAGGAGCCATCAGGTCATACTTTACTCTCAAGGAGGAATGGAGTCAATCCGATGTTAAGCAGCATTCCTTCAGACTGGCGCACATTTGGCATCTCCTGCCACCTCACAGTGAATCATCAGGTTCTATACCAACGGTGTATATGTGTGGAGCAGCAGGGTATAAAGCAAGAACACGGATTCCTATTCCCATCTCAAAGAAACAAATTGGCTCCTTATGTCATTTGAATCCGTCCATCCATCCAGATCCTGAGCCTGCTTAGCCAATTTGGGGGTCTATTCCGGTGTCACTGAGCCCACCACAGGGCACACTCCTACAACAAGCAATGTCAGTCGTACTTGGCCAGCATTTCAGAGTTGCCATTTAATTTAACATAAAATCTTTTTGATGAAAATCAAAACAAAAATTATATATATACATATATATACAGGTATATATACTGTTTATATATACAGTTAGGTCCATAAATATTTGGACAGAGAGAACTTTTTTCTAATTTTGGTTCTGTACATTACCACAATGAATTTTAAATGAAACAACTCAGATGCAGTTGAAGTGCAGACTTTCAGCTTTAATTCAGTGGGGTGAACAAAACGATTGCATAAAAATGTGAGGCAACTAAAGCATTTTTTGAACACAATCCCTTCATTTCAGGGGCTCAAAAGTAATTGGACAATTGACTCAAAGGCTATTTCACGGGCAGGTGTGGGCAAGTCCATCGTTATGCTATTATCAATTAAGCAGATAAAAGGCCTGGAGTTGATTTGAGGTGTGGTGCTTGCATGTGGAAGATTTTGCGGTGAACAGACAACATGCGGTCAAAGGAGCTCTCCATGCAGGTGAAAGAAGACATCCTTAAGCTGCGAAAACAGAAAAACCCATCGGAGAAATTGCTACAATATTACGAGTGGCAAAATCTACAGTTTGGTCCATCCTGAGAAAGAAAGCAAGCACTGGTAAACTCAGCAACGCAAAAAAGACCTGGACGTCCACGGAAGACAACAGTGGTGGATGATCACAGAATCATTTCCATGGTGAAGAGAACCCCCTTCACAACAGCCAACCAAGTGAACAACACTCTCCAGGGGATAGGCGTATCGATATCCAAGTCTACCATAAAGAGAAGACTGCATGAAAGTAAATACAGAGGGTGCACTGCAAGATGCAAGCCACTCATAAGCCTCAAGAATAGAAAGGCTAGATTGGACTTTGCTAAAGAACATCAAAAAAAGCCAGCACAGTTCTGTAAAAACATTCTTTGGACAGATGAAACCAAGATCAACCTCTACCAGAATGATGGCAAGAAAAAAGTATGGAGAAGGCGTGGAACAGCTCATTATCCAAAGCATACCACATTATCTGTAAAACACGGTGGAGGCAGTGTGATGGCTTGGGCGTGCATGGCTGCCAGTGGCACTGGGACACTAGTGTTTATTGATGATGTGACACAGGACAGAAGCAGCCGAATGAATTCTGAGGTGTTCAGAGACATACTGTCTGCTCAAATCCGGCTAAATGCAGTCAAATTGATTGGGCGGCGTTTCATGATACAGATGGACAATGACCCAAAACATACAGCCAAAGTAACCCAGGAGTTTATTAAACAAAGAAGTGGAAAATTCTTGAATGGCCAAGTCAGTCACCTGATCTTAACACAACTGAGCAGGCATTTCACTTGTCGAAGACTAAACTTCAGACAGAAAGGCCCACAAACAAACAGCAACTGAAAGCCGCTGCAGTAAAGGCCTGGCAGAGCATTAAAAAGGAGGAAACCCAACATCTGGTGATGTCCAGGAGTTCAAGACTTCAGGCCGTCATTGCTAGCAAAGGGTTTTCAACCAAGTATTAGAAATGAACATTTGATTTCCAGTTATTTAATTTGTCCAATTACTTTTCAGCCCCTGAAATGAAGGGATTGTGTTAAAAAAATGCTTTAGTTGCCTCACATTTTTATGCAATAGTTTTGTTCACCCCACTGAATTAAAGCTGAAAGTCTGCACTTCAACTGCTTCTGAGTTGTTTCATTTAACATTCATTGTGGTAATGTACAGAACCAAAATTAGAAAAAAGTTGTCTCTGTCCAAATATTTATGGACCTAACTGTATATTGTAAAATAGAGAGAGAGAGACAGCAATCATAAAGAGTTGGGGTCTCCACCCCGTATATTTGGCAAAATTGAGCAAAACAAAACAGCAAATACGCTTTTACAGACCTGAGTCCAAAACAGAACTGAGAAATAACAAGAACGTGGTCGGCAGGAAGAGGAGGGCTCTATGGGACCGGAAGCCCCCCTCCACAACATGAACACACGGAAAACATGCAAACTGCCCACAGAAGGCACCCCAACTAGTAATGGGACTGAGATCCAATGTGATAGCAGCTTTAGCCACTGCACCAGTATGCCACCCTGTACCCAGGCACTGGCCACTTTATTAGGTACACTGCTGTTCAACTGCTTGTTAATGCAAATGTCTAATCAGCCAATCACATGGCAGCAACTCAATGCATTTCGGCCTGTTGACATTGTCAAGATGACCTGCTGACATTTAACCCAAGCATCAGAATGGGGAAGAAAGGTGAGTGAAGTGACGTTGAATGTGACATGGTTGGTGGTGCCAGACACGCTGGTATTTCAGAAACTGCTGATCTGCTGGGATTTTCACCCACAACCATCTCAAGGGTTTACAGAGAATGGTCTGAAAAGGGAAAAAGTCCAGTGAGTGACAATTATCTGGGCCTTGTTGATGCCCGAGGTCAGAGGTGAATGGCCAGACTGGTTTGAACTTAATGAACGGCAACAGTAACTCAAATAAGCACTCGTTACAACCAAGGTATACAGATGAACAGCACATCAAACCTTGAAGCAGGTGGGCTACAACAGCAGGAGACCACACCGGGTGACATTCTTGACCGATAAGAACAGGAAACTGAGGTTACAATTTATAGAGGCTCATCAAAATTGGGCAACAGAAGACTGGAAAAACATGGCCTGGTCTGATTTCTGCTGCAACATTCAGATGGTAGGCTCTCAATGTGGCGTCAACAACTTTGTATCAACGGTTCAGGCTGCTGTTGGTGGTCTAATGGTTTGGGGGATATTTTCTTGGCAGACTTTGGGCCCCTTAGTACCAACTGGGCATCGTTTAAATGCCACCGCCTACCTGAGTATTGCTGCTGACCATGTCCATCCCTTTATGACTGCAGTGTACTCATCTTCTGATGGCTTCTACCAGCAGGATAACACGTCATGTCACAAAGCTCAGATCATCTCCAACTGGGTTCTTGAACATGATAGTGAGTTCACTGGACTCAAATGGCCTCCCCAGTCACCAGATCTCAATCCAATAGAGCAACTTTGAGATGTGGTGGAAGAGAAGATTCACATCATGAATGGGCAGCCAACAAATCTGCAGCAACTGTGTGATGCTATCATGTCAATATGGAGCAAAATAACGGAGGAATGTTTCCAGCACCTTATTGATTCAATGCCATGAAGAATTACGACAGTTCTGGATCCACCTCGGTACTAGTAAAGTGTACTTAATAAAGTGGCCGGTGAGCTTATAATCAAATGTGAAGCCCGTTCCAAGCCCACTGCTCTTTGACATCCCAATGTCCTAACCAGGAAACAGAGAGAAGTGAAGTGAAAACAAGCTGATGTTGCTATGGTGGCTGTTTATTTTTTCTTTTATGTTAGCTGCTGTTATTTAATCTGACAGGAAGCGACTGGCACTGCGTTTGATTTTGCAACCTCACATCCTCGGCCAAATGAGTTTAATTCTCGGTCACTGTCAGTGTGGAATCCCCTTCCGTTCTCTCTGTCCTTGTCAGGTTTCTCCAGTCGCTGCCGTTCTCCATCCTCATGCAAAAGACAAGCAGGATTTGTAAAACGATGTGTGTGAGAGTCTGGCCTGCATTGGACTGGCACCTTCTTCAAGGCTGGATCTGATCTTATAGAATAGAATGCCTTTTATTGTCACTATACACATGTACAATGAGATTAAAAGCAGCTCCTTTCAGTGCAGACATATATGTAGAACACAACAAGTAAATAAAATAAACAAATGGTGCAAAAAGTTGCAAAAAAAGTTCTGCGACGCTATATACAAATGGAAAGAATAATAACTAAATCGAGTTATTGCACATTATTTAAATACTGGAAAGAATAAATAACTATTACACTATTGGGTTATTGCACATAATGTAAATATTGCACAATAATGATGATCATGTGCAGAGAGTAGTAGATATTGGACCTGAGAGTAATGATATTGTACAGTATGCAGATATTACACAGTTATTATCAGTACCATTTAGATATTGGATATTGCACAGTTGATGGATAGAAGGAAGTCCAGGGGTTGGGGGGTTAGACAGTGTAGTCAGTGCATGTGTGAGTTTAGAATGGTTATGGCTTTTGGGAAAAAACTGTTCTTGAGTCTGTTTGTCCTTGTTGTGATGCACCTGTAGCACCTCCCTGAGGGCAGCAGGTCAAACAGATCAGAGCCAGGGTGGGAGCTGTCCTTAATGATGTTTTTTGCTCTGCTGAGGCAGCGGGAGATGTAAATGTCCATCAAGGAGGGGAGAGGGCAGCCGATGATCTTCTGTGCTGCCTTTACTACTCGCTGAAGCCTCTCCCTGTCTGCCATGGTGCAGCTGCCGTACCGTACTGTGATACAGTACGTCAGCAGGCTCTCGATGGACGAGCGGTAGAAGGTCAGTAGCAGGTTGGAGTCCAGGTTGTGCTTTCTGAGGACCCTCAGGAAGTGTAACCGCTGCTGAGCCTTCTTGATGACTGCTGTGATGTTGTCTGTCCAGGAGATGTCAGCGGAGATAAGGACACCAAGAAACCAGAAGGTATGGACCCTCTCCACACACTTGCCGTTGATGTAGAGGGGGGCTAGGTCGTTGCTGTGCCTCCTGAAGTCGACAATGATCTCCTTGGTTTTTCTGGTGTTCAGAGCCAGATTGTTCTTCGAGCACCAGGCTGCCAACTTCAGGACCTCCTCTCTGTAAGCTGCCTCGTCTCCCTTTGAGATGAGTCCGACCACCGTGGTGTCATCAGCAAACTTGACGATGAGGTTGTTGTTGTGGGCCAGACTGCAGTCGTGGGTGTAGAGACAGTACAGAAGGGGGCTCAGCACACAGCCTTGCGGGGTACCGGTGTTTAGTGTGCGAATGGAGGAGTGGTGGGGGCCGAGTCTCACAGTCTGGAGCCGGTTGGTAAGAAAGTCTCTTATCCAGACACATGTGAGAGGGGGGAGGCCAAGAGTGACCAGTTTGGTGATGAGAATGTCAGGAATGATTGTATTAAAAGCTGAGCTGTAATCTACAAACAGCATCCGGACATAGCTCTGCTGCTGCTCCAGATGGCTCAGCACAGAGTGGAGAGCTACAGCAATGGCGTCTTCTGTGGATTGGTTTGTGCGATATGCGAATTGGTAGGGATTGAAGTCTTGGGGGAGATAGTCCTTGATGTGCTGGATCTTGATTGACTCCTGAGCTGCCCCATCCAGGGTGGGTTCCCATTGGACCCTTCCACCTGCTGCTCCCACAAGCATGGAAAGAAAGAAAGAAACTGGTTTGTAAGACAGCTGCATGCTTGTATAATGAATGGACCTTTCTTAAAATGCCATCTGACTGCTGGGAACGTGCCCGATTCCATATATAATTTCAGAGTAGGGCTGCACGATAACAGAAAAAATGATTATCACGATTATTTTGCTCAAAATTTTTATCACGATTAATAATGACGATTATTCCTTTGGTAAATGAAGTCTGTGACCAAAGCAGTGTAGCCTCGGCCAGTTATTCACAGATGCTGCCCTAATCATATTAGCTGCGTTGTCCGTTGTGATGCACACAAGTCTTTCTTCCACCAAGCCCCAAGCGGACATCGCTTCTTTGAGGCCCACTGCAATAAACTCCGCTGTATGGTCTTGTGGGAAAAACGAAGTTTGCAAAAACTTGCTTTTCATCTCAAACTCGCTGTCAATAAAATGAACTGTCAAGCTCAAATAAGGTTCCGCAGTTCTGCTTGACCATAAGTCGGTCGTGGCAGCAAAATATTCAAGGCTGAGCCTGAGAATTTCTCTTTCTATTTCTTTTCGGCATTTCGCATACAGCGAGGGCTGCGCAACATTGGAAAAATGGTTGCGTGAGGGAATGCTATATCTTTTATCAAGTGTTGCGATCATTTTGTTAAACCCCTCACTGCTCACGGTGGTTATTGGACACATATCCTTGGCTATATGGTACGCGATCGCCTCTGTTATTTCCCGGTGTCTTTGCGAACTAGGCAGATATGGTATTGCGTTGAACAATGTCCTTGATATTGTTGTCTGTGTTGTGGATGGCTGGTAATTTTTTGTTGTTGCTGTTTGTGCCTTCAGTCGTTGAAATTCTTGATAGTGTACTTTGTGGTGGCTTTTAAGGTGGTTGATGAGGTTTGTTGTGTTACTTTGGGACGTTTGGACGGAACAGGAGCAAAGTTTGCACAAGACTCGTACCTGATCAACATCACATTCCTCGAAATCGAAATAGTTCCAGACAAGATCACTACATGGTGTCAGAAGTGGCGGATTGGAAGAGGAATGTGAAGAAGAGGTTCAGCTTTTGAACGAGTCGCGTGTCTGTTAGTAACCCGAAAACGTGATCAGAAAGCGCTAACACGTTCTAGCAAAAGAGAAAAACAAATATGTTAGGATTACAGCCCACACCAAATCACCAGTTAAAGGGAAATGTAGCTGAAAATTGGAAAAGATTTAAACAGAGATTCGAGTTGTATCTTGCTGCGATTGAAGCAGATAGGAAAAGTGAAAAAATTAAAGCGTCTATGCTTCTACATGTAATTGGTGAAGAGGCGCTAGAGGTGTATAACAATTTTCAGTTTGAAGAAGATGGAGACAATATGAAATTGAACAAAATAGTTGAAAAATTCGAAACGTATTGCAACCCAAAGCGCAATGTGACGTTTGAGTGGCACAACTTTTTTTACATGTTTCCAGAAAAGCGGAGAAACAATAGACCAGTATGACCCCTTTTTAGGAACTAACGATCGCACTTCTGCACGTTGCTCTGCCATCATATGTTTTTTCTGACTGACTGTTATTGCTGCTATTGACTTCAACTGCTTCAGAAAGCGCTTGCAATCTAGACGCAGTAACGTCATAGTGACGTAGTCCAATCCGTAAACTCAGCCCATAAAAAACAGTTTGGTCTTTATACTGTAAAATCGCGACGATATTTATTAACTGATCGTGGGTCATAAATATCGTTATCATGAGAAAAAAAAGATTAATCGTGCAGCCCTATTTCAGAGCATTTGCTCCATCCCGTCCAGGGCTGATTCTTGTGTTGAGCCCAATGAAGGTGGGCTTGTCTACTAGTTGGATAGATGGAGGAAACGGCAGAAGACAGCCCACCAGTTTTCTGTCATACTCTCTTTTGTGTCAACTTACTCAGTAACACAAAGGTGCCCAAGTGTTATGTTTCCTCTTAGCTTCTGTCTCTGTGCCAACCTCACAAGTTAACATTTTCAAGTGCTTTCAAGTCCACCTCTTCTGTTTATTGTGTAATAAAATGAATGGCGTCCCTGGTTACCAGTAGAAGCCCAGGCAGGTGAAGTAAAGGAAAGTAAATAATCTGAGAGTGGTGGCATGCTATATTTAACACACACAGGGAGTACTCCGTGAATGCAGTGGTGTGTGCCACTCTTGGGCACGGTCATGTTTATGTTTTGTGCTTCAGTTTACTTAGGTTGGCAGCCTCTCAGCTCCTGGGTTCAAATTTCTGTCTGGTAATTTTCTGTGTGGAGTTTGCATGTTTTGGACCCACAAGTTTGAATCCCGTGCTCAGTCCTTGCCAGTGTACCCATTCTCCTCATGTCTACATGGGTTTCATTCTGGATGTTCCAGTTTTTCTTCCACTTCCCAAAGATATGACTGATGATTCAAAATAAGATTAGCGTGTATGGAGACTTCAGATATGATTCAAGTGCAGATTGCAGATTTTCGTTTAAGGAGACTTGCATACATTTTGATTGCACCAAGTAGAAATGACTTTTTCGGCATGGTCCCCCTACCACCCCCCACCATTTCAGGACACCATTTGATTAAATCAGGGATTTGTTAAAGCAGTGTTAAGGTTTGTGAATCACCATCTGTTGGCAAGACAAATGCAATGCATTTTTTGCTACAAATGCTTATAATGCACCATCTGTTGGAAAGACCAATGCAATGCATTTTATTTCTACAAATGCTTGTGATGCACCATCTGTTGGAAAGACAAATGCAATGCATTGTATTATCCCAAATGCTAGTGATGCACCATCTGTTGGAAAAGCAAACACAGTGCATTTTATTACCACACATGCTTGTGGTGCACCCTCTGTTGGAAAGACAAATGCAATGCATTGGAATTATCACAAATGCTAGTGATGCACCATCTATTGAAAAGACAAATGCAATGCATTTTATTTCCACAAATGTTTGTAATGCACCATCTGTTGGAAAGGCATACACAGTGCATTTTATTTCCACACATGCTTGTTGTGCACCATCTGTTGGAAAGACAAATGCAATGAATTTTATTACCACACATGCTTGTGATGCACCATCTGTTGGAAAGACAAATGCAATGCATTGTATTATCACAAATGCTAGCGATGCACCATCACAGTACTAAGGAGACTCTCGGTTCCTTTTCTGAAATGGGGGGAGGGGATTGGGGGGGATGGAGAGCCCAAAAGTCTTGGTTTGCACCTGTCAAGAGTGTTATAAACTACAGCCCATCGGCAACTCAGAATTATTCATGTTTAATGATTGATTGTTGATTAAAAGCAAAAGAGAGTGAGTGAGAGAGAGAGAGAGGGAAGAAAATCTGCAATGTATCATCCGCTCCTTTTCCCAGCCTTTGTTAAACTGGAGCTAATTAGCTTTCATTTTTAGTTATATCTTGTTCTCATTTTGCTTAATGAGCCAATTAGCAGTTTACGGATGGCTTTGTTTACAGCTGGACATCTGCAGGAGAAAGCCGGGACTGTTTTACAATTTACGGATGTCACTTTATTCATTTCACCGTGACTTCGCTACAAGTGCAGGTAACACAAATGGAGACCTTGGATGGATTTGCAAATTGCAGGTGCAGGGGATGTGGCTGGTGAAGGTCAGGCCTACAATGGAGTAGGCTGGTGCCTGTCATCAATCTGTTTGCCGTTTGACTTTTACGAGAAGATGCCGATGTCTGTAATCTGAAAGAAACTCTGGCACACATCCAGGTGGGAAAAGTCATCTCAAGGCGGTCTCTGCTTCTAATAATATTTGGATAGCACGGCATCCCTCGAAATAACTATAACTATGATAACTATGAAGAGTCAAAAATGGGCAAATTGCTCATTAGAAAACACACTTTCCTGAAGCGTTCATTTGATTTTTAATTGCACATCCATTATATATAGCCACTCACACGAGGGAGAACTTCAATTATATGCATGATTGCATATTAAATATTAAGTGACACCTCAGCCCACAAAGTGTCAGTCATCCTTCTCCTGGCATTCCATTGTGACAGGAATGGAAATCACAAAGGAGGGAGGAGAAGGAGAAGACCTTGAGAACACTCCAGGAGGAGGAGGAGGAGTCCGTCAGTCAGTCACTTTCTAGCCCCCTTTGTCCTGAACAGGGTCACAGGGGGCTGCTGGAGGCGATTCCAGCCAGAATAGTGTGCGAGGAAGGAGACAAACCCTGGGCTGGGTGCCAGTCCCTCACAGGGCACACACACACACACACCAAACACAGTCTTGTGCCAACTTGGGATCACCAGTTCACCTAACCTGCATGTCTGTGGACTGTGGGTGGAAACTGGAAAAACCTGAGGGAACCCACACAGACACGGGGAGAACATGCAAACACCACACAGGGAGGACCTGCGACGTGAATCCTGGTCTCCTTACTGAGATAGATAGATAGATAGATAGATAGATAGATAGATAGATAGATAGATAGATAGATAGATAGATAGATAGATAGATAGATAGATAGATAGATAGATAGATAGATAGATGTTCACACACACTTTGGTCTGAACAAAGATAAAAATTAAAAAGAAAGGAAACGTCTGTCTTGGCTGCCACAGTCACAGTAAGGTGCTATATAGGCAGACTGCTGTTGGTTCTGTTGAATGTTTGGTTGGCTGAAAGTCCTCAGTGTTGTTGTGTCACAGAGAGGATGTGCAGCATGGTTCATAACGGCACTCAGTTTTGTTTGACTTCTCTCTTTCTCTATGAGCTTCAGGGGGTCCAGAGTGTGTCCCATAACTGTGCCTACTCTTTTAATTAGCGTGTTGATTCGGTGGGCCTCTCTTGAAGTGATGTGACCAGCCTAGCACAGCACAGCTTATAGAATTGCACAGGCATGACAGGAATTCCAATATGCAGGCCTGTGCCTCCTTCACTTACTCACGTTACTGTGAAACTGACAGGTCTGCTTAATGCAGAGAGGGGCATTAAGTTTCCAGCAGGGAAGAAGGCAGTTCTATGCATGTGAAGAAAAACAGACCACCCTTTAAAAAAAGAGAGAGAGAGAGAGAGAGAGACAATAATAAATCAATATGGGAGGGGTCAAGATTGTAAGCTTTTCTATTGGCTGAACAGGCAGAAGGCTAGACCAATCAAATTGCACATGCCCATCCAGCCCTGCAGGCTTTTCTCTTTGAATATTTCCTTCACTTTTTGGTTATTTGGCAGACCGCACTGTAAAACAGACACGAGGGGTTTGCCGGCTAGCTTGTAAATTATTATCGAGTGGAGCAAGGCAAAGATTTTGAAAGTAAAAAAAATAAATAAATAAACTTAGCTGTTGGATGTTTCTTGTTACAGGACTCCTTATGAACCTCACTGAAGTGCTGTGGAACCCAAAAGTCAAATTATAGTACTAATGAGCTTTTCCCCTATCAGATCATTAGCTCGGAATGCGCTATCACCAGTCTGCGATGGCTATCAAATTCAAGGTCACTGCCATTCCCACTCAGATGCGTCAGTCCTGCTATGCTGCCTTAAAAGACTATTGTCATTCTCCAGCTAGGATTAGGCTCTAAATTAACGAGTTAATTGGATTAATGTGAATCTCAAAGTGTCCTTTGCTTTTAACTCTCCGGCTCCGTGACATGCTGTCACCCTAATCCCGGTCACATGACTAAATCAACATCCGTTTCGTCCTCGTCGGGTGAAGTGAAGCACACCAGCGGAGTATGCAAGGCTGTGTGAATCACCTCAGTTGCCCCCGTCTGCCTTCTGTGCAGGATTCGGCCCCTTTTGAGGCCTTGACAGTAAGGAAAGCAGATCAGCCAAAGGATAAATATGCCAGGAATCAATATCTACGTATAAGAGCTTGCAATTTTCCAATTCATTTACAAGACTCAATAAATTCGACATTCGATTGCATCAGAATGGAGGTTTGAAGATTCATTCTGAATGGCCTTGACTCAGTATTTTGTATCAGGAATTATCATCCAATAGATTTTTTGAGACGTTTCTGAACATTTACTTATCCAAGGCGACTTACAACATGTATGATGCAATTGGTTCCATTTCATGTGGTTTCTCTAATTGGAGCACAGGCAGGTCACGTGACTTGCTCAGGGTCACACAGTGGTGTCAGTAGTGGGATTTGCACCCACAGCCCCAGGAATTGAGATCCAAAGCCTTAACCACCACACCACACTGCCTACCTATGGCTTTGATTCCTCATTGGAACATTGTCTTTTTGGATTTTGAATCCTCATGGAGACGTTGAAGGACTCAGATCCAGGGTGATTAGGTGAGTTGGTGGCCCTGATTTGACTGAGTGTGCTCTACACTGGAGTGTAGCGGAGTATCATTCGGGGTGTCTTGCGCCTCACTATATGGCAAAAAGTGGACAATCCTGATAGTAAAGGAGGTGTTTTGGCGTTAGAAAGGCCGGTACTGAAGACTTTAAATGTGGCACCTGCAATGGATTGGCATCCTGTCCAGGGTGTGTTCCTGCCTTGAACCCTATGCCAGCTTCAATAGGCTTAAGCAGACCCCCGTGACCCTGTTCAGGACTAAGCTGGTTAGAAAATGACTGACTGACTGACTATCATGGGATGCCACCTTTGCCACAAGTCGTTACGTGAAATTTCTGCTCTGCTAGACCTGCCCGCTCAGCACTAAGTGCTATCATTATGACATGGAAGCACAGAGGAGCAACAACAGCTCAGCCAAGAAATGGTAGACCACACAAACGTACAGAACAGGGCTTGCACATGTAAAAACCTGCGGCTCGAGTCACACGAGAGTTCCATCAGCACAAGAAACTGTGCGTCCGGAGGGTGTGAGCAGACATGGTGTGACATTGATTTGTCATTTGTGTTCTTTTTTTTCTCTTTTTTGAGTTTCCAATCATAGATTCTGCTATTAAACCCCTGGCAGCCCCCCTTACCTCTCAAACCATTCATTTCTTCACTGTAAGTCCAAACTGTCACATGCTGACAGCGGCTCAAGCAAGGGTTTTTTTAGGTTGTCCTAAAAGGTCAGATTTGCTTTAAATATAATACTATTATCCATCCATTATCCAACCCACTATATCCAAACTACAGGGTCACAGGGGTCTGCTGGAGCCAGTCCCAGGCGCAAGACAGGAAACAAATCCTGGGCAGGACGCCAGCCCACTGCAGGGTGCGCACACACACACACCAAGCACACACTAGGGACAATTTCGGATCACCAATGCACCTAACCTGCATGTGTTTGGACACCGGAGCGCCCAGAGGAAACCCACACAGACACGAGGAGAACATGCAAATTCCATGCAGGGAGGACCCAGGAAGCGAGCCCAGGTCTCCTAACTGCGAGGCAGCAGCGCTACCACTGCGCCACCAGGTGCTCCGGTTTCCTCCCACAGTCCAAAGACATGCAGGTTAGGTGGATTGGCGATTCTAAATTGGCCCTAGTGTGTGCTTGGTGTGTGGGTGTCCTGTGGTGGGTTGGCACCCTGCCCGGGATTGGTTCCTGCCTTGTGCCCTGTGTTGGCTGGGATTGGCTCCAGCAGACCCCGTGACCCTGTGTTTGGATTCAGCGGGTTGGAAAATGGATGGATGGATGGATGGATAATAATAATAATAATGTCACATTTTATTCATATAGCACCTTACCCATGCTCAAGGCACGTAAATGGAATTTCCACCTGGTCTTGTAGCCAGAGGCGGAGTGGTGGCTCTGAGAATAGGGGTCTGCACTGGCAATCGGAAGGTTGCTGGTTCAAATCCTGTAAACGGCAAAAGTGACTCTACTTCGTTGGGCCCTTAACCTGCAATTGCTCCATCCTGGGTAGGACGTTAACCTGCATCCAGCATCCAGCCCTGCAAGTAGGCCCTCCAACCTGCAGGGAAAACCTGGGGGTTGGCGGCACTCCAGCCACCGTAAAAAAGCCTCACCCTGTTCCACTCCATCTGAACTAGTGTGGTGCTGAGGTGTCACCCGTCGCATGGCTACACTCCCCAGGTCCTAATCTGGGATCTTGAGTTGGTTTGGTGCAACAATGTGCTGTATCAGCGTGTGCTCCTAACCTCTCTGTCTGTGGTAGCCAAGGTGTTACCCTGAGCCTGTTACTGAAGCCCATTTGCTCTACGACTCTAACACCTAACATCTGTCAACCCCACTTAATCCTACACAGGGTTATAGGGGGGCAATGCCTAACTTGATATCATTGGGTGTAAGACAAGAGCCAACCCTAGAGGGGGATGTCACTTTAATAAAATGACAAGTGTGTGTTTGTCTGTCTGTATGTCCTTCTCTTTGCTGTTTCTCTTCTATCCAACAGATGGCACGTCAATAACGTTAGCTCTACTCACGAATCCCATACCAAATGGCATATAATAGAGACATAGCAACTGGACAGACACACTGCACTGCAAATGTTACTACTGTGTTACTTATTTAGATTTCATCTAGTGGTAAATAACAGAAACATAGCAACTGGATGGACACGCTGAGCCACAAACATTAACTCCAACAGGCAATAACTGCCAGACGGAAAGAAATCTGCTTATCTATCTTAATAAGTGTCAGTGTGTCAGTGTATGTTTACATCTGTCCAGTTGCTATGTCTCTGTTGTATGCCATTTGGTATAGAAATCGTAAAAGCAGTGCTGGTGTTTGTGATGTGCCATCTGTTGGAATGAAAGATGCACTATATTTTATCACTACATGCATTACAAAATACATTCCAATAGATGGTGCACTGCAAACTAAATTCTGAATACGTTAAATGGAGAGTAACTGCCAAATGGAAAAGGAATTAGCTTTTCCACCTTAATAAAAGGACAAGTACTTGTGTGTGCATTCGGTTGCTTAGTCTCTGTTATCCAACAGATGGCTCATCACAAACATTGGCACTGCTTTAATGATTTCCATATAAAATCCATCATAATAAAAGGACAAGTGTTTGCTTGCTTCTCTTAGTGTCTGTCCACTTGATGTTTCTCTGATATCCAACAGATGGTGCATCAGAAACATTGTTCTTACAAATCCCATACCAAATGGCATATAACAGAAACATAGGAACTGGGCAGACACACTGCACTGAAAATGTTAACACTGAATACATCCAACAGAGAGTAACTGTAGCACGAATAGAAACCAGCTTATCCACCTTAATAAAAGGATAACTGGCTGTGTGTCCATCGGGGTGCAAAGTCTCCATTGTATGCCATTTAGTATGGGGGATTTGTTACAGCAGTGCTGGTGTTTGTGATATGCCATGTGTTGGAAAGAAAAATGTGATACAATGTACATTCCAATAGATGCTGTACTGCCAATGTAAACTTTGAATATGTCCAACAGAGAGTAACTGCTAGACAAAAAAAATTATACTGTTCACCGTAACAAAAGGATGAGCGTTAGGGATTTTAAGACTTCTCTCAGAATACAAAGAGTTGAAAAGCTAGTAAAAAACAAAGAACTGGCCAATTGTAAAAAGATGGAAAAGCTGACCAGTCACCAAGAGCATACAACATACTGCAGAGGGACTGCAATTCCCGGAAGTCTTCATAAAGGTGGTAGTAGTCCCTCAACAGAGACTCACAGGTGGTCCTGCCTCTTGGGGTACCACTCACAAACACAAGGGACATGGCAGAAAAAAGCATCTACATATAGAAACCAAACAATAAAAATTCTTAATTATGAAAATAATAAACATAAATAACAACATTGAAGTAAATGGCAATAAACATACGGTCCAAAACTGAACAAAAAAGTATATAAAAGGAAACTTAAAGATAAGCTGGGACAGCGATACTGGCTCAGATGTGACACTTTTAGGCCTGTTTAGGCCGAAGTAGGGCAGGAGTGTTTGAGATCAGGCTGGCTTAGGTGAGGCCTGCTGCTGGCCATGCTAACATTATGGGTCTTTTTTGAGGCCACACACTATTTGCTATTGTTTTGTGCAATCAATCATAATATACACTCAGAAAAAATACAAAAACTACAAACTGAATACAAGATTATTCATCACTGCGGCGTCTTCCCTAATCTTTAAGTTTACGTGAAATGAAGTTGCCTTCAGAAAGACGCTATATGAATAAAGGCCGTTCACCTTTCACAAATAACCTTCTGTACTATTACACTTCTGAAATTTGTGTCAAGCCATCAATTTAATTCATTGAGGATTTGAGTGGTTTGCAGTAAAATGGTCTCTCACATACGATATGACCTCCAAGATATGATTTGAAATGCAGCTCTCGGAGAAAAGATTGAAAGCAATGTCATTTGTTTCAGGGCCCGCGGTGAAATGAGTTCTGGTGGTCGTAGCCCAGCTCCTAGTCAACGGCAGTCCACATGATGAACCCATCAGCATAATTGACCCAGTTTGGCACTTCATTTAAAAGTGTCAGGCCGGAAACACCACAGGGGTGGAAACAGGCATGAAAAATAGTGCAAGGCTTTTACAGGGGAGCCTTACCTCCTACATCATCGCAGTCGAAAATAAAGGACACAGGGGTGACATTTGGGTCTCAACACGCCATATTACTCTAAATATAGAGCATTGATCCAGCATAGATAGATAGATAGATAGATAGATAGATAGATAGATAGATAGATAGATAGATAGATAGATAGATAGATAGATAGATAGATAGATAGATAGATAGGAAAGGCACTGTATAATAGATAGGAAAGGTGCTATATAATAGATAGATAGATAGGAAAGGTGCTATATAATAGATAGATAGATAGGAAAGGCGCTATATAATAGATAGATAGATAGGAAAGGCGCTATATAATAGATAGATAGATAGGAAAGGTGCTGTATAATAGATAGATAGATAGATAGATAGATAGATAGATAGATAGATAGATAGATAGATAGATAGATAGATAGATAGATAGATAGATAGGAAAGGCACTGCTGAATACATACATATTATATAGAGCCTTATGTATCTATTATATAGCACCTTTCCTATCTATCTATCTATCTATCTATCTATCTATCTATCTATCTATCTATCTATCTATCTATCTATCTATCTATCTATTATATAGTGCCTTTCCTATCTATCTATCTATCTATCTATCTATCTATTATATAGTGCCTTTCCTATCTATCTATCTATCTATCTATCTATTATATAGCACCTTTCCTATCTATCTATCTATCTATCTATCTATCTATCTATCTATCTATCTATCTATCTATCTATCTATCTATTATATAGTGCCTTTCCTATCTATCTATCTATCTATCTATCTATCTATCTATCTATCTATCTATCTATCTATCTATTATATAGTGCCTTTCCTATCTATCTATCTATCTATCTATCTATCTATCTATCTATCTATCTATCTATCTATCTATCTATCTATCTATCTATCTATTATATAGCACCTTTCCTATCTATCTATTATATAGCACCTTTCCTATCTATCTATCTATCTATCTATCTATCTATCTATCTATCTATCTATCTATCTATCTATCTATCTATCTATCTATCTATCTATCTATCTATCTATCAAATGAATGAACAAACCTGATTTGTCCCCAGTGGGAAATCTGGCAAGAATAGCAACAATATGAGTTAAAACCTTATATAATAAAAATAAACCTATTTTTATCTAGTAATTGAAGTAATGCCGTAACTATACCAGTTATTGAAATAAAGTAAAGTGACGCACAAAACTGTCAGAGCTGCACAGTGGTCAGCAGTGTTACCTCAGGTCTTCATGTTCCCAGTTATAAAGTGTCTACAGTGTGCACATTCTCTCCATGTCTGTGTGGGTCTTTTTAAATGACAAATACCAAAATAAATAAAGAGCAGTGTGACACTTATACATTGGGGGGGCAAACTGGTATCATGGAAGTCTTGATCCCAGTAAGATATCCATTATTTCACTATGCCCTGTATATTACAAATTCAGTTGCAGGGGCTGCTAGAGCCTATCCCAGCTAGCATAGGGCAGAAGGCAGGAGTAAACCCTGGACAGGGCGCCAGTCCATCGCAGGTTGAACACACACACAAGCCAAACTGCCCAATGGCAACAAAGCCAAACTGACCAATGGCAACAAAGCCAAACTGACCAATGGCAACAAAGCCAAACTGACCAATCAGATTGCTCAGGACTGACTGGACACAGAGACTTTAGTGTTTTGTTATATGGTTGATTTTTTGCAATATATTTGTTTGTGTAGTTGTGCATTTATTTTGTAAAATTGTATATCAATGCTTGTATGCGTGTTTTTTGTTATCCTGGAATGTGAACGGCTGTAATTTCTTATTAAACGGCTGGCACTTTATGTTAACATTAAACAATGTGTTATTACCTGGAAGTCTTCGTTATCTTCAAGGTGCCACTGACATCCTGCAATCTAAAGTACAAATGCAATCAATTCTTAGATTGTGACGCCCCCCCCCCCCACCCCCCAGTGATTGAGGTGACCACATCAAAGTCAAAAAGAAGGGGCGAAAATGAAACACAAAACGAAACTCCAAAGATTAATTCTTCTTCTGAGATGTATAAACACTGCCCAGAGCTGAAATTGAAAAAGAAATGTAATCCCGTTATTGCATGTAAAGAACAAAGACACGTATGGAATTGGCAATGAACAGGTGACACGGTGGACCGTTTTGGTTTTTTTTCTTAACTCAAGTGCGGCAGTAGGTATTTATTGTACGTTTATTCTTCTTTGCTCGTCTTCTCGTGGAAACGCCTGGCAGATATAAGCAGAGCCTTTTCAACTCTTTGTTCTTACTTACCCTTTTAGTGGCACAGATGATGTCATGTTTGGTGGCACGCTGGTCACAGCCACTGGAGATTGAGTTCAAATTCTGTCTGTGAGGGGTCTGCATGCTCTGCCTGTGTTTCTTTGTTTTTTGGTACTCAAATGTCCCCCCTGTGGTGGGTCGACACCCAATCCAGATTTACTTCTTGTACCTGTGAAAGTTATTCTGTTTGTATGTTTTTTAAAATTTCAATGTACACAATTGAGCCCTTCTCTAAAGGGTTACTAACAGAAACAGGCAGCGATGGCCTCGGCCATTTTCATAAATTTAATGTTATAGCCTCCAGTTTACATGTCTGGCCTCAAAGGGCTCGGTGCTTTTGATGGACGCCTATTTCTGGGCCACTCATGCGGGCACATGCGCCATGTCTCCTGCCTCCTCATATTTGTGCACACATCGCCATATTGAGAATTCCATCCATCCAACCAATCTGCCATTTTCTGTGGACCATATTGTCCGCTTGAGGGTTTCAGAGGTGAGACCCTCTCCGTCAGCCGCAGGCGTAATACAGGAGGCGGTTTTTGGATAGGAGTGCAAACTCACACCCTCGTAACCAGATTGTCTTATTCAGGTTGGTTTCTACTTGACGATGTCACCTACCCAGGCGCACCCAGGTGCTGAGTTTTCACCATGCGCTATACACAGAATGTGGCAATGTGGACACGACGCCGTGTTTGTGTTTGTGTAAGCCCCCTGTCTTATATGTCATGTGCTTTGTGGGTGGTCCCTCAAAAGAGGCAGGGCCAGGACCACCTGCCAATAACCACCCAGAATTGCCCTCTGCACTATAAATCTGTGGGGTTTCCCACAGTTCCTGGTGGTTATTGTGAATGCCCTCTGGAGTTGGTGAGTTCACTTGTGTTTTTCTGTGCTTATTATGATTATGCATTTTTTGACTTCTTCCTCTCGTTTTGACTTTACCCTTGGACTGTGTTTTTTGGATTATTGTCTGCCTGAGATTGCCTTGCTAACAACTCGTTTACGCCTTTTGTGCTCTTTGGAGCTTAATGATGATACATAGCGTTTGTGTGACAAAAAATTCTTTTATTTATAAACACTCTGTGTTTGCCCCTTTTACTAGTCGGTGTTTGACGATGATACCCCCCTCTAGTGGTGGAAGTGCTTCTTTGAAATGTATATGCTTTGGGATTCCTAGTTCATGGAAGCAATTCCAACACCTGGCACTTCACAAACATTAACATTCCAAATGACATATAGCAGAGATATATGCATGGCATTTGTCATTCCAACAGATGGTGCTTCACAAACATTGGTAATAATGCATTTTATTTCTATAAATGTTTGTGTCATCTCTTCATATTACAAATGCAATACAGTGTATTAGTGCCTATGTTTGTGATAACAAATGTAATTCATTTATTACTACACATATTTGTGATGTGCCAACTGTTATTAAGTCAAATGCAATGCATATGTCTCTGTTATATTCCATTTGGTATGGAATTTGTAAAAGCAGTGTTAATGTTTGTCATGCACCATCTGTTGAAATCACAAATGTAATGCATTTTATTACTACACATGTTTGTGTTGGGGCGGCACGGTGGCGCAGTGGGTAGCGCTGCTGCCTCGCAGTTGGGAGATCTGGGGGCCTGGGTTCGCTTCCCGGGTCCTCCCTGCGTGGAGTTTGCATGTTCTCCCCGTGTCTGCGTGGGTTTCCTCCGGGGGCTCCGGTTTCCTCCCACAGTCCAAAGACATGCAGGTTAGGTGGAATGGTGATTCTAAATTGGCCCTAGTGTGTGCTTGGTGTGTGGGTGTGTTTGTGTGTGTCCTGCGGTGGGTTGGCACCCTGCCCAGGATTGATTCCCTGCCTTGTGCCCTGTGTTGGCTGGGATTGGCTCCAGCAGACCCCCGTGACCCTGTGTTCGGATTCAGCGGGTTGGAAAATGGATGGATGGATGGATGTTTGTGTTGCACCGTCTGTTGGAATGACAAATGAAATGCATATGTGTGAGTTTTAGCCATTTGGTGTGGGATTTGTTGAAGTAGTGTTAATGTTTGTGATGCACCATCTGTTGAAAATACAAATTTAATGCATTTTATTACTACACGTTTGTGATTCACTATCTGTTGGAATGACAAATGCAATGTATATATGTCTGTTATATTCCATTTGGTGTGGAAAATGTTAAAGCAGTGTTAATTTTTGTGATGCACCTTTTGTTGAAATGACAAATGCAATGCATTTTATTACTACACATCTTTGTGACACACCATCTGCTGAAATGACAAATGCAATGCATTTTATTACTACACATGTTTGTGATGCACCATCTGTTGGAATGACAAATGCAATACATTTTATTACTACACATGTTTGTGATGCACCTTCTGTTGGACTGACAAATGCAAAGCATTTTATTACTACACATGTTTGTGATGCACCTTCTGTTGAAATGACAAATGCAATGCATTTTATTACTACTCAGCAATGCATTTTATTACTACACACATTTGTGATGCACCATCTGTTGTAATGACAAATGCAATGCATTTTATTACTACACATGTTTGTGATGCACCATCTGTTGGAATGACAAATGCAATGCATTTTATTACTACATACATTTGTGATGCACCGTCTGTTGGAATGACAAATGCAATGCATATGTCTCTATTATATACCTTTTGGTATGGGGTTTGTTAAAGCAGTGTTAATGTTTGTGATGTGCCATCTGTTGGAATGAAAAATGTAATGCACTTTATTACTGCATGTATTACAAAATACATTCCAATAATAAGTTCACTGCAGACATTACTGTAGAGGTCTACATTGATTATTTACATTTTGATGCATCTTAGATGGGTAGCACAGCTTGTTTATGTATATAAAGTGTTTATATATATATATATATATAAAATGCAAACGGTTGTTGTGTTTGTCTGTCACATGATTGCTCACAAATTGCTGGGGCAAAAATCTCGATCTTGGTCTTAATTCAAAGCTTACAAAGTGATACCTGCTAATGAATTTAAGAAATGTGGCTAGTGGCACCCTCTGCAAAGTCATTAAGGTTTGCGCCTGTGACTGTGAGCCCTGTCTTTTGACTGGCAACAATTTGCATTTGACTGTGATGTACACCACTGCCAGAAGCCCCGTTAGACAGTACACTGCTTCCTGTATACTATACTGGCATGGCCGAACATAATAACCGCTTTTTGCCATTCATTCACTTCTGTCTTGCAACCCCATTTTTCACAGAGAGAAGCAAATACACGTGGCACACCATCACTCCTTGTCATTCTACAATCTGCATAGCACGTAACACAGTTATTTGTAATGTGGTATTCATACTGGGGTGCCCCCTGCAGTATGTATCACCTTTTACTGGGGCAGTGACTCATTTCTTGTCCAGAGCGCGTTTTTCAGAATTCTCCACATGGATGGATATGGGCGTGCTGATGGGGACTGTGGCACCTGGCGGCCCTGACTCAAAGACAGGCAGCCCACCTCCACATGCCATAACGGCTGATTCTGAGTTGACCCCTTATGAGTGGCTATGCCTGATGATAAACTGGTGCCCCATCCAAGACAGTCTAAGGACATTTACCACATGTTATGCTAACTGGTGAGTAAACGCTCCCTGCCCAGTCCAGGACTGGTATTTCCATATCCCAGACATGCATGTGACTCTCCATTGGGTATCTTGTTGAACAGAGCCTGCCTCCCAGTGACCCGCTGGATGGATGAGAAGTTCTTCTCGAATGACCCTTTCTCCTGGCTGTGTCACTTTCCCGGCTAATTATATTTGAATGACGGTAATCAGATTAAGGCTTGAACGGGAATTAGACAAGGAGACTTCCTGAGCACAGGCAGGGTTGATGTGTCCTTCTGCTCTTTAATCTCATTAGAAAACACGAGGCTGATTTTGCCGGTTGATGGGATTGCATAATCATATTGTGTATATGGTGCATTTCTTATAATTTAATACTAATTTTAGGCTCCGATAAATGATTACAACAATTAGATGTAATTGAAAATGAACAAGTAAAATTTAAAAAATGTCAGGAGAGAATGGTGGGGAAAGTTGAAATGATGTAGACAGCGTACTGTACCTTTGTTCTGCTCCATAAATAACAAAATTATGGAGATATGAAGTGTAACCCAAGTTATTAATTCAGACTGGATGGGGTAAAGTTCCCTACCTGGGTGGGAGTCCAGACTTTCAGTAGCAGAAGAAGAAAGGCCTTATCCAGGAGACAGATGGTAGATGCCACTGTGAAAATGGATAGGCTGGTATCCGTGCAGGGGTTGGATTGAGGAACAATACCCGGCTGGGACACCAGTCTGATAGAAGGACAGGGGGAGACAGCTTATCAGGACTACATGCTCCCCAGACATGTTAGGTGGTAGCATCCTTGGGTGGCGCTACCAGTACAGACATCCACAAGGCATGCTGGGAATTGTAGTCCCATAGGGTAATCATGTTGGGTTCTGCGGGGTGCTGCTGGGATCCGTGATCCTTACTTTAGGGGACTTCCACGGGACCCAAGAAATGCTTCCAATGTGCCATACCCTAACACTGGAAGTACTCCTGGGTCTACGATAAAAGAAGCTGCTCAACCTCATCCAGGTGAGTTGGGAGTCGGGAGAAGAGCTGGGCAGCAAACGCCTGGGAGAAGCTGAGGAATAAATGAGAGAGAAGAGGGAATTGTGCTTGAGTTTGTATTCTGGTTAAAGAAACCTTTTTTTGATAGATAGATAGATAGATAGATAGATAGATAGATAGATAGATAGATAGATAGATAGATAGATAGATAGATAGATAGATAGATAGATAGATAGATAGATAGATAGATAGATAGATAGATAGATAGATAGATACTTTATTAATCCCAAGGGGAAATTCACATACTCCAGCAGCAGCATACTGATAAAGAAAATATTAAATTAAAGAGTGATAACAATGCAGGTATAACAGACAGTAACTTTGTATAATGTTAACAATTCCCCCGGGTGGAATTGAAGAGTCGCATAGTTTGGGGGAGGAACGATCTCCTCAGTCTGTCAGTGGAGCAGGACGGTGACAGCAGTCTGTCGCTGAAGCTGCTCCTCTGTCTGGAGATGACACTGTTTAGTGAATGCAGTGGATTCTCCATGATTGACAGGAGTCTGCTCAGCGCCCGTCGCACTGCCATGGATGTCAAACTGTCCAGCTCCATGCCTACAATAGAGCCTGCCTTTCTCACCAGTTTGTCCAGGCGTGAAGCGTCTTTCTTCTTAATGCTGCCTCCCCAGCTCACCACCGCATAGAAGAGGGCGCTCGCCACAACCGTCTCATAGAACATCTGCAGCATCTTAGTGCAGATGTTGAAGGATGCCAGCCTTCTAAGGAAGTATAGTCGGCTCTGTCCTTTCTTGCACAGAGCATCAGTATTGGCAGTCCAGTCCAATTTATCATCCAGCTGCACTCCCAGGTATTTATAGGTCTGCACCATCTGCACACAGTCACCTCTGATGATCACGGGGTCCATGAAGGGCCTGGTCCTCCTAAAATCCACCCCCAGCTCCTTAGTTTTGCTGGTGTTCAGGTGTAGGTGGTTTGAGTCTCACCATTTAACAAGGTCCTTGATTAGGTCCCTATACTCCTCCTCCTGCCCATTCCTGATGCAGCCCACGATAGCAGTGTCGTCAGCGAACTTTTGCACGCGACAGGACTCCAAAATGTATTGGAAGTCCGATGTATATAGGCTGAACAGGACCGGAGAAAGTACAATCCCCTGCGGCGCTCCTGTGTTGCTGACCACAATGTCAGACCTTCAGTTCCCGAGACGCACATACTGAGGTCTGTTTGTAAGATAGTCCACGATCCATGCCACCAGGTATGAATCTACTCCCATCTCTGTCAGCTTGTCCCTAAGGAGCAGAGGTTGGATGATTTTGAAGGCGCTAGAGAAGTCCAGAAACATAATTCTTACAGCACCACTGTTTTTGTTGAACCCGTGACTTGTGTCGTTGTTTTTTGGGGTTTAGGGGGACTGCAATGCCCCCTACTGGTCACATGTGTTATCACCGTTCACCTTGTGCTCCTTTGTTGTTTAAATGTTGCATCACAACTTTCAATCAGCATGCAGTGTATGAGACCATGGTGGCACAGGGATTAGTTCTATGGGTGCAGTTCCCTGCCTGTGATCAATTTGTGTTTGTAGTTTTAATGATCTGTGTATTTTTCTCACTACTCAAAGCGCTCAGCAATTGCAGGTTAAGGGCCTTGCTCAAGGGCTCAACAGAGCAAGGTCTCTTTTTGGCATTTACGGGATTCGAACCGGCAACCTAACGATTGCCAGTGCAGATCTCTATCCTCAGAGCCGCCACTTCGCCTGTAAATACAATCATAATCTGTTTGTTTGTTCGTTTGCCAATCACGTAAAAACAAATAAGGTGATTGTCACAAAATTTTGTAGGTGCGTTGATGCAATATGGCATCTCCTACTTCACGTTTGCTTGATTTATTCTTCTATATTGTACCGGTGAGCTCCACTAGTAAGCCAAGAGGGGTTTCTTTTGTTGGATTTTTTTTTCGTTTATTAAACGGGACGACCCGCTTGGCATCCCAGCTTTATTTTTGCCTGTCATTCCACCCCAATGGATAGATTTTTTTGGCTGGTAGGACGGTGGACAACATTACCATTTCACGGCAGGTGGATTCTGGTTCCATTCCTTCCTTTCTGCCCAAGGTATCCTCACCACACAAACCTTTAGTAGAAAAAGAGCAGACTCAGAATATTGATAAAGATTGTATGTTTTTTACGTCTTTAAATGTACTTTGCATTTTGTATTTCCCGGTAATGCCACCACAGAGTTGTAGAACATGTAAAGGACGTCAGAACCCCCATCCTAAGAAGGAAGAGTCCGCGTTGCCCTTCCTTATGTTAGGAGACCAGTCCGGCCTGTCACTGATGTGGACCCCCAAGTACTTGTAGCAGTGCCCACCTCTAAATTCATTCCGTGAACAGTGACGGCGCTAAGGGGCTCTTTGGTGCGGCGAAAGTCAATAAGCAGCATGTTTAATGTATAATTTAGTATATTCTAGGGGTCACTTCACTCACCAACTCCCGAGGATGGGCACTGGGCGCCCGCTATCTTGCGGCTGAGCTCCTCCGTTAGAGAAAGGCATTGATCCTTAGTTATTAGAGATTAAAAATCAGTTACTTGAGTATTTCACTACAGCTGTCTGTTTTAAATACTAATGAATAATAAAATGTAGTAAAAGGTAAAACGTAATAAAAGTAAATAAAAAATTAAACTACATTAACGCCTCATCAAAAACAATATTATGAATTGCTTTATCCTTTAACTTACATTCTATAAACGTTGCTTTTTTGCATTTCTCAGCACATATTGTTTGAGATATTTTTCTCTTTTTCGTTTTTCGTTTTTATTATATGCAGCTCTTTTTTGTTCATTTTCTTTTTTTTTTTGATATTTTTTATGCCACTCTTTTTCCACCACGATCTAAAATTCAATATTCTTGAATAGAGCATTTGCTTTTCTGCCTTGCCATTATAACTGACTGCGCTGAAGGGCGAGTTAGCAGCACTGAGAGTGTCAGGGGGCGGGGCGGAGTGAGGAGGTGCGCAGCTGGAGTTACGATTGGGCGAAGCTGCGTGGAGGGGCGTGGTCAAGGCTGAATTATGCGAACACGGCGGAAAACTTTTATAACATAATAGAGAGATGTTACCGTCCATGTGTTAAATTAGGCACTGTGTAGAATTCCTGGGAAATCTACAGAATGCCAAAAATGGGACATCAAAATAAGATACGATTAAAATTTCAAACATTTCCTAGACATTCTACACAATGCCAAAAGGCAAACCAGCAAAGAATAAAATACTTCCGCTAGTGACAAATGTTTCCTCTAATTATATTCTTCGGTGCGCTGTATAATTATGTAATTTTGCAAACTATTATTATGACAAAATTAAATACATTCAATATCTGTGTTTTATCAGTAGTTAATAATAGATTAGCAGCTGAGTGTACGGGAAATAAAACACAATGCGCAATTTCATACAAAATAGTGTGTGGCTAGGCACCCACCCATTTAGAGAACTTGCACCATTTGCACGTCAGTCTTTGACAACGTAAGACAGTAAGAAAGTCCAGTACTTTAGTTTGTATTCCTTTTTTTATTTTCATATACGTCTTTCCATGACTCACTTTTCATACCTGGGCGGCATGGTGGCGCAGTGCAGTGGTAGCGCTGCTGCTTCGCAGTAAGGAGACCTGGGTTCGCTTCTCGGGTCCTCCCTGCGTGGAGTTTGCATGTTCTCCCCGTGTCTACGTGGGTTTCCTCCCACAGTCCAAAGACATGCAGGTTAGATGCATTGGCGATCCTAAATTGTCCTTGGTGTGTGTGTGTGTGTGTGTGCCCTGCAGTGGGCTGGCGCCCTGCCCGGGATTTGTTTCTGCCTTGCCTTTCTCTCCACTACTCTTCTGCCTTGCGCCCTGTGTTGGCTGGGATTGGCTCTAGCAGACCCCGTGACCCTGTGTTAGGATACAGCGGGTTGGAAAATGACTGACTGACTGACTGTTCATACTTTGCCTAAATAGTATTTGTCATTCTGCATAATGCTTACATATTCTATACAATACCTAGGGAAAGTATATTGCACATTAAAGTAACACAGACATCTCATGGTTTACCTTAAAACATCATGCATTCTATAGATTTCCTAGGTATTCTGTACAATACCGGCTTTTAACACATTGCCGCTAATGCATATAATGAAATAAAATACAATACAATGTATTTGTGTAGAGCCCAAAATCACACAAGGAGTGCCGCAATGGGCTTTAACAGGCCATGCCCTTTTGACAGCCCCCCAGCATTGACTCTCCTAGACGACAACAAAAAACCCTCGTAAAGAAATAAAATGGAAGAAACCTTAGGAAAAGCAGTTCAAAGAGAGACCCCTTTCCAGGTAGGTTGGGCATGCAGTGGGTGTCAAATAAAAAGGGTCAATACAATACACAGAGGGCGGCACAGTGGCGCAGTGGGTAGCGCTGCTGCCTCGCAGTTGGGAGACCTAGGGACCTTCCTGGGTCCTCCCTGAGTGGAGTTTGCATGTTCTCCCTGTGTCTGCATGGGTTTCCTCCCACAGTTAGGTTAGTTGGATTGGTGATTCTAAATTGGCCCTAGTGTGTGCTTGGTGTGTGGGTGTGTTTGTGTGTGTCCTGCGGTGGGTTGGCACCCTGCCCGGGATTGGTTCCTGCCTTGTGCCCTGTGTTGGCTGGGATTGGCTCCAGCAGACCCCCGTGACCCTGTGTTCGGATTCAGCGGGTTGGATAATGGATGGATGGACAATACACAGAAAAGAACACAAGTAATCCTCAAAACAATATAATAGTGCAATAGAAATATAACAAGTAGAGAGCAGAATTCAACAGTAGATGATATCACATAATACGATTTGGATTTGTTCAGAGTCCTGGAGATCTCAGCCTTCAGACTGCCTCACCCTATTGGCCACTCCACAGCTGAGACAGCCAATCCTATGAAAGGACCCCTCTACCCAATGATTCCTGCGACCCTCCATCAGAGATTACTTTACCTTAGACAGGCAAAACACCTTGGCAGGTGGGCAGTGGCACCAAGTGCCACATCTGAGTACCGAGAAGAGAAACAGAATAGGTGAGGGCTAGTAACAAATTAGAACTATGATGTTTACTTATGTTTTAGTGCTAATGACTAACAACAGAGACTCCGTCTGTACAGTTAATCAGCAGCCTTAATCAGTACTGAGTAAAGTAGTGAGAAGTCAACCAAAATGACACCTTAATTGGCAAACTGAACAGATTACAATATACAGGTTTTCACAGCAGCTCAGGCCCGTCTTTTTCAGGCGGGTTGTAGTATAGAAACTGGAGTTCCTCGTCTTATCTGGACACCAGGGGTCTCATGCATAACGGCGTGCTTAGAATTCGCACTATAACATGACGTAAGCACAAAAGCCGAAATGTGCTTACGCACAGAAAAATCCAGATGCAGGAATCTGTGCGTTCGGCAACTTCCACATTCTTCCGCTACATGAATCCCGCTCAGCGTGGAAATAAACGCACGTGCACACGCCTGCTGCCCCGCCCCAACTCCGCCCAGAATTACGCCTCTTTGAATATGCAAATCAATATAAATAGCCCTTAAGCCCAGCGTTCTGTGAAAAGTCAATGGCAAAAGTACGAGGAAAAATAGAAGAATTTCAGCGAATACCAAATGGAGGCAAAGAAAAACGTACTATTTGTTGGTTTAAACAGTTATATAAGCAACAAAAGGAAGTTGATCGAGTGACACAGTGTGTCAGAGAAACTCGAAAGCTCAATTGCACAGTGCCGAAATAAAAAAGTTGTCACATATCAAAGTCGGCGTGAAAAGGCGAGTCCCAGCCTAACGTCTGAGTGTCATATGAAAGCTTATTAGGGTACAGTGAAAAAAAAGGCACACAGTGTGAAAAAAGCACGAAATGTCAACTTTAATATCGAAATTTCCACTTTAATCACGTAGTTTATTTTGTCATTAAAGTAGAACATCATAAACTTCATCTTAAAATCGTTTAATTTACTAGTTTCTCAAATCCCATCGTAACTAAAGTAGCACGTTAAATGCTTTGATGTGTATTTGATCTTATATGTGCTCTATGTGCCTGAATCACTACGTGCTCTTCCTCCGACAGGACACAGAATCCATTACATTCGTAATATTACAGCTCTCTGAATAATTAAAATACTGAGAAGTAGACGTGATATCATTTTCATGATAATATGAGTTAAAGCATGTTATTAAACATGGGAACACGGTGGCACAGTGATTGTTCATGTCTTACAGCAAGATGCTTGCTGCGCCAATGCGCGACCTTCGATGAAATGCTTTATTACAGAAGTACTGTCTTTTTCAAACATACTAACCCCCAATTCCTGTCCTTACTTTTCTTTCTCCAAATACCCAATCGCCACACAATCAGCTCTGTAATAGACGTTAAGTCATCTGTAAGCTTAGAATGACGATTACTCAAAACTTTTAAGGAACATCGAAATATTTTCGTAATGTTTAATTATTCTATCCATCTATCCTTCCAGTGTCGCGCCAGCCACAGCATGAATACAGCGCGAGGCAGGAATAAACTGTGAACGAAGCTCAAGCTCACTAGCACTGCGGCACCGTGTAGTTAAAGTTAAAGTTTTATCTGTATAATATAATCAACATATTTTGCTGCATTTCATCTTAAAAATGATATCGTCATCACATGTAAATACGCGCTTTATAAAGTGGCTCAGGTTGTGCAATATTATAACTGTATCATAAGTACAATTACCTCACAGTAACTTGCAAGTACAAACAGTTCTACAAGGAGCACTTGAGCCATCGTCGTGGATGTGTATCTAAGAAAGGGTAACCACACAGGAACAGTAGCACTGCTTTGACGCTGGGTGCCGCCAGTCTGCAAAACCTAACGGAGAACTTGCGTACGACAGGGTATGAGGTACCGTGGAAAAGTGCATGGCTTTATGCCAAGTGTAAGTTTTATACATCGTGATTTGAACGTGGAAACGTTCTTACGCAACATTTCTGTGCGTACGCACCGTTTATACATGAGGCAACAGGACACGGGTAGCATTGGAAAACCTTGAAGTCAGCATGCTATAGCATGTCCACGCCTCAGAAAAAGGTGGCTGATTTTTAAATAAATAAATAACTGAATGGCCGGCTTGATCTCCGTGGGTGTATGAGCTTGTGCAGCCACTGGAGGTTGGTGAGGTAACTGAGTTGAGAGGCACTTGCACGTGAGTTGCTTTATCGGCTTTCTATGGTCCCTAACCCTAACCCTCGCGGGCCTACAACTGTGCCGCCTTGCACCCCACACTGCCTGGCTTGTCTTCTCTCTCTCTCTCTCTGTCTGTCTCATGTTTTTTCCTCCTCTTCTGCCCCATGCAGGCTCCTCTTATACTAATGTTCTTCATGGGTCACAGGTGCGAATGCATCATGCCCTCCAAAGAATTAACGAGACATCAGCATTGATGCTCTCACTCGCCTGTATCTTCGCTATCAGGCGGGCATCCCTAGCTGTCGTCTGAGCAACACGCACTTGCCCCCCAATTAGAGCCTGCACTTTTACGGGGCACCATTATTTATTTAAAATCACCACAGCACCAAGGACCACTTATCACAGTGGGGGTATAAACTACTCCTTACTACTCTCTGTGTGCCCGTTTGTCCAATCCATTCATTATAAAGAATTCATCCTCAGTTCCCAGTCAGGATACCCGTCCTTCTTCCATGGCACCTACAGCAGGTAATTCAAAAGAATCAAATCAGTAAAGTGAATGGAACTGCCCGTCACTAATTATACATTAGCTGTTAAACACACCAATTGTGGGTCGCAGCAACAGTGTGTGAAAGGTGGCCAACAACCTTGGACTGGAAGCCATTCTGTCACAGGCCTCACAAAGGCACCGCGTGTGGGGGTATATAAACGTGAAGTACCAGTTCAGAGACGTCAAATTATTTAACACTATTATTACTCTGAGTGGTAAACTGGAGGACCCTTTTATAATCATGGGCAGAAGCTGGGCTAGTGCTAACTTGGCGCAACTAACCCAAAAATAACCTGTAAACAACAATAGAAGAAAATGTGCATGAACTCTCACCTGAAAGACAACACAATGGAGGGGGGCCGTGCACCATAAATGATTAACTATAGAAATAAAGCAAATGAGTAACCGGAATTGGAGTGTCAAGTCAAGTCAAGTCATTGTCATTTCATCCATATACAGTAGTACAGCATACAGTGAAACGAAACAACGTTCCTCCAGGACCATGGTGCTACATAAAACACAGGACAACGAAGAATCCACGACACACAACATAAAGACACATAATATATAACAAGGTGCATGTGAGTCAAATGTGCAAATATGTGCAACCATGTGCAGCACTGCAGAACAAAACACATATATCAGATATTAGTCTGGTCCATGAGTGTTCAGGAGTCTGACTGCTTGGGGGAAGAAACTGTGACACATTCTGGAGGTGAGGGCCCGAATGCTTCGGTACCTTTTTCCCAATGGTAGGAGTGTAAACAGTGAATGTGAAGAGTGTGTTGGATCATTCACAATGCTGGTGGCTTTACGGATGCAGCGTGTGGTGTAAATGTCCATGATGGAGGGAAGAGAGACACCGATGATCTTCTCAGCTGTCTTCACTATCTGTTGTAGGGCTTTGCGATCCCTGACCGTGCAATTTCCAAACCAGACAGTGATGCAGTTGCTCAGGATGCTCTCTATGGTTCCTCTATAGAATGTTGTTAGAGTAGCTAGTGGAAGATGGGCTTTCCTCAGCCTACGAAGGAAGCAGAGCCGCTGCTGGACTTTCTTGGCTAAAGAACTGGTGTTGTGGGACCAGGTGAGGTTCTTTGCCAAGTGGACTCCCAGGAATTTGGTGCTATTGACAACCTCCACAGTTGAGCTGTCGATGTTCAGTGGCAGATGGTCACTCTTAGTCTTCCTAAAGTCAACAATCATCTCCTTTGTTTTGTCTACATTCAGAGACAGGTTATTAGCTTTACACCAGTCCGTTAACCGCTGCACCTCCTCATTGTATGCTGACTCATTGTTGTTGCTGATGAGACCCACCACAGTGATGTGATTAGAGTTGTGCGTTTCTGCACAGTCATGAGTCAGCAGTGTGAACAGTAATGGACTGAGCACACAGTCTTGAGGGGCTCCAGTGCTCAGTGTGGTGGTTCTGGAGATATTGTTTCCAATCCTGACTGACTGAGGTCTCTCAGTCAGGAAGTCCAGAATCCAGTTACACAGGTAGGTGTTCATTCCCAGCAGGCTCAGCTTTTCCGTCAGCTGCTGAGGAATGATCGTTTTGAATGCTGAGCTGAAGTCGATAAACCGCATTTGAATGTATGTGTCCTTATTGTCCAGATGAGCGAGAGCCAGATGGAGAGTGGTGGCTATTGCATCATCTGTTGAATGGTTCCAGCGGTAAGCAAACTGCAGGGGATCCAGTGAGGGGGCAGCAGGGTCTTGATGTGCCTCATGACGAGCTTCTCAAAGCACTTCATAATGATGGATGTGATTTAAAGTTGATTTACCCAAATCCAATCAAAAACATGCTTGCTTCATTTGCTTCATTTTATCCCCGAGAGAACAGAGAAAATGACCAAAGTGAGCAACATGCTTGTCCGCCTCCTTCTTGTGTATGGAGTGTCCATGTTTGATCTTTCCATTCTTGTTATTCCAATTATGGCTACTGGGTGAGACAACTGGGACAATTTAAATGCTTGGACTTTACAGCCTGAAGGCGTCCGCCCATAATGACACCATGAAGTAGATCAGGCTTCTTCTGATAGTAATTTGAAACAGATATTGATGGATTTGTAAACAACATCAACCTTTCCCACGAGAAGTAGCCAAGCTGTTTATGAAGACATCACTAGGTCGTCCAAGGTGCAAACAGGCAAAGTATACTGTAGGTCCTTTTTTCTACCTTCCAACAATTGCTCTTTTCCTTATCAATGAGTCAAATTTTGGACCTGGCCACCACCACTACATCAACAGTGTAACATTCTCAAATCAGGGTTAGAGATCTTCAAACTGAGCTTCTTCGTGGTTTGAGGCCAAGACAGTAGACTTGGTGACGAGGATGGGATTTGCACTGTGGAATGGTGGAGTGCAGTCGTGACACTGTGCAGCAAAATATGGGGCTGACAGACAGAGAGAGCTCAGCTATTACTAGGAAGTGACATGATTGCAGTTTTCAGGGGCCCTCTCTGATTGGTTGACTAATGGAGCTCTCCGATTGGCTCACGCTGAAAGGAAATCACTTCTGAGCCCGATGTTCGCTATGTGACGGCTGACCAAACTGAGACGCTTCGTGATGTGGATCCACAGTAATTCATTTGGCGATGAGGGTGGGATTTGCACTGTGGAATGGTGGAGTGTAGTCCCGACACTGTGCAAAAATGTTTGGGGCTGACAGAAAGAGAGCTGGTCACTGCGCATCTGACTAATGGACCTCTCCTATTAGTGTATGTTGCAAGGAGACTGCTGCTGAGCCAGATGTTATGTATTTGCAACTGACCACTGGCAGTCCATCACAGTGTAAAACTTTGAACTGAGATGCTTCGTGGTGAGATGTTTGCTGACGAGGATGGGATTTTCCACTGCGGACAGGTGGAGTGTCGTGGTGATGCTGCACAGGAAAGGTGGGGACTGACAGAGACGGAGTCTCCAGGTGACATCACCACTCCCCTCACAGTGTTCTAAGATGATCTCCATGTAGGTGACTAACGGAGAACTCCTATTAGTTAGTTAGACTAATTCTGAGGCAGATATTGCAGGGTCATGACTGACCACCGGCAGTTGACCACAGTGTAAATCTTCAAACTGAGATGCTTCATAGTGTGAGTCCCCGGCAATTCATGGGAATATTCCAAAGCCTTTGCCACCAGTCCTGACTGCCTTCCCTTTCGGTGTACCCAACCCAATAAAGAACACGAGAGAAGTAGTCCGCCAAGATTGCCATGTGCCTCACGTTCTTCCTTTGAATGTAATTACAGTGGTGTGAAAAACTATTTGCCCCCTTCCTGATTTCTTATTCTTTTGCATGTTTGTCACACAAAATGTTTCTGATCATCAAACACATTTAACCATTAGTCAAATATAACACAAGTAAACACAAAATGCAGTTTGTAAATGGTATTTTTTATTATTTAGGGAGAAAAAAAAATCCAAACCTACATGGCCCTGTGTGAAAAAGTAATTGCCCCCTGAACCTAATAACTGGTTGGGCCACCCTTAGCAGCAATAACTGCAATCAAGCGTTTGCGATAACTTGCAATGAGTCTTTTACAGCGCTCTGGAGGAATTTTGGCCCACTCATCTTTGCAAAATTGTTGTAATTCAGCTTTATTTGAGGGTTTTCTAGCATGAACCGCCTTTTTAAGGTCATGCCATAGCATCTCAATTGGATTCAGGTCAGGACTTTGACTAGGCCACTCCAAAGTCTTCGTTTTGTTTTTCTTCAGCCATTCAGAGGTGGATTTGCTGGTGTGTTTTGAGTCATTGTCCTGTTGCAGCACCCAAGATCGCTTCAGCTTGAGTTGACGAACAGATGGCCGGACATTCTCCTTCAGGATTTTTTGGTAGACAGTAGAATTCATGGTTCCATCTATCACAGCAAGCCTTCCAGGTCCTGAAGCAGCAAAACAACCCCAGACCATCACACTACCACCACCATATTTTACTGTTGGTATGATGTTCTTTTTCTGAAATGCTGTGTTCCTTTTACGTCAGATGTAACGGGACATTTGCCTTCCAAAAAGTTCAACTTTTGACTCATCAGTCCACAAGGTATTTTCCCAAAAGTCTTGGCAATCATTGAGATGTTTCTTAGCAAAATTGAGACGAGCCCTAATGTTCTTTTTGCTTAACAGTGGTTTGCGTCTTGGAAATCTGCCATGCAGGCCGTTTTTGCCCAGTCTCTTTCTTATGGTGGAGTCGTGAACACTGACCTTAATTGAGGCAAGTGAGGCCTGCAGTTCTTTAGACGTTGTCCTGGGGTCTTTTGTGACCTCTCGGATGAGTCGTCTCTGCGCTCTTGGGGTAATTTTGGTCGGCCGGCCACTCCTGGGAAGGTTCACCACTGTTCCATGTTTTTGCCATTTGTGGATAATGGCTCTCACTGTGGTTCGCTGGAGTCCCAAAGCTTTAGAAATGGCTTTATAACCTTTACCAGACTGATAGATCTCAATTACTTCTGTTCTCATTTGTTCCTGAATTTCTTTGGATCTTGGCATGATGTCTAGCTTTTGAGGTGCTTTTGGTCTACTTCTCTGTGTCAGGCAGCTCCTATTTAAGTGATTTCTTGATTGAAACAGGTGTGGCAGTAATCAGGCCTGGGGGTGGCTACGGAAATTGAACTCAGGTGTGACACACCACAGTTAGGTTATTTTTTAACAAGGGGGCAATTACTTTTTCACACAGGGCCATGTAGGTTTGGATTTTTTTTCTCCCTAAATAATAAACACCATCATTTAAAAACTGCATTTTGTGTTTACTTGTGTTATATTTGACTAATGGTTAAATGTGTTTGATGATCAGAAACATTTTGTGTGACAAACATGCAAAAGAATAAGAAATCAGGAAGGGGGCAAATAGTTTTTCACACCACTGTATATGGAGATTGAGAGCAGCATGATGTTGCCTCACAGCTCTCAGAGACAGCATTCTTTAAAACACAGTCTAGTCGCTGTCTCCTTGCAGTCTGCATGCTTTTCCCATATCACCTGATGGCCCAGTCCTAAAGGTTAGAGGAACAGGAAACTCCAGATTGGCTCAGCAGCAACCCCTGCTGGACTGGCACACTCTACAGAGTTGACTTCTCCTTTGTACCCCACTGTCTGTATACCCTTACATTCTCAAACCTGCTTAATCCAGTTCAGGGGAGCAGGGAACTTCACTGAGGCCGCACTGGGCACTTGGTGGCTGTCAGGCCTGGACATCCACTGGGATAAGTGGGAATCACCAATCCATCAGACACACATGTCTTGAGGTGGGAAGAGAATCCAGTCATGGAGAGCAAATGCAAACAACAACCACGTGCAGGAGGTGAACCCGGGATGACTGAATCTGTGAGGAAGCTCCTCTGACTACTGCGCCACCCTAAAGGGCCTTAGCAGGATACGAGCAGAGAGGAGGCATTGGTACGAGAGAACATGCCATCTGCACACAGTGTAGACAGTGACAGGCGGCAAAGCTGCTGCCTCCTCCACAGTAAGGATAAATTGAAACGTTGTGATTTTTATACCATGATGAGTGCTCTAAACTTTAATTTCAAATGCCCAGACAGTTCCTCTGATTGTCCAAAGTAAGAATGAAGAATGAAAAGAAAGCCCATCTTGTTAGCAGCACAAACTCATGGCTGGCAATGTAGCTTACCAACAGAGATGTGCTAACTGATGCGTGTAATCATAAAGGTATAAAGCGCTGGTTTTATATAATGTGATTAATATTAATGTTCTGTATACACTTAATGAATGAAACCTGAAATTTTAGCTATGAAGGCCTTCACACCACAGGTGAAGTGGGTGCTTCGACTAATTAGATTCTGTAAATGGAGCGCGATATTTTTCCATTTTCTTTGGTGGTGCGATGCAGAAATAATCATATTAAAATTACGTTATGAACTAATATGACAGAGCGCAGGCTCCAAATATCTCAATATGACTTTTTGGAATGTTTAGAGGTATTCATAACCCAAATATAACTGATCATATAATAATAACGATGCAGTATGGACAGACAATTAGAAAAATGTGAAAAGGATCAATCAAAATAAATGGGCTCTGAATTATTTTGAATTATTAGGGCCATAATAAAGTATCATAACTGTTAGTTTAAAATTTTTAAGTACCTATTATATAGCATCTTTCAAATCCATCTATCTAATATTCTAATAAATTGTATTTCATCTATTGTCTAACATATAGCGCCTTTCACATCTACCTACCAGACCACCAGTAGATCCAGAAAGTATTCAGACATTTTCACCGTGTCATAATGCGTTATTGAGTGTAGATTAAAGGGCAAAGATGGCAAATGTATTTGTTTAAAATGAAATCGACAACACAATAAAGTGAAGGGTCTGAGAACGTTCTGAATACACTGTATAAATATATATTATTAAAGTTATAATAACGTATCATAACTGTCAATATACAATTATTATATATCATATAGTGCCTGTCAAATATTTCTATCTATCTATCTATCTATCTATCTATCTATCTATCTATCTATCTATCTATCTATCTATCTATCTATTTAGATTGAGGGGCAAAGATGGCAAATGTATCTGTTTAAAAAGAAATCTGTAACACCATAAAGTGTGCTGAACGAGAAGGGTCTGAGTACATTCAGAAACCACTGTATGAATATATATAATTAAACTTATAATACTGTATCATAACTGTCAATGTACAATTATTATATATCATATAGTCTATTTATTATATAGCACCTTTCACATCTATCTATCTATCTATCTATCTATCTATCTATTTATCTATCTATCTATCTATCTATTATATAGTGCCTTTCACATCTATCTATCTATCTATCTATCTATCTATCTATCTATTATATAGTGCCTTTCACATCTATCTATCTATCTATCTATCTATCTATCTATCTATCTATCTATCTATCTATCTATCTATCTATTATATAGTGCCTTTCACATCTATCTATCTATCTATCTATCTATCTATCTATCTATCTATCTATCTATCTATCTATCTATCTATCTATCTATCATATAGTGCCTTTCACATCTATCTATCTATCATATAGTGCCTTTCACATCTATCTATCTATCTATCTATCTATCTATCTATCTATCTATCTATCTATCTATCTTATAGTGCCTTACATATCTATCTATCTATCTATCTATCTATCTATCTATCTATCTATCTATCTATCTATCTATCTATCTATCTATCTATCTATCTATCCTAATAATTTATAGTAATTTGGATTATTTGTACACTGGACCGTCTTCCAGACCTGATGACACATCCTTGTCCCTGTTTTAGGACTTGCTTTGATGACAACGAGAGGCCAGCATCACAAGGCGCTAAGGAGCTGCATCAGACACGTACTGCGCAGACATTTGCCGTAGATGTTGGTGAGTGTTGTTTTTGCTTTGATTGTCATTTTTGGTCTTTTGAGAAGGTATCATACCAACACTCAGTAGCTGGAAGCTCGGGTGCTCAGGCCAACTTTTTGTTTTCCCAAACTTGTGTCCGAGCTCCAGCTGGTATCCCTCTGTATATTTTGGATTTGCTGTTTTTATTGGCTTGCTCACTTGGGTGTTTTAGGGCTTGTCTGTTCTATTAAATGTCTTGTGATGGAGTGTGCTATTAACAGTATTATATCAAATAAAGACTGATTGTGTTGACCTTTTCAAAATATGAATCCATCTAGTTATATAATATAATTATATCCCTTTTTCCAAGTGATCATGAGCCGAGGGTGAAGTGGTGATTGTTTTGTTTTCTGTCTCTCAGATAAAGTCTCACCCTGGCAGTGTGTGGACATGTCGACTTTCCGTTTGTTATGTACAGTGAGACGGCCCTGAGCTCATCACCAGGGTCTGACTTTAGGTGGGCTGTGATGCAAGTTATATTTAGAAAGCTTCAAAGAGACAACTTATTAATTATCTATATTATAGTCGTTTACAACTTATCTGTTTACAATTGACACTGTCTTTGCTTTGAGACACTCATAGAAAGCATCAAGACAGAAAGGGTTTGCAAGTGGTGTTTATCAGTTTGGAGAAGGCTTATGATGGAGAGCCATGTCAAGAGGTGTAGACATACAAGATAGAGAAAGGAGGACCACAGAAGTGTGTGTGAGTGAAGATTGTCCAGGACTTGGGTTAAAAGAGCTGTGTTGGGGTAACAGAAAAGGTTCCAGTTAGAGGAGGTCTTCTCCAGGGGTCTTCTTGAAGTCCTTGCCTCTTTGATCTGGTTATGGATGTGTTGAGTCATGTGATTAAAGACCACCACCCAGAGGTTTGTGTTATTTGCTGTTGATATTGTGTTATGTAGCACCAGAAAAGAGGAAGTGGAGAGGAAGTTGGGAGAATGGTAGAAGGGCTTTGGAAATTGAAGATAAATAGGAAGAAGATGATCAGAATTCATAAGTTAGTCTGCAGGGAGTTCAATTGAAAAGGGGGGATACACTTAAATACCAGTAAAATCCCATTATAGCAAATACCGAAGTAACAAATGTTCATACAACATTGTGTTAAACAAAGTTCATCTTAACAAAATGTAAATTTCAGTATAGCAAACATTGTTTTGACCAAAAATATCCACTGAAGTTAATAATGCGATGAAAAAACTACGTAATGCTGCACCTATACTTTCCATGTTGAGTCACGGGGAACCTGCAACAGGCTGTCTCGAAAAAACCAGAGAGTCTGTTGTGAAATTTCCAGTCTTGGGCAGTCTCGGCGAGAGTGTCAGCACCACATCTGACTCACAGCCGAATTCTGAGTCAGTGCTCCACCTGTGGCTAGTTGTGTCGTGTGTGGATCCCGTAGTGTTCGAGTTTCAAAGTCTTCTCAAAATTTTCTTTGAGATGAACAAAAAAAAAAAAAAAAACGTGACAAACGGTGTCAGAAAGAAAAATTAGCAATCCTGGAGAAAGTTGGGAAAAATTATGTGGCAGAAGCATTTTGGAATCGCGCCTTCATCTTTATCTAACAACTCATTCTCATTCAGATTTTTGTACCTGTATTTCTATTACAAAAAAAGTTACATCTAACATCTCATTTTCAATGAGAATATTTTTTGCAGTTTAAGAAGAGCTGTTTTTTTATAAAGGTATTGTCAAGCTTGTGTCACAGAATTGTGTGAGAGACAGGTTCCAAGGAAAACAGCAGAACTAATATGTAGAGAAGGCAGGTACAGTCTCAAGACTTCATTCAGAATCTGAGCCGTTAGGAGCCACGACACGGGCGATCATCCTGCTTTAGCTCCCACGTTCAGATTAGAAGAACACCAGTGGTTCGGAATCACCGCTCTGGCAGACACAATCAGGAGAAGGTAGATCAGGAGAGTGTGAAGAAGAGGAGGTCAAAGCCTGGTCGGTGTTAATGTTCTAAACATTGTTAGAAAGACTGCAGTTCATGAAAACATGCAGAAAGTTTGGAATTTTCTTTAAAACTCAAATCAAATTAAACACTGATCGGTTTGCGGGACTATATAACAGCTTTATAGTAGAATGTAGAGCTTGTTATTAACCTGCGGATGATATTCTTCGATTGTGGAAATTCTGTTTGTCATTTTAAACTGTCAAGAACATTATTATGCAGTACAGTTCGCCTGTACTGGGGGTTTGAGGGTAGCACCGCTGCCTTGCAATAACGAGATCATGGGTTTGTGTGCCAGGTCCTCTCTGTGCGAAGTTTGCAAAGCACTTTGAGTGATGAGTAAAGCACTATATACATGTGAAGAATTATTAATGCTATACTTGACGATTTGTCAATTTCTGATTTTAAATTGTGTATTTTTTCACCAATTCAACAAAACATATACTGTAGTTGTCCTGCGGTGGGTTGGCACCCTGCCCAGGATTGGTTCCCTGCCTTGTGCCCTGTGTTGGCTGGGATTGGCTCCAGCAGACCCCCGTGACCCTGTGTTCGGATTCAGCGGGTTGGAAAATGGATGGATGGATGGATATACTGTAGTGCTAGGACTCTCAGGCTCTGTATACCTTCACAGTATGTCGAACTTGATCCAAATGCAACATATGCCTACCGCCACCTTCTCGTTTACAAAAAAGGCTCTGCCAATCACACATGAGGCGATTTAAGCAAACCAAAGTTCCCTCAGTGTGCCATAAGCGTTGTATTCATGTGTGTTAGCTACTGTTATCACTTGTTATGGGTTTGGGCACTCATAGCTTTGATAGCAATGATAGTTCTTTGTACTTTCTTATATACAAAGTATAGGGAAAGTATTGTAATCATCCAAAAATTCGACCTCAAGATTTTGATGAATCTCAACGTTTTAGATCTCCCTTAGATCCAATTTACTTTCTCGTAGGGAAAGTATTATCATCGTCCAAAAATTCGATTTCAAGATTTTGATGAACCTCGACGTTTTAGACCTCCCTGAGTCCGATTTACTTCCTCGTAGGGAAAGTATTGTAATCATCCAAAAATTCAATTTTGAGATTTTGATGAATCTCGACATTTTAGATCTCCCTGAGTCTGATTTACTTTCTCATGGGGAAAGTATTATAATTGTCCAAAAATTCGATTTTGAGATTTTGATGAACCTCGACGTGTTAGACCTCCCTGTGTCCGATTTACTTCCTCGTAGGGAAAGTATTGTAATCGGTCAAAAATTCAATTTCAAGATTTTGATGAATCTCAACGTTTTAGACCTTCCTGAGTCTGATTTACTTCCTTGTAGGGGAAGTATTGTAATCGTCCAAAAATTCAATTTTGAGATTTTGATTTGATGTTTTAGACCTCCCTGAATCTGAAAATACCATTTTTCGAATTTTGTCTGTGTCTGTGTGTAAACACGATAACTTGAGAACGCTTTCATTTAGGTCAATCAAATTTTGCATACAAGTATTAGATTTCTAGAGTAGATTGTTCAATATATTCGATTTCAATGTCTATCAACTTTTGGACTACTTCCGCTAACTGGTAGTGGTACTTTACCTTTTATTCATGCAGCTGTAGAGTCCGATTTACTGTATTCAACTTTACTTTTATAATAATTGTTCAATGTATTATTAATTTGGTTTGATTAGTTGTTGATGGTTCTTTAATGTACATAATTTGAAAATATAATCGTTGTCTTGCAGTTTACTCCTCAAATATCCATCCCCATGTTTTTTCAGAAAGTATCAATTTATTTCATTATTTATTATGAATTTTTATATTTGTACTTTGGCACAATGATTCTGTTGGCAACAAATTTTTTTTTTTGGCATGTCTCTTGTGGTCTCCTTACTTGTCCTAGTCCATCCTTGTTTTTCAAATCTTCAAGATGCCCATCTAGAAGGAGGTGCCAGTGGTCTTGGCTTCAGGTAGCTTTTCCTTAACCGCAGCACAGAGATGATGGCTGCTATCTCTGATCGTTTCCTTTGCCCTGGTCTGACATCACTTGGAAGTTAGAGAGTCTACACCAAAGTGACTGAATTTAGTTGACAGTACCACTCTCTGTAGAGCCTTGTGGTCCAGTGACATGCTGTTTTCAACCAAGTCTTCCTGTTATGATACTTTGATGGATGGGTATGTTGAAGTTCTTTAGTGATTGGGAGAACGGCCTAAAATCCTTGAGGCATCTGAGTTGGTAAAGATGTTATGCCTTCTTCACCAAGATTTGAATGTGCTTGGACCCGGTCAGGTCTTCTGTGATGAGAACATCAAAGTATATGAAACTGTCCACACTCTCCACCTGAGTGTTGTTAATTCTCAGGTGGTGGTGGTGGTGGTACCTCTGCTGTTTTCTCCCAAAGCCTCCTATCAGCACCGTTATCTTGCTGACATTTAGGAGTAGGCTGTTGTCCAGACACCTGTGTGACAGTCTCTCCATTTCATCCAGGTAAGATTGCTCCTTATTGTTAAAGATTAGGCCTGCCACAGCAGTGTCAGCAAACTTGACCACGGTGTTAGAGTTGTGTGCAGCCATGCAGTCATACGTGTAGGGGGGTACAGCAGATCATAGCCCTGAGGAGCCCCTGTGTGGAGAGTAAGGGATGATGACATGTGGCCTACCGCATGAACTGCCTTCCTGTCAAAAACTAATTGCATAGTGAAGTGTTCAGATGCACTGTTGATGATGAGCTTGGAGGGGTTCATTGTGTTAAAATCTATGAATGGCATTCACACATAATTCCTCCTCCTGTTCTCCAAGTGGGGAGAACTGTATGTAGCCTGAAGGTGATGGCATCATCCATGGATCTACTGGAGCGATTATGTAGACTGTAAGGGATCTAGTTTTATGGGCAGAGTGTATGTAATGCTTGTAATTGCAATAGGAGTTAGTG
Organism: Erpetoichthys calabaricus; assembly: GCF_900747795.2. Classification (NCBI taxonomy): domain Eukaryota; kingdom Metazoa; phylum Chordata; class Cladistia; order Polypteriformes; family Polypteridae; genus Erpetoichthys; species Erpetoichthys calabaricus. The sequence goes on along the minus strand of NC_041406.2, from coordinate 23,407,286 downwards.
CAATGGGACGGAAGTCATGCAGGAAGATTGGATGTGATTTCTTAGATACAGAGACAATGGTGGATCTTTTAAAGCACGTTATTATGATGGACTGTGTTGTGGAGAGATTAAACATTAACGTGAACACTGGTACAATCTGATCAGCAAAGATCTTAAAAGGGAGTTAACATTCATCATTAAGAGAGTTCAGGCCTATACAGATCTACTCAAACTCACTGACTTCATTGTTTGGGTCATGGGGTGCTAAGCCTATACCCTTAAGCCATGAAATATCAAGTCAGACCAAGCCTAGACGGGACCCCCAGTCCACCATTGAATATTCTCTCTCTCTCACACACACACACTCATTCAGTTTAGAGTCCACAGTCAACATGATCTGCATGCACTTTAGAAGTCGTTGCAGACTCCACAGCCATAGTGACTCTTCTGTTATTTCAGCCCTGTTGTATGCCCACCTTGCCACCCATGAACTCTTACTGTGATTGTATAATAATGAAGATCTGAATGTTTATTTTGTTGGTCTTTGTAGCAGTCATGCATGTAGTTCTCATCTGTTGTCACAAAAGAATCAGTTACTTCGAAGCACTTCGTATAACATGTCAGGTTTTTGTCCTGCTAATTCCATTCCATTGGTATAAAGAAGACATCCTGGGATCCTTTAAGGACGGCTCAGTATTAGACTTGCTTTAAATGCCTCGATTCTAATATTTAAGGCTAAGCGGAGGTGTCCTTAAAGGAGTCTGTCATTTAATGACTAATCAGCATTCACAGGAGAAAGTGACTGACTGGGCAATCACAGCTGGCAGCGCCAACATTTATCTTCACATTACCATAAAAAGGAATTACTGGGAACCTGCATAAAGAGCAGCCCACTGCTGAAAGCTGAACTTCTCTTTCAGGTGGTCTGACAGTACTTGGTGGTGTGGGGGTTAACCGGAAAGTGTCTGCAGTGACCTGAGCTTCAGATCCTGTTAATGTGTAAGCGATTACACTTAATAGTCCCACGCATATGTCCTCCTGAGACTGAAACACATAGGTTCCCACCATAAGCAGATCTCTGTGATACCTCCTGTTTTGTATTAGTGGTGAGGTACATTATGACCCTGCTTTTGTACACTGACCCGGTACATGTGCTCATGTTTACTAAAGCTGTAAGGTTTGCTGAAGCCACGTTACATTTAGAAATCTGTGTGAGTGAGCGCTGTGAGCCCCTCCTCAGTGAGTGCACCATTCACAATGACATAACATTCTCAAAGCCACCTAATCCAATTGTAAGCCCATCGGTGACACAGGGCACAGTAACTGAACATACATGAAGGCAGAGATCAGGAGAGCAACAGACAAGGCCAAGATCAAAGTGAGGAAACTGGCAATGTTTGGATAGCTCTGAGGATGAAGGATGAAGGATCAGTAAAGACAGCAATGCTTCAAAGAGATGGAGGAACGAGGATAAGAGGGAGACAGAAAAGTGGATGGTGGGATGGTGTCTGGGAATGGACTACAATGGATATCCAAAGTGCACGATGCTTGGTTCAAAAAAGGAGAGGACTCTGATCAGAGCAGAATGCTCCCACCTATGGTCCTGACAGTTCATAGGACAATGGGGTGCAAAGGAGAGGAGGAACTGAATATACTGTATCTATATACAGTATATATATATATATATAGGGAGAAAGAGAAAGAAAGAGAGAGACAGAAAGAGACGGAGAAGTGAAGGTCTGTGATACAGATGCATATTTAAGATACATGGCCTTTTTTCTCCCTTTGTGGATTTCTAGCTACAAATATTTCTATATCTTTATATATATCTACATGTATATATTTATCTCTATCTATCTATCTATCTATCTATCTATCTATCTATCTATCTATCTATCTATCTATCTATCTATCTATCTATCTATCTATCTATCTATACATATATATATATATATATATATATATATTGTAAAAGATGCCCGTACACAGACAGAAATGAGACCTGATGTCCACAAACACACACGTTTATTTACAGTTCTTTTCTTAAGCACAGCACACTCAGTACACTAATCACCACAACGATAGCTCAGTCCTTTTTCTTCCTCCTTCTGTTACTCTTCTCTTTCTGCCGCCTTCACTCCTCCAGTCACAAGCTCGGCCCTCTGCCTCCCGACTCTGGCTCGTCCAATGGAGTGAGGCGGCCCCTTTTATAACAACCCGGATGTGCTTCAGGTGCTCCTTGGCGATCTTCCGGGGGCACTTCCTGGTGTGGTGGAAGTGGAGCTTGAGCACCCGGAAGCACTTTGGGTGTGCCTGGAATTTCTTCTGGAAGCACTTCTGGAGTATGGTAGAAGTGCTGCAATCCATGGCTCCACAATCCTTCGGGCGCCCCCTGGCAGTGGCCATGGGCACCAACAGGGTTGAACTTTTAAGCTGTGATCCTGTGGCCCCCATGTAGACCGGGATGGCTGCCATCTCGTGGTTCAGGGGAGGTATTGTCCCTCTCCCAGTCCCATCAGGTGTCCCGGTTGGGCAGGATCTCCAGCCGTCCACCACAATAAATATATATATATATATATATATATATATATATAATATATATATATATATATATACATAAATATATATATATATATATATATATATCTACATAAATATATTTATCTATATCTATACACCTGCGGTGGGTTGGCACCCTGCCCAGGATTGGTTCCTGCCTTGTGCCCTGTGTTGGCTGGGATTGGCTCCAGCAGACCCCCGTGACCCTGTGTTCGGATTCAGCGGGTTGGAAAATGGATGGATGGATATCTATATATTTATAGTGTCTATATATATATACCTATATCTATATATATATATTGTGGCACGCGGCTGTGGGTGGCACCCAGCCGGGACACCCAGGAAGACAGGAGGAGGGCTCACGCCTCCTCCAGACCACGAGGGGGACCACGGGTACAGAGCTGTAGGGGCCTATGGTCACCACCAGGGGGCGCCCCCATGCCTGGAGAACCCTGGACCCCAGCACTTCCGCCACACCAGGAAGTGCTGGGGGGAAGACGAGTGGGGACACTCGGAGTGCTTCCGGGTACGCAGCCGGCACTTCCGCCACACTGGGGAGTGCCGGCGGGAGATTGCCGAGACACACCTGGTACACATACGGGTGCTCATTAAAGGGGCCGCCTCCCTCCGCAAGATGGCTGGAATCGGTTGGAAGTTGGATGAGGTCTTGGAGGAGAGACAGAAGGCGTCCTGAAGATGAGAGGCATTGTGTGGTTTGGCCTGTGAATTTGGGGGAGTTTTGGGGTTGTGTGGCATTTAATATTGTATATATTAGTGTAAATAAATGTGTGTTGGGTACAAAATGATGTCTACCTGTCTGTGTCTGGGCTGTTCCCCACAATATATAATAAAAGAAGACACAACAATGTGACAGAATTGAGAACCATCCTGGTGACCCCGTATAATTAGAAGCCAAAATAAATAAGGAAAACATGCAATAGGTTGTGGAAAGATCTTTTCAGACTGCACTTTAGAACTGAACTAACTCCAAGATGGTCAAACTGCTGGTCAGATGGCTTCCAGGCAGGAAGGGGCAGGTCCAGGAGGGCAGACGACGAACGTGACATCAGAGGTAGAATGGCTGTCAGTCTTATGTTCTGCAGATGAAGGAAGAGGAACAAATTTTGCAGCAGGACAAAGCAGAAAAGAAAAGACACTCTTCGATGTTTATCCCAAATGCGGGAATTCAGTTTGATAAAGCGCTGGAAGCTTGTAGTCGCCTCTAGCGGATCTCCGTATGTCACTTTGCTTGAACCAGTAATGACTTCTTCTTTCGTGATGCCAGGGGTTTTATAGTGACTGGACCAGAGGGTGCAGGGTCAAATGCTTCTCTGCACTGTGGAAAAAGAAGGAGCTGACAACGTTAGCGCCAGTGAGGAAGTCCTCCAATACACATGCATGACTATATATATATATATATATATATATATATATATATATATATATATATATATATATATATATATATATATATCTGTCATTCCAACAGATGGCACATTACAAACACTTTTAGTAATAAAATGCAATGCATTTGTGATTCCAACAGATGGTACATAACAAACATTAACACTGTCTATTAAGGTGCTATGATTAATAAAAGGGACAATACTTGAACCTGTTGGGTGTGATTGTGTCTGGAGTTTGGTTGCACCTTATATTGGTTACAACATACGCAAACATACATACAGTACATGTATGTTTATAAGTATATACACATAAAATATTTATACAGTATATATAAAACATTCTATACCAGACCTTCTAGTACAGTCAGCCAACCCGTTTACTGGTCACTACTGCTCTACCTTGCCCAGCTCTGTGCCAAGCCTTCCTCCATGCCCAGCCTCGGCAGCTCAGCATTCCCAATCTGTGGCATTCTGATAAATTTGTGATTGAAGTAAATAACAGAAAGCAATCAGCCTGCACACTTTCATGACTGCCCTTTGGGTTTTGCCGCCTCTCATAAAAGAACTTTGAAATCTTTTCAAACATACGTGTAGAATTTTGATTACTATTGCTAATTGCTTCTGTGATCTGTCTGTGTTATTTACCACCAATTGAGTGAGAATCTTGCTGAAAATAGCCCTGTCTTTAGGTTGTTATTGTGATTAATTGTCCAAACCTTTAAAAGTTAACAACATACATTTATTCATAATTAAACAGTGGGATCTTCTGAAGGAGAATAAAAAAAGAATGAACTGTGTGACTAGAATTGATCCTAGAAAGGCGTTTACACTCCCTCATTGACTGTACTGCACAAAGGACATCGAGCACAGAAACCCCTGACGCTGACAACAAAGGGTGCTTTATCTGAGCTTTTAAATACCCGTCACTGTCAAGTTGTAAGTGTCCTCCATGATATCTGTGTGTACATTAAATTCAACATGAAGGAAGACGTGTCAGACAAGCACCCACTGTGTGCCATGAAAATTAAAAGTGAACGGGGGGTTATAAAGGCGGCATATGATGAGGGTTAAAGAATCCATTTTGAAGCCTGAAGGTCACTACGTTCTAATCTGATGCATGCCGGAGTGACCTGCAACAAGCCACTTGACCTTGCCCTATTCTGTCCAACCATTGTCAGCTCAGATTTTTTCTCAAGACTGTATTTTTTAATAACTGGACAGTTTGTTCCAAAGAATGTCTGTCATAGTATTGACAAGTTTCATTTTATAAAGCAGGGTGGCATGGTGGCTCACAGTGTAGCTCCGATTACTAGATAGATAGATAGATAGATATGAAAGGCACTATATAATAGATAGATAGATAGATAGATAGATAGATAGATAGAAACAGGCACTATATGATATATAATAATTGTACATTGACAGTTATGATACAATATTATAAGTTTAATTATATATAATCATACAGTGGATTCTGAATGTACTCAGACCCTTCTCATTCAGCATACTTTATTGTATTACAAATTTTGTTTTAAACAGATACATTTGCCATCTTTGCCCCTCTATCTAGATAGATAGATAGATAGATAGATAGATAGATAGATAGATAGATAGATAGATAGATAGATAGATAGATAGATAGATAGATAGATAACACATTCTGTGTTTCAGTAAGTTAATTTACTTTTCTATAGAAGCTTAAGAAAATATTCAGAAATGTTGTAACAAAAACAACACCCCATCTCAAATCCATCCATCCATCCATTTTCCAACCCGCTGAATCCAAACACAGGGTCACGGGGGTCTGCTGGAGCCAATCCCAGCCAACACAGGGCACAAGGCAGGAACCAATCCCAGGAAGGGTGCCAACCCACCGCAGGACACACACAAACACACACCAAGCACACACTAGGGCCAATTTAGAATCGCCAATCCACCTAACCAGCATGTCTTTGGACTGTGGGAGGAAACCGGAGCGCCCGGAGGAAACCCACGCAGACACGGGGAGAACTCCACGCAGGGAGGACCCAGGAAGCGAACCCAGGTCCCCAGATCTCCCAACTGCGAGGCAGCAGCGCTACCCACTGCGCCACCGTGCCGCCCCCATCTCAAATGCACACAGAAATTACAAGAAAAGAAGAAAGCTTGTGACTTGGTTAAAGAGAGGAGAGCAGTCCCTGTGAGGAACCATTAAAGCACATTGCTGTTGGTATAAAGTCCCCATCTCTTTTCTTGACACACTTTTGCTGGATTATTTGTTGGCTAGAAGTCCTCAGTGATGGTGTCAGAGAGAGGATGTGCAATGTTTCCATCCCACTGGCCATCACAGAACTGTAGAAGATGTGAAGGATGTCACTACCCTCATTACAGGAGCTCAGTCTCCTAAGGATAAAAAGCCCGCTCTGCACCTTCTTCTATAGTTCCTCTGTGTTATGAGACCAGTCCAACCTGTCATTGATGTGGACCCTCAAGTATTTGTAGGAGTGGACCACCTCTGTGTCCACTCCTTGATTAGTGACAGCACACAGTGGCTCTTTGGTGTGATGAAAGTCAATAAGCAGTTCCTTAGGTTTGCTGATGTTAAGTTGCTGACAATTCTCTTTGCACCAAGAAACAAACTTCTCCCCCTGACTCCTCTCCTCTGTCTCATCCCCCCTTATCAATACACCCCATAAGTGCAGTATCATCTGAGAGTTTCTGCCAGTGACTTGACCTGCTGTTATATTTGTATTCTGAGGTTTAGAGAGTGAAGAGTAACACAGACAGGCCTGTTCCTTGTGCTGCTCCAGTGTTGCTCTCATCATATCAGAGACACAGTCCTTGAGGTTTCCCTGACAGATAGTCAGTCCATTATCAGGACACCATTAAATCATCCCCTACATATCTCTGAGTGTACCCCTTAACAGGAATGGCTGGATGGTCACTGCAGAAATCCATAAAGAACATCCTAACAATGCAGCCAGCTTTGTCCAGATGTGAGAAAGCCTTGTAGAGCTGCTAGCTGATTGCATCTTCCACTCCAGTTTTTATCGGATAGGCAAGCTGCAGTGGGTCCAGGTGGTCTTTCACAAGAGGACTCATATAGTCCAGGACCAGGCTGTCGAAGATCTGGTGTGTAGACCTTAGGTGAAGCATAGTTGGCAGGATTAGATAGATAGCATAGTTGGCAGGATTAGATAGATAGATAGATAGCGTAGTTGGCAGGATTAGATAGATAGATAGATAGATAGATAGATAGATAGATAGATAGATAGATAGATAGATAGATAGATAGATAGATAGATAGATAGATAGATAGATAGATAGATAGATAGATAGATAGATAGCGTAGTTGGCAGGATTAGATAGATAGATAGATAGATAGATAGATAGATAGATAGATAGATAGATAGATAGATAGATAGATAGATAGATAGATAGATAGATAGATAGATAGATAGATAGATAGATAGATAGATAGATAGATAGATAGATAGATAGAATTAATGTAGCCATTAATTCATTTCTTAATACAGGGCTACAGGGGCTGGGGTCTCTACAAGTTGCACTGCCATCACAAGGGCACAGTCAGTCACTCTGTGCCAGTTTAGTGTCACCAGTCAAACGAATGCACGTCCTTTTGAGATACAAGAGAAAAGCCCAAAGCGCCACACAGACTCATTAGGGTTTGAACCCAAGACACTGCAGTTGTAAGGCATCAGCACTAAGCCCACCACCACCATCACCAGGCCACCGTGAATAACCTGTCCCACCAAGTAAACGCCAGTGTCCTCATCATGATCCGACTCCCTGTCTGACATTTTGTCTTGTTAAATCCTCCCGGCCTTCATCTTAAATGCTAGATGTGTCACCCTGGCGCTGGCGCATTTTCTTCCAATTACTTGAAAACGTCGCTTTTTTTTTTCTCCCTTCACTCATTAAAGTATAATTTTTATAGAACTTTGAAGTTTTCTTTTTTTTTGCTCCCCCTATTAATTTGTCTTATCGACCCCTGGTGTGAACTCATTCTGCATGTCTGATCGTGAGGGGAGATTTATCAATCCGTGCCCAAGGCACCAAACAAATTGTCCTGTTTATCAGAAAAAAAGAGTTCCAAAAGCACAATTCCCTTCGCTCGGTGCTACAACTGTATCAGCATTTTAAAGATGTTTGAGCCTCCCTCATATTCATGCAGAACGTGTAGGCGGTGTTCATTTTCAAATTCTAGCCCTCGCATTAAAATGAGATTTATCAAAGAATGAAAAACGCCGCTCAAGCATCAAATAGGCGCTCAAATTAATGTCGATTTCCAGTCTGCGTTAAAGAGCTCGAATTGAAAAGCGCAGAGATTCCAAAAGTGTGGCGTGTTTAGGCGGCTGCCCTGGCAGAGGGGAGGCAGAAGGCTCGTCTCGTTTAATGTGGGCTGCATCTTATGGAGAAAGTGGCCTCTTCGTCATTATGATGAAATTGAAGGGTTTGTTCTTTACATGCCGGTCACCTCGTTCATCTGTCTTCCTCCTTTTTGGTCGGTTGGTTGGTTCATTTCAGTCAGTAGTTAAGTACAATTTCCTAATGTCTCTATCAGGCTGGGGGTGGCGCGGTGGTAGTGCTGCTGCCTCACGGTAAGGGCCGCGATTATACTTGACGCTCAGAACACTTCTGTGCACGCATCATGGCTGCCACGCATTCCCAGCGCTCTTTTGACGTGTCTACAGAAATTAACAATACCAGCAAAAATCTGGGTGGCCAGTGTGTTCGGGTTTTAGTATGTCACGTCAGTATCGTTCTTTCTTATCGACATCTCCATAGTGACAGACATGCCAGTCAGAACAGCTGGCATGAAATCGCCAACTCTTTGAAAGTGGATGTGGACATGAAGTGGAAGCCAATTCAAGACAGAAACGTCCATGCAAAGCGGAAAATGTCCGGTAAAAGGAGTACACAGTGTGGCCTGTAGAGGGCGCTCCTTCTGCCCAAACTCGATACAGACAGACACAGAGACACAAGTATGGGCACACACTTTTTATTTTTCTTTTCCCTCATGGGAAACGCTTTCCCCGTTTCCCACAAATACAAAACTCTTCTCTTCTTTCTGTCCTTCTTTTTCTCTTCCTCCACTCCTCCTGGCAAGCTTCGTCTTCTCCCACCCGACTCTGGCTCCTGGAGTAGTGGCTGCTGGCTCCTTTTATAAGGCACCCAGCAGTGCTCCAGGTGCTTGTTTAGCCACTTCCGGCAGCACTTCTGGGTGTGGAGCTGCCCATAAGGGCTCAGCAGCAGATGCAGCACCCCCTGGCGACGCCCATAGAACCCAACAGGGCTGCACCAAACTCCAGCTCCCATGGAGCCTTGTGGGAGTCCGAGGCACAGCTGCAACCCAGAGGGGGCTGCCACCTAGCACTGCTCTGGATATGTCCTGACAGGGCATAGGCCCCGGCTATATACCACAACAGATAACGCAGTGTGATGGGAAGCCGCATTGTAGCTCCAACAGGACCAATGTGAGAGCTTCAGTGTTGGTTCGATGTGGTGACTTAAATGCTGACATATGAAAGTATTCCTGGTGCTTTTCTTCATCAATTTTTCGCAAAGACAATACAACTGTCACATATTCCCCCATCGTAATGACGCGATGTATTTATACGTCTCAGACAGAACCTTCTGTGTTGTTGTTGCCAACTTTTTTTGCAGCTTCGTGCAGGCAGGGTCTGCGTTCTTCTCAGTTGATTCTGGGGGTCGTCAGGGGTGTGTTCTTCTTCTACTCTCTTCAGTTCTTGCATGGACTGGGTGTTGGGCAGGGTCGTGGGGTCCAGCAGCTGTGGGGCATCTGTTGGTGAAGAAAGATTCACGGATCTTGACTTTGCTGACGATGCTGTGATCCTCGTGGAGTCAATGGAGGTTCTAATCAGGGCTCTCAAGAGGCTGAGTGTCTGGGCTTGCAAGTATCCTGGATAAAAACCAAAATCCAGGCCTTTAATGACCTCTTGGGCATGGCCATCTTCAGTGTGCCTGCCTGCTGAGAGAATGTCCACCTCATCGAGAGGTTTACTTTCCTCGGCAGTGACATTCATGTCTCTGGTGGCTCTTCCTATGAAGTCAGTACACGGATTAGGAGAGCAATGGGGGGCTATGAGATCACTGGAAAGGGGTTTGTGGCGCTCCCAATATCTATGCAAAAGTACGAAGGTCCAAGTCTTTAGAGTCCTGGTGCTTCCTGTCTTGCTATATGGTTGTGAGACATGGACACTACCCAGTGACCTGAGATGAAGACTGGACTCCTTCAGTACTGTGTCTCTTCAGAGAATCCTTGAGTACCGCTGGTTTGACTTTGTGTTGCTCACGGAGTCATGAATGAGGCACATTACCTGCATTGTGAAGGAGCGTCATTTACGGCACTACGGCCATGTGGCGCGATTCCTCAGGGGTCATTGTTGAGAACCCCAGTGGCTGGACCAGCTTTAACACCTGGCTGTGGCAGATAGAAGGTCAACCAGGATCCCGAGCTGTTTTGTTATGTGGTGGGTCTGGCAATGTGCTGTACCAGTACATGCTCCCCAACCTGACCTGTCCTAGTATCAAAGGACCACAAATATTATCCATCCATCCATCCATTTTCCAACCAGCTGAATCCGAACACAGGGTCACGGGGGTCTGCCGGAGCCAAACCCAGCCAACACAGGGCACAAGGCAGGAACCAATCCTGGGCAGGGTGCCAACCCACCGCAGGACACACACAAACACACCCACACACCAAGCACACACTAGGGTCAATTTAGAATCGCCAATTCACCTAACCTGCATGTCTTTGGACTGTGGGAGGAAACCGGAGCGCCCGGATGAAATCCACGCAGACATGGGGAGAACATGCAAACTCCACGCAGGGAGGACCCGGGAAGCGAACCCGGGTCCCCAGGTCTCCCAACTGCGAGGCAGCAGCGCTACCCACTGCGCCACCGTGCCGCCCCACAAATATTATACAACCCAAAAATGAATAATAGCTGTATTATAATGAAACTGAATTACAAAGTAAAACAACGAGTGACCAGAAGATACATTCTGTTTCTCTACTCGGTACTCAAATGTGGCACTTGGTGCCACAGCCCACCTACCAAGGTGTTTTGCCTGCCTAAGCTAAAGTCATCCCTGATGGAGGATCACAAGAATCATGGGAAAGAGGGGTCCTTTCATCGGATTGGCTGGCTCAGCGCTGTTTCAGCTGTGGAATGGTCCAAATGGGGGAGGCAGCTTGATGGATGAGGTCTCCAGGACTCTAAATATATCTAAATTTTATTATATGATATCATCTACTGTTAAATTCTGCTCCGTACTTCTAAAATTTTAATTTTTTTTTTTTACTTCTAAAAATTTTTTTTATTTTATACTGTATTGAGGATTTGTTCAGTTCTGTGTATTGTATTGTATCAACCCCCTTATTTTTGACACCCGCTGCACGCCCAAGCTACCTGGAAAGGGGTCTCTCTTTGAACTGCCTTTCCCAAGATTTCTTCCATTTTTCCCTACAAGGTTTTTTTGGGAGTTTTTCCTTGTCTTCTTAGAGAGTCAAGGCTGGGGGGCTGTCAAGAGGCAGGGCCTGTTAAAGCCCATTGCGGCACTTCCTGTGTGATTTTGGGCTATACAAAAATAAACTGTATTGTATTGTATTGTATAACACCTAAATCCAAAAGTACTGACTGAAGTTGATAAACAAATATATACATTTAATACAGAATCACAATCCATATTACTAACTGAGAATGGTAAACCGGATGGCATGGACGCAGGTACACGGCTATGGAACCATGAGACGTACTGCGCAGGCGTGTACAGCGCACGTCTCACACACCGCAAGCGAAGTCGTATCCACCACGCACGAAGGAGTCACGGCCCAAAAACGAAAGAGCTCAACTGACGTGAATCAGAAATGAAGCAACAACGCGCCCATAGCTAACGGCTACCGACACGGCCACACAAAAAAGAGGATTCTGCGCTGCAGCCCAGATTTAAACAGAAGAGGCTACGGAGGCCCCACAGGTCCACAAAGATAGTATGGAAGGCACGGGAAAGTACGAAAGGCAAAGGCGCCTACACAGCATAGTGAAACCCGACATAGTACGGAAGGCGCAGGCGTCACCGCCATATTGTGAATGGCACTACTGTGGAGTGAAGTTAGGAATAATGTGCTGCTTGGGATTGTACAAACCGCTGAATGCTTTACACCAAATTCAAACACAATACAGCTCAACGATACAAACACGAGCCCACCTGGATAAGATCAATGTATGCAGGCGCCTACAACGCGCATCTGAGACTGCGGAAGCAAAGCAGGCACGGGTTCAAAACGAACGAGCTCGACTGACGGATATACAAACACAAGCCCGCCTGGATAAAATCAATGAACGCAGGTGCCTACAACGCGCGTCTGAAATGCCGCAGGCACGGCTCCAAAACGAACAAGCTCGACTAATGTATTTCGGGATACCCAACGCCGGGGGTAGGCGAGCGAAGCGAGCAGGGAGCGAAGCCCCCTTGTATTAAGTATAATAAGGAAGACAGCTCTCATGAAGGTTATATGGGTGAACGCATACACTGTAAGTACAAATAAATCAGGTGAAAAGCAATCAAAATGGGTGACAAGGTAGCACAGTGGTAGCGTAGCTGCCTCACAGTAAGGAGACCTCGGTTCAAGTCCCCCGTCCTCCTTGTGTGGAGTTTGCATGTTCTCCTTGTGTCTGCGTGGATTTCCTTTCAAAGTGTCTACAGGGTAGGTGAATCAGCGTGTTGAGGACCTGAGTGGCTGGACCAGGCCAAGGGGGATGCCCACGTAACACTTGGCTGTGGCAGACAGATGGTCATTTACGGTGGGTGGGACTCTGCCTGGGGGGTTACCACCCAGTATCCCAAGCGGTTCTGTTGTTCTGACCTGACCCGTACTCAAGTCGGCGATTCACCATTAAGATGAAATGACTCTACTAGGCAATTAGAATGTTAGGTTATATCATTAAAACAGTTGAATTTAAGTCAAGTCAAACTATGTAATTCACTGTAAGGCCACATCTGGAGTATTGTGTGCAGTTCTGGTCATTGATGGATGGATGTCTGTGATAAGTGGTCTGTGTTGTCGGAATAATTTTAAATAAATAATCGTGCCGTGTAAAGCACAGGCTCCGATCGGGCACATGTGTGTGTGTGTGTGTGTGTGTGTGAACGCACTTCGCTCCGGGGACGGTTGGGGTGGCCAACTAACTGCGTATCCACGTGTGAATACGAGCGTCAGTCAGGTGGCTCATTATTGCCTCGGAGGGAGGTGCACATTACACCTGCGCCCAATTAGGAAATCCGAATATCAGCGGGGCCTGAGACAGAGAGGAGAAAAGAGAGAAAAAAACACAAAGAGAGCACAAGAGATGGAGGTCAAAGACGGAATGGGAGAGAGCTGGCACGGGGGAAAGAAAGGAGGTAGGCAGCCGGGAGGAGAGCCCCTTAGAGGAGCGTAGGGCCGTCGTTCAGGGGGAGCTCAAGAGGATTGCTCCGGCTGACTGTTTGTAGGGAGCATTGGTCAAGTGACTCTTAGAAGTAAGGAGTCAGAGACGGTTAGCTGTACCTGATGACAGGACGTCTCCACTGTCTGTACGATCTCATGTGGGGTAAGTGGGGGAGACGTCAGTTATAAAGAAATGTACCAAGGACTGAGTTTTGTTTTTTTGTTCTTTATTTCACCTTATAAAATTTCTTGTATTAGAAATTTGTTAGATATCTCGTACCCCTTGACGTCAGAGCGCAGGGTCAGCCATTGTATGGTGCCCCTCGAGCAATTTATGGGTTAAGGACACATCTCCTTTGGCAGTAATGGGGATTCAAACCGACAACCTTCTGGATGCCAGTGCAGATCCTTAGCCTCAGAGCCACCACTCCACTTGTGTCCTGCCTATTTTGTGGATATTTATTATGGATTATTTTAACTTCCACATTCACTATGGATTTTATTGGATTATGTATTTGTTACTAGCTGTCCGCCATGGCTTTGCTCGTCTAATATTGAAAGAGGAGAGTGAGGAGGGCCCTGCCTGGCTCCCTACTCCTGACGTCACGCTTCCCCTTCCCCTCAGCCTGCAGCCTCTGCCTCGGATTAGCACAAATATATCACTCCTGTAAGCGAACTATGATTCTTAACGCGATGAGAGAAGTCGCAAAATCAACCGGAATGTTCAAGCAAATTCTAGAAAAAAAACCCGATCTAAATCCGTTAAGTAGTTCTCTCGTTCGCTGGCTAAGCGGAGTTAAGGTTACGCCCCAAGGCTGGAACGTGCGTGAGGAGGGCCCCACCCCCCTCGGCCCACTGTGTGTCTCTCGAATTTGCCCAAATAAATCGGTACTGCAAGCAAACTGGGCGGCACGGTGGCGCAGTGGTAGCGCTGCTGCCTCGCAGTTAGGAGACCCGGGTTCACTTCCCGGGTCCTCCCTGCGTGGAGTTTTCATGTTCTCCCCGTGTCTGCGTGGGTTTCCTCCGGGCACTCCGGTTTCCTCCCACAGTCCAAAGACATGCAGGTTAGGTGGATTGGTGATTCTAAATTGGCCCTAGTGTGTGCTTGGTGTGTGGGTGTGTTTGTGTGTGTCCTGCGGTGGGTTGGCACCCTGCCCGGGATTGGTTCCCTGCCTTGTGCCCTGTGTTGGCTGGGATTGGCTCCAGCAGACCCCCGTGACCCTGTGTTCGGATTCAGCAGGTTGGAACATGGATGGATGGATGCAAGCAAACTTTGATTCTTAGCGTGATGATAGAGGTCGCAAAATCAACCGGAATGTTCAAGCAAATTATAGGAAAAACCCGATCTAAATCCGTTAAGCAGTTCTGTCGTTCACTGGCTAAGTGGAGTTAAGGTACACACCCCGAGGCTGGCATGTAAGTGAGGAGGTGGCCTGATGCGTCTCTCTCAGATTGGCAAAAACAAATCACTCCTGCAAGCGAACTATGATGCATAGCGCAATGAGAGAAGTCGTAAAATCAACCGGAATGTTCAAGCAAATTATAGAAAAAAGCCTGATCTAAATCCGTTAAGTAGTTCTCTTGTGAAAAGCGGACAGACAGACAGACAGACAGACGTTGAATTTTATATATTTTAATATATACTACTTTAGGATCACTATTTTGATTTTGGATGACTTTAAAAAAGTACTTGGCGCTTTGCACCTACTCCCTTGTCTAGATGTGTGTGTCCTCATTTGCCCGGCTCATCTCGGTTATGACTATCAACGGTAGCAGGTTCAAAAGGCGTCCACACAGGAGTGGCAGCATGGAGCTGACCCACACCGTCGCAGCGCCCTGACCAGTGTTCTCTTTCCAGGCTGGGATAACATAATGAAAGGACTGAAGAAGAGGACAGAGTAACACCTCGGACTAACACTAAGGAGTTTAAACCTGTTTGGTCTCGGGCAAAGGACACTGCATGGGGACCTCATCCAGGTCATAAAAATTCTCAATTTCTATTATATTTGCAAACCTTTCTGAAGACATGTTTTCGTTTTATCACGATGGGTTATTAAGCATAGATGAATGGGTAAAAATGGCAAGTGTATTCTTTTAAAATGAAATCTACAAGCCAGTAAAGTGTCCCGAAACTGAAAGGTTCTGAGTACGGTGTGTGTCCCACGGTGTGTGTCCCAGAATGCAGTTCTGGCCTCCAAATACTGTAAACACTCCATGAAATTTTAAAGACATCTTAGTACGAGTTTCCTCCCACAGTCCAAAGACATGCAGGTTAGGTGGATTGGCGATTCTAAATTGGCCCTAGTGTGTGCTTGGTATGTGGGTGTGTTTGTGTGTGTCCTGCGGTGGGTTGGCACCCTGCCCGGGATTGGTTCCTGCCTTGTGCCCTGTGTTGGCTGGGATTGACTCCAGCAGACCCCCGTGACCCTGTGTTCGGATTCAGTGGGTTAGACTAATGGATGGATGGATGGATCTTAGTACGAGTAGAGAGATAACCTGAAGGTGCAGAGACAACAGAGAAAACAAAACCACCAGCATGAAATGAATCCAGAAAGAAAAACAAACCCCAGTGGGCTCACACATCTTGAACAAGTGGAAGGTTCAAAAAGCGTCAGCCAGCTGCCCAACTGCTGTCTCTCTCAGTAGAGTAAATAATAAGAACTGATAAGAACTGGCCGGGCAAGCTTCCAAGAAAGACTGTGAGTGCGGGTGGGCAGAACGCTAGGCGATGGAACGGCTCCAGCTCCCTCCGAGGCTACACAGTAATGCTGTGGTGTCTCCTATTGCCAGCGAGATGTCATGCAACCCCAGCTCAGAAAAAGTTGGAACGGTATGAAAAATGCAAATATTAAAAGAAAACACACAGTGATTTTTAAATTGACTTTGACTTTTATTTCAGTGAAGACGGTATAAACCCAAGCTATTTCACGTTCTGTCTGGTCAACTTCATTTCATTTCTTGATATACATTGTAGATGACCAGGTGGAGTCCTTACCCGGCTGGGATGCCATAATGAAAGTGGACTAAATGAGGGCTATACCAGGCTGGGACTGCTTATGATTCCCATCCTGATTGGGATACCCGAAGGTTACAGGAACCACCAAAAGTGGATGGCAGGGAGCAGTTCATCCGCCACTATAGTAGGTGGCAGTGTTCCTCATACAGAGTCCCAGTTTGGAGACCCGCAGGGCTACATGGGAGTTGGAGTCCAGAGGTGAAGCCCTGTAGGGCTCCCTGGCAGACAGTAGGGGTTCTGTTATGACCCGGAAGTGCTTCCAACTTGGTCACGTCATGTCACCAGAAGTACTTCTGGGTCCAGCATGAAAGGAGCCCACTTCCATAGCTCGATGAGTCGGAGCTGGGAGGAAGAAAGGCAGGCAGACAACACCTGTCTTGGTGGAGTAATAGTGTGGGGAGAAGAGAAGAGAAGGCAGAACCTGTTAATTGTTATACAAGGAATTTGTGCAATTAAAAAAAAAACCCTTTGATTTGAACCCTGGACTGTTTTGTACATTTGTGTATGGGGCTCAGTGATGCCCCCTACCTTTCACAATATCCATTCTGCATTTCAATACAAGTTGGGATCAAATAAAGAATTGTTATTTATCAGAAACACCTTCTTCACAAGAACACTGCTTTTGGTCTCATGCCCAGGTTGTCTGCAGCATTTCCTAGTCGTATGGAAACAATGGCAGTCCACCTCCAGCAGTGCCCTCTAGCAGTATGTAAAGACCCCCATAGGGCGGCGTTTCCAAATTTCAACTCCAACTGCAGGTGTCTTAATCTGGTCCAGTCTTGAGGAACACTGCCACCTGTTGTGAGGGGGAATGAACTGCTCCCTGTAAGCCCAATCACCCAGTCCATCCATTATGGCCTCCTTGCCGGGTATGAAATCCACCCTTTATCCTGCCTGGGAAAGCCTGTTCTCCCCCTGGGACGTACACTATATATAACTACTGACTACTAACTATATAACTAACTATATATAACAGTGCTGTATAACTTTATATCACTAACTGTATAATTCTATACATAACTATATACGTATACTGTAATAGCTATATGTAACTTTATATAACTGTGTAACTATATATAATAGTGCTATATAACTTTATATAACTAACTGTATAACTATATAACTAACTACATATAATAGTGATATATGACTTTACTGTAGATAACTAACTGTATAACTACATAACTAACTATATATAAAAGTGATATATAACTTTATATCACTAACTGTATAACTATATAAATAGCTATATACAGTATAATAGTGATATATGACTTTATATAACTAACTGTATAACTATATAACTAACTATATATAATAGTGATATATGACTTTACTGTAGATAACTAACTGTATAACTATATAACTAACTCTTATATAATAGTGATATGACTTTATATAACTAACTGTATAACTATATAACTAACTATATATAATAGTGATATATGACTGTATATAACTAACTATATATAATAGTGATATATGACTTTATATCACTAACTGTATAACTATATACTGTAACTCACTATATATAATAGTGATATATGACTTTATATCACTAACTGTATAACTATATAACTAACTATATATAATAGTGATATGACTTTATATCACTAACTGTAAAACTATATAACTAACTATATATAATAGTGATATATGACTTTACTGTAAATAACTAACTGTATAACCATATAACTAACTATATAAAATAGTGATATATGACTTCTATAACTAACTGTATAACTATATAACTAACTATATATAATAGTGATATATGACTTTATATCACTAACTGTATAACTATATAACTAACTATATATAATAGTGATATATGACTTTACTGTAGATAACTAACTGTATAACCATATAACTAACTATTATAATAGTGATATATGACTTCTATAACTAACTGTATAGCTATATAACTAACTATATATAATAGTGATTTATGACTTTATATAACTAACTGTATAACTATATAACTAACTATATATAATAGTGATATGTAACTTGTAAATGCCATATGGGCTGGATGAGGGGATGGTCCCTTACCCGGATGGGAGGCTCCTAAAAAGCAGATAGGCATCCCGGCCAGGGAGGAGAAGGGGATCAAATGCAGAAGGAAAGACCGGAGGTTGATGGACAGACAGCCCACTGAAAAGGGAAGGTGCCACTGGGGTTTTTTTCCTCCCCCAGCATGCTAGATGGCAGTAGCCCCGGATATCAGTGCCCAGTAGGAAGCCAGCTAACTAGGTCTGAATGGGTCTCCTCCCACAGTCCAAAGACATGTAGGTTAGGTGGATTAGTGACCACGTGCAAGTCTTGTATTTACATCCTAATGTTGATGTTTGCGTGAGGGGTACGACTGAGGGAAGTCAAAACCCCAATGTGACCCAAGTTGTAATTTTTTTTAATGATAAAAACCAAAGAACGTGTTACCAAAATGGAAAAGCTCAGCTTGCTCTATGTGAAGCACCTTTATTTCAGAACCATAGGTTTGCATGTTTCAGAAGTTTAAAATAAAAATACTAAAATAATACTACAAGCCCATAACATCTGAAAAAGACCCCCCTAACTGAAAGCTCCACCAGCTACAGAATTATAGGAGGCCTGTGCCTCATGATTGCAGAGAGCTCCCTGGAGTATAAGATTTAATAAGTTCAGCAAGATGGAGGGGAACTAAACCAGTCACGGCTTTGTAAGTCACAAAGAGGATTTGGAAATTGGTTTCCAATTTAAACTGGAAGTCACAGAGGAGAACTGAAGTAAGAGAACTCCTTATTTCTTTCAACATGAGGACACAAGAAACTCTGCAAGCACGAGAGAGAGCATTTAGGACAAGCCGCCTAATCAGTGTGTCAACTCTCCATTAGATGGACATTAGGATAAGAACTCACGTATGCAACTTTCTAGTCCTCAACTACTTCTCCTTGCTCACATGATATGCCCAATAAAGGTTTATAGATGACACCTTTCAGTTCTTTCAGTACGCCAGGTAAAATCCCATCAGGTCCGGGTGTTTATACGTTTTCAATGTACTGAAGGCTTGAAGAACACCTGACTCTTCTATTGTAAAATCCATAAACTTGCAACTTGTTTTTAGTTCCCCATTTATTTCTTCCTTTACAAATACATAACGAAACAGTCAATGAAACTTTACTGAATTGAATAACTAGAATAGTTAATATGTAAAGAGTAGAGTTTGTGGCCAAGTGAAGTAAATGACAGGTCGAAGCAACATAGGAAAAGTTAGGACACCAACCAGGTCACTCTGTTTAATGCTTAGTCCAAAAGAAAAAATAAAACACTCCTTTAGGGGAGAAAGCAAAGAGCCTCGCGAACAAAACCACAGAGAATAAGCTCTGGCTGTCCCAATATGTGGCATTCACAGGAGCTCTGTCCGGCGGCTCACTCGTTGTGAGAATGGCGCCTCCTTCTGGGCTGCTCTTATGGTATGCAAACAGGAAGGGGCGGGGCTAAGTGCCCTCACTGGGCGGTTTTTCAATGCAGCGGGGACAGAAGAAGTAGAGAATGTTAGCGACAGCACCCCCTCTCGTCCCAGCGGGTCATCACATCCCTCAGTCGGACCTGTGAGGAGATCCTCCATTGTGCATGCATGACAAATTACAGTAGCTGGTAAAAGACAGACTCATTCTGGCGGCCGTTTGATTTCTCATTTCCAGACTCTCAGTGCACACCTTGCATGTTTTCTCAGGGTCCTCATTTGTGTTGTGTGTTTTTCTCTCAGATCCTTAGAGAGGAACGCGCTGGCAACTGTAAATTAGCCCAGAATGAGAATGGCCCGACTGGTGGTCCGCCCCAGCGTCAGGTCCTGCCTTACACCTGATAGACTTGGCTCTGTAATAAAGAAATAATTAGTTTAAAGAAGAAGACATGAAAATAATAAAAAGGTCTCCGCAGTTTGAGAGCACACGGCCATCAAACCAGAGAGCCCATAACCGTCAAGTCAAACAGAAGAATGATGAAGGAAAGAATTAACATCTCGTTTACGACAAGTAATGAAAACATAGCCCGTAACTCTTAAGAGTCGGTTAATTGACACAAACGTAATGAAACTTGTTGTTCTCTTCATGCAGGTATAGAATTTAAAAAAGAAATATAATAATGTGACTTAGTTCAGCTGTTGTGCCGCCACCTCATGTAAATCGTTGGACATTTAAGAAGATTACTGTGCTGGTGACGATGATTCTAGCTGCTATTTATTTATTTATTTTATTCATTTATTTATTTATTCATTTTTCGGATGTTATTCAGCCATTCACCTGAATATTTTGCCTCCATTTAATGTGTCTATTTCTTTATACAGTGGAGTCAGTGGAGTCTCCCGCACACTTTATTGTATTGTAGATTTCAGTTTCCAATGGCTACATTTGCTGTCTTTGTCTTATCAGTCTGCACTCAAGAAAACATAAAGATAAATTGAAGTCATGTTTTCAGAATGATTTGTAAATTTATCAGACATCAAAAATTGACATCTCTCATTCCTAGAAGCATTAATTCAGGACTTTGGCAAGTCCTCAGGTCTTCTTGGGAAGGTCTCTGCAAGCTTTGCACACCTGGATTTGGGCATTTTATACATTAACTTAACTTGCTGACACTTTTATCCAAGGTGAGTTGCTGGTCATTACAAAATCATATTAATTAATTAATTTTTTTAAAACTATATTACATTTTGTTAATATAGTCCATCCATCCATCCATTTTCCAACCCACTGAATCCTAACACAGGGTCACGGGGGTCTGCTGGAGCCAATCCCAGCCAACACAGGGCACAAGGCAGAAACCAATCCTGGGCAGGGCGCCAACCCACTGCAGGAGTTATTATAGTTTTGTTTTGTAAATAAAAATGACTATTAGCTAAACTAACGTACGGTACAGTATATCATTTGTAAAGTTGCTGTTCTGTTATCCGTCTTTCCTCTTATCCATCATGGCCTCGGTCCCGACCCTGACAGATCATCGAGATTTTACTGTACAACAAAATTCAAATCTGGTAAGTGCCACACAGTCCACCAAGACTCTCGTCATCGTTCTTGTCTTGGTCATGTCGGCTGTCCCGTTCAGTGGTCCACTAAGAGTGAGTGCAGCTCATATATATGGGGGCACCAAAATCTTTGAAGAGCTTCGGCCCTCTGAAGGTCTTAATCAGGCCCTTGGTTGAATGCTTATATGAATGAGCAATTTAAATTTTTTGATGTTTATTACATTTAATCTTACTAAAAACACGTTTTCACTTTATCATGATGGCTTACTGAGTGTTGAGTGATGTGTAAAAACAGCAACTTTATCCAAGCAAAATGAAATCTACAACACAGAAAGTGAGGGGTCCTCCACTGGCCGCACTCTCACGTACAGTACTGCCACCGTCACTCACACAGGGCCAGTTTCAGGTGACCACTCATCTCAAGCACACGTCTTTGGGATGTGTGAGGAAACCTGGGTGGGGGGCTCCCAGGGGAAAAAAAAAATCCTTCCAACACAGTGGTCTGAACCCGGGCAGATCTGAAGCTAATGACCAGAGGCTTTCTTCTTTGTGCCCATAACATGAACAAAAGTCTCATTTTGTTTCATCTTCCCACCTGGTCATTTTCCACATCCATGAGCAAGCGTCTCTTATGTGCAAAAGGGGAAGAGCCTGAGAGTGCTTCGTGGCCCACCTGTCATAATCCTGGATTAAATCCTGCTTTATCCGTTGAGACCTCAGTTCCAAACACACCATCATGACTTTCACCAGCATTAGACTTCACTTTCGTGTTTTCACAATTTATTTTCTAGGCGCAGAATGGCAGGGACTAGTGCTACTGTCTCACGGTTCCAAAGTCTGGGCTTCATTTCCCAGCTTGGTCAGTGTCTGCATGGCGTTTAAGAAATCAAACGTATTAATTAAAGAAAGAAATGCATCCTCTAATAGGACAAGTTTGATAAAAAACCTCTTTGAGTCAGAAACCAGGCTGGAGGAAACTTGTCCACTGCGTCTTTAATTATCTCTTAAGCAAATGTCAAAGAGGGAGCGTTCATCACAGCAGTCTGTTACAGGATGATCTGATTGGTCAATGAAATAAGGGCAGAGGTCTATTTTATAAACAACTGAATTTTCATATGGTAGTAGCACCGATTAATGCATACTGGTCACCTGATTGGTTTGTTGGCTTACACACAGTAAATACAAGTCTATTCTCTCATACTTTATTACGTCTTTAGGTTTAACCATCACTCTTGAAATTTCTGTGTATGTGACAACTGTCCAGTCTTGTTGCTTACAGGACATCTGCTGATCTCTTATTTATCGTTTGGTGTGACCTCGGCGGTGACATTCATGTCTCTGGTGACTCTTCCTATGAAGTCAGTAGATGGATTGGGAGAGCATGGAGTGTCATGAGGTCGCTGGAAAGGGGATGTGTGGCTCTCTCGATATCTACAAGTCTTTAGAGTCCTTGGGCTTCCTGTCTTGCTATATGGTTGCAAGACATGGACGCTATCCAGTGACCTGAGACGAAGACTGGACTCCTTCAGCACTGTGTCTCTGCAGAGACTCCTTAGGTACTGCTGGTTTGACTTTGTGTTGAATGAGTGGCTGCTCATGGAGTCCAGTATGAGGCACATTACCTGCATTTTAATGGGAGCGTCAGTTATGGCACTATGGCCATGTGGCACAATTCCCCACGGGTGAGCCGGCTCACAGTTGATGGACCAGTCCAAGGGGATGCCCACATGACACCTGGCTGTGACAGATAAACGGTCATTTTCGGAGGGTGGGACTGGACCATGTGCCTGCCTGAGGGGTTTTCCAACCAGGATCCTGAGCTGTTTTGTCATGTGTTGGGTGCGGCAATGCGCTGTACCTGTCCCCAACCTGACCTTCTCCTCTTCAACCTTTTCCTGTTACATCCATGTCTTTGTTCTTCACTTGACTTTTATCAGGTTTCCTGATATGCTTGAACAGGTTTCTGACATTTATTAACTCTTAATTAGAATGTTAGAACAACCTGGACGAGAATATGCCATTCAGCCCAAAAAAGCTTGCCAGTCTTATCTACTTAATTCTTCTAAAAAAAAATCAAGTCGAGTTTTGAAAGTCCCTAAAGTCTTACTGTCTACCGCGCTACTTGTTAGCTTATTCCAAGTGTCAATCATCCTTTGTGTAAAGAAAAAGACGCCTGGTCTTGAAATAAAGGTGGTACATATAGAGCAACGTTGCACAGTCTGATAATGTTTTTGCAAAATTTACCCTTAAGTTTCCAACTGTGCCCATGTGTTCTTGATGAACTCATTTTAAAATCACAGTCTCGATCCACTGGACTAATTCCCTTCATAATTTGAAACACTTCAGTCAGGTCTCCTCTTCATCTCCTTTTGCTTAAACTGTAAAGGCTCAGCTCTTTTAATCTTTCCTCTTAATTCAACCCCGGTAGCCCTGGAATCAGCCGAGTCGTTCCTCTCTGGACTTTCTCTAGCACTGCTATGTCCTGTTTGGAGCCTGGAGACCAAAACTGCACACAGGACTCCAGACGAAGCCTCACCAGTGTGTAATAAAGCTTGATCTAGTGTGACTTGTACTCCACATATCAAGGCGCTATATAACCTGACATTCTGTTAGCCTTCTTAATGTGTTCTGACCACTGTCTGGAAGTTGATAGCTTAGAGTCCACTATGACTCCTAAATCCCTCTCATAAGGTGTACTCTCGATCTTCAGACCACCCATTGTGTATTCAAGCCTCACATTTTTACTTCCTATGCTATTTCTCAAGATGAATGCTATGTCACCCTAAAACTATTCTCTCACGGTGGACTTTATGTGTCCTACCTGTGATCAGACGAGTCTCCACTGGACCCTGTGGTTTCGTCCCAAAGCCATCTCAACTGGCTGGTGAGTGCTGAACTGGCTCCCTCTCCAGGGATAGCTGCTGCTTTGCTCTTATCTGACAGGTTTTTGTACCTTAAGATGACTGGTGACTCAAAAGTGACACAGTGATCATGATCTACAAAATAAATGAAATGCTTTAATTTTCTTTTTTGGAACACACTTCAGCCCACATGCATGTGTGACGGCTGATGCCACAGTCCAAAGAGGGACACAAAATACGACACCCTTGCCTTTACATTAATTGGGCTGACATCCAGTTTGGCTGCCATAAGAAGCATCCTGTTCTTGGCGACACGTCTCTCTGATGATGAAGAGCGCCAGTGACAGATCTGTAATATAGCCACAGCAAATTACTTCTGATTGATTCCACACACCAGCTGCCACACAACCCATCTTCAAGCTTCCTTGTCATTTCCAGGCTGCTGGTATCAGACATATTGGCAACGTGATGAAAAGTTGCTGTGTTCCTGGTGGCTCATTGTCAGAAGGCAAATCTTTGTTTTCAAGAGGGTTGCCAGGGATTGTGTTCTTGGCTACGTCAGCCGTTTGCTGCTCAGGGATTTCCATCTTTCTGCTTTCTTGTCTGTCACTCACATGCAGATGGAGTTTAGTGCAGACAGTTAACTCTTCAGATCCATGTTGTTGTTGCCAACCTTGCCGCCTAAACTGTGATGGTGGAAGGGCCATCTTAGGATATGGGCACCATGGGCACTGGCCAGGGGCCCCAGGAGCATAGGGGTCCACGATGTTTCTGATGCCCGTGTATGTTTCTGTAATTTGCTACCAAAACAGTGGCCCCAGTGCACTACTTTACCCGGGGGGCCTATGATGCTGTTAAGACCACCCTGTGCCAACGTTTGTCTGTCTGTCTGTTCCCTTTTCACGAGAGAACTACTTAACGGATTTAGATCGGGTTTTTTTCTATAATTTGCTTGAACATTCCGGTTGATTTTGCGACTTCTCTCACTGTGCTAAGTATCGGAGTTCGCTTGTGGTACCAATTTATTTGCACAAATCCGAGAGAGACGCAGCAGGCCTAGAGGAGGGAGGCAGGGCCCTCCTCACTCACACTCCAGCCTCGGGGCATATCTTACCTCTGCTTAGATAGCGAACGAAAGAACTACTTAACGGATTTAGATCAGGTATTTTTTCTATAATTTACTTGAACATTCTGGTTGATTTTGCGACTTCTCTCATCGCGCTAAGAATCACAGTTTGCTTGCAGGAGCAATATATGCACGCTAATCCAAGAGCCTTTTTGTGGTGTCTTTTATATCATTTCACTCTGTACAAACAGGCCTGATGGGATGAATGTTCTTCTTTCATTTGTCTTATGTTCTTATGTTCACTGCAAGGAACTGGCAGCTGTGATATAGTGGGCTCGTGGCTCCGAACGAATGGCCAGTTTTTCATAAATAATCCGTTTGGCCGTGTCAGTCTCCGTGGGCGCGCTCGGACAGCCACGGGGAGTTGATGACGTAATTGGTATAATTGTTATCGTTCTCAGTTGTTTCATCGGCTTCCTGCAGTGTGTGATTGAGATGCTACGCCCACGGAGCTGTATAAGTACAGGCCAGCACAGGAGATGAAGAGGATGAAAAACGAAAGAGAGAGAAAGGCTTGCAGAATGAGAGTGCGGCATTGGGGCAGAGAAAGAGGACGAGCCTGCCAGCTAGAGAAACAGAGAAGGCAGTGCAGTCAGGAGTCCCACAACAGAGCAAGGGATCAGTGCTCTAGGGGCAGAACGTACCCACTGATTGTACTGAGCAGTAGGTGCAGTCGAGGGGGTGTCCTCTCCAGGGACGACCTGTGTGGGTGTGGAGGATGAGAAGAAGACAACCGGGATTGAGAAGACTCTCCAACTGAACGAGCGATGGGTGAGCTGGATAATGTGGAAGGAGGTGGCCTTGGCTCGTACGACCCAGTGTCGGGAGGTTTTTATTCTCGTTTTAGCCTGTGTAGCACTAGAGGGCGCTAGAGCTCCCTTGAACCCAAAGATACCACTCCAAACACCTGGTAAAACTATAATTATTATTTATTTTATAATAATACTGTGCATAAAGCACCCTCCACTCCACACTACGCATACAAGTATACTATAACCAATAACAATAATCAATCCTCCTCTCCCAGACACTTCGCCACCCTACCTCCCAGCTCAGCCCAGCGTCTGGGCTTTCCCACAGTCCTTTTATATTCCCTGACCCGGAAGTGTTTCCCATCCTACAGTCCATGATTCCTTATCACTTCCGGATCAGATAAAAAGTCCTTTTCTTCAACCCGGAAGCACGTCGTTCCTTCTGGTCATATGACCATGACGTACTTCCGGGTTATAGGGCACGTATAAGTCCTTGAGCCTCCCTGTAGCGTCCTCTGGTGGGCCCCACGGTGTCCAGCAGGGTTGGGAATAAAAACTCCATTGTCCATAATTCCCTGCTGGTCTTCGGGGCCCTTCCATGCTACAGGGAGGGCTCCATCTAGCGGCCTGGGGGTATTGGCCGGGATGAACAGCCGGCCATCTCCCACACCTGGTTTTAAACATTTGGATTTTTCATTGTTTTATGGATTATTTATGAACTTTGAGATCTGCATTTTTGGACACAAAGTGTTTTTCGCTTAGCATATGTTCTGTCCTCATTTGTCAGCTCATTCGGTTACGTTATCGACGGTGTCAAGAGGCTCCCGAATGGGAGTGGACCCGCAGTGTCACCACAGCCTATCTAGGCCGTGTTTCCTGCCGGTATAAACTCTGAGTAGACAATACAAGGTTTTGCTCTGTGATAGCCCAGGATCAGTTAGCGGCCCGGTCGCCTGTGCTGTACTTTTATAAAACAGCAGTGCTGTTGTTGCTGTCAACTGAGCTGAACAGTCCACAAAACCCACCTGCCAAACTGAATATTGCCAATTAGTCTGACAGCACTCCTTTGGATTAGGGGTTCCCCCAAGAAACATCCAACTACAAAACAAGGAGAGGCCCAAGTGTGCCCCAACTGTTGCTGCTACCTTAACCTTTCTGGCCCTTGCACAGCGCAGAGAAAACAAATTATGTTTGGAATTGTCATTAAATTGGATACGTGACCTCCGAATGTGTGCTTTGTGAGCATCTGTCCCACTGCAATACTCATGGCATGTAACAATAAAAGACTTCATTTCTGCTCTGCCCGTCTCCAGTGGCTTGCCCTCTCTATCTGGGCTTGTATTTGTTTCTTCAGATTACTTCATCAAAAGCCTCAAAGGGAACAGCACACAAAAATGATTGGCATTGCCGTTATCACGAGAAGAGTATTTAATCATTGTGGAATGTGGCAAGTAGGCATTGCTGTGGTCCATCAGCTTCATTTTTATGGTCAGTATCATCGGAGCCTGGTGTATCACAAACATTTCTGTAGCCCACTGAAAACCACTCAAAGCAACCTGAGGAAAGTGGGCACAGCTGGCACACAATTTTATGAGAAACATTGCAGATTCTAACCATAACGGTATATACAGTGTTCAATTTTTAAATATTTTACTTTTTATAATGAGACATGCACTTTGGGGGCTTCCCGGATAACTGTCTGCCTTGCATTGAAATTCAGGGTCACGTTTATCGTCATGTACAGTAAATTCATAAATATGTACAACTTGCCTGTGCCCAGAAATGCAACTGTATTCAGTTACAGTGCATCCAGAAAGTATTCACAGCGTATCACTTTTTCCACATTTTGTTATGTTACAGCCTTATTCCAAAATGGATTAAATTCATTTTTTTCCTCAGAATTCTACACACAACACCCCATAATGACAACGTGAAAAAAGTTTACTTGAGGTTTTTGCAAATTTATTAAAAATAAAAAAACTGAGAAATCCCATGTACATAAGTATTCACAGCCTTTGTTCAATATTTTGTCGATGCACCTTTGGCAGCAATTACAGCCTCAAGTCTTGTTGAATATGATGCCACAAGCTTGGCACACCTATCAGGTTGGATGGGAAGCGTCGGTGCACAGTCATTTTAAGATCTCTCCAGAGATGTTCAATCGGATTCAAGTCTGGGCTCTGGCTGGGCCACTCAAGGACATTCACAGAGTTGTCCTGAAGCCACTCCTTTGATATCTTGGCTGTGTGCTTAGGGTCGTTGTCCTGCTGAAAGATGAACCGTCGCACAGTCTGAGGTCAAGAGCGCTCTGGAGCAGGTCTTCATCCAGGATGTCTCTGTACATTGCTGCAGTCATCTTTCCCTTTATCCTGACTAGTCTCCCAGTCCCTGCCTCTGAAAAACATCCCCACAGCATGATGCTGCCACCACCATGCTTCACTGTAGGGATGGTATTGGCCTGGTGATGAGCGGTGCCTGGTTTCCTCCAAACGTGATGCCTGGCATTCACACCAAAGAGTTCAATCTTTGTCTCATCAGACCAGAGAATTTTCTTTCTCATGGTCTGAGAGTCCTTCAGGTGCCTTTTGGCAAACTCCAGGCGGGCTGCCATGGGCCTTTTACTAAGGAGTGGCTTCCGTCTGACCACTCTACCATACAGGCCTGATTGGTGGATTGCTGCAGAGATGGTTGTCCTTCTGGAAGGTTCTCCTCTCTCCACAGAGGACCTCTGGAGCTCTGACAGAGTGACCATCGGGTTCTTGGTCACCTCCCTGACTAAGGCCCTTATACCCTGATCGCTCAGTTTAGATGGCCGGCCAGCTCTAGGAAGAGTCCTGGTGGTTTTGAACTTCTTCCACTTACGGATGATGGAGGCCACTGTGCTCTTTGGGACCTTCAAAGCAGCAGAAATGTTTCTGTAACCTTCCCCAGATTTGTGCCTCGAGACAATCCTGTCTCGGAGGTCTACAGACAATTTCTTTGACTTCATGCTTGGTTTGTGCTCTGACATGAATTGTCAACTGTGGGATCTCTTATAGACAGGTGTGTGCCTTTCCAAATCATGTCCAACCAACTGAATTTACCACAGGTGGACTCCAATTAACCTGCAGAAACATCTCAAGGATGATCAGAGGAAAGAGGATGCACCTGAGCTCAATTTCGAGCTTCATGGCAAAGGTTGTGAATACTTATGTACATGTGCTTTCTCAATTTTTTAATTTTAATAAGTTTGCAAAAATCTCAAGTAAACTTTTTTCACGTTGTCATTATGGGGTGTTGTGTGTAGAATTCTGAGGAAAAAAATGAATTTAATCCATTTTGGAATAAGGCTGTAACATAACAAAATGTGGAAAAAGTGATGTGCTGTGAATACTTTCCAGATGCACAGTAATTCATATTTGTAAGCCGCAGACTGGTGTGCCACCCACCGGTAGTTCCTGCCAGATGCCTATTGCTGCCAAGGTAGGCTGCAGTCCCCTCAGACCTGAACAGGTGTAAACACAATAGTTGAAGGAGACTGTGAAAAAG
This sequence comes from Erpetoichthys calabaricus, assembly GCF_900747795.2. NCBI lineage: Eukaryota > Metazoa > Chordata > Cladistia > Polypteriformes > Polypteridae > Erpetoichthys > Erpetoichthys calabaricus. The sequence goes on along the minus strand of NC_041406.2, from coordinate 23,377,597 downwards.
TAAATACCCCCCCCCCCCCCAATGAAATGTGTTTACTTTATTAACATATGTGGACATTTCAAGATTTGATCTTCATTTAAACCTTTGCACCCTGGGGGCATTTTTCATCATTCTTTACCTGGGGGAGATTATTATTTTATTATTTCATTATTTTTTATTTTTTTATTATTACTATTATTTATTATTTTTATTATTATTTTTTATTATTTTATATATTTTATTGTTCAAAAAATAAAGGCAGGACAGTCAATTATTAACTAAAACCTGACAGATAATTTCTCAAATGTGATAGAATCTGTGTAAAATTTAACACTAGAATCCCTGAAGTTTACGAAAAAACTCGTAATCCCAGCCCACCTTAAATTCCTTCACAGCTCTCCTCATCAGCGTCTTTTGTGTTGTAAATGTGTCAATCAGCACAAGCAGCCTGCTGTCCCATCCAATCCCACCGACGGAGCTCAACTCGGGCAAAAAGTTCTCCCTGCTCAAGTCTCCTTGTCTGTGTGTGAGGTGCCTGGAGTTGTATTTGGTAAATAATACAGGATAGCGTTATTTGGAATTCATGCATGTGTGTTCCGTGTCTACAAAGATCTGGGTAAGTGCAGGATAAAAGGAAATGTGAAAAATGCAAGAAACGCTGAACACAAACCTAAAGCAGAACCTTTTTCCACGTTATACTAATAATGATGAGAAGTGTATAATGCATGAAGTTTATAATGTGAAAAATAAAAATAATAAGTGTATAATGTGTGAAGTCCAAATATCAAATAAACACGTGTGCTCTTTTATTCAAGAATATAACACAAGAAAAAAAAGCATTTGATTTTCATGTGGCTGTCAATGAGTTAAAAACTCAAGCTCAAATGTCAATCAACATGGAGTTTACACGTATTCTTGAGTGGTGCAGAGGTAAGAACTGCTGCCTTATAACCCATAGGTTCCAGGTTCGAGGCTGGGTGCTCTGCGTTTAGTATTACTATAATATAATAAAATCAAACATTTGATTTGAGTCTGTAACACCCGGTTTACATTACATTCTGGCTACTTGTAAAAGTTAGCGCTTACTTTATAATTCAGTTTTATTCTGTCAGTGACATTCACTTGGTACAACAAACTTGCCTCTCCTTCTCTGAGTTGATGGCATTTGTCTCTTTTGCAAAGGTATAACGAAACAAGTGTGCTTTTGTTAAAGAAGAAAACTGAATAACAAAAAATTCAAGTGACAACAAGTTACCAAGAAAACATCATTCACCAGCGTTTGTGTGTTTGCTTACACCCCTTCAGTGATATCTTTTACAAGTAGCAAAACTTTACACAAGCACTTACAGCACTGACTGAAATCGAAGGCTTCTTCTTTTTGGGCACATATACCGTCAGCATGGCACTGCCAGATCTAAACACTAGCGTGGCGAATTGCTCGTGTACTGAAGTGACTTTAGCTGCAGGTGGAAGTTTATATACAGTATTTATACAGTATACTGTATATATAGTGGGACTTCTGAACCCTTTTGAGACCCTCCCCAATGGGACGATATGCAGAAGCACGACTGCCGCGTCTGTTGAGTGTTGCTTGGCCCTTGCCGTGGAAACTGCACATTCAAAGCTCCACTGAAACAGTCGCACGATGGGTAATGTGGGCAACATTATAACTTGGCCACTAACCTGGCACCCCCGAGCCTGCCTGTTTGCTGTGTCTGTGTATAGTAGAATGGTAGATCCCGCTGCAATAAATAACTGTGCTGTTCCTGTTTCGAGTGGAATAAAATTAAGATTCAGCCTCGTCTTTTGGGTGCAAGACACCGACTGACACGTCATAATATATATAACCTCAGACGTCACCCTGCCAAATAAGCGAACCAGCCACCATAGAGCAACATCAGAGGCTTCACCTCAGGTGCTGACAAGTGAGGCTCAATCCCCATAAGGGGGTACACCTGACGAGCCCCAATAAGGGTGTAACATGTGTCATGTTCTCATTGTATTTTTTGACTTATATATGTGTGTGTGTATATATATATATATATATATATATATATATATATCCATCCATCCATTATCCAACCTGCTGAATTCAAACACAGGGTCACGGGGGTCTGCTGGAGCCAATCCCAGCCAACACAGGGCACAAGGCAGGAACCAATCCCGGGCAGGGTGCCAACTCACTGCAAGACACACACAAACTCACCCACACACCAAGCACACACTAGGGCCAATTTAGAATTGCCAATCCACCTAACCTGCATGTCTTTGGACTGTGGGAGGAAACCGGAGCGCCCGGAGGAAACCCACACAGACACGGGGAGAACATGCAAACTCCACGCAGGGAGGACCCGGGAAGCGAACCTAGGTCCCCAGGTACCCGGATGGGGGTGCTATCCAGCCGGGACACCCAAGAAGATCGGAGGAGGGCTTGTGCCTCCTCCAGACCTCGAGGGGGCGACCGCCCTGGGGGCCGCGGGTACAGAGCTGGGAAGCTCTACCCTGTAGGGACCCATGGTCACCGCCAGGGGAACCCCAATACCTGGAGGACCCTGGACCTCAACACTTCCGCCACACCAGGAAGTGCTGGGGGGAAGAGGAACATGGACACCCGGAGTGCTTCCGGGGAGACAGCCAGCACTTCCGCCACACTGGGGCGTGTCGGTGGGAGATTACCGGGAACACACCTGGAGCACATCCGGGTTCTTATTTAAAGGGGCCGCCTCCCTTCAGAGATGGACAATAGTCGGGTGGAAGTAGGACGACGTCGGAGGAGGAGGAGGACAAGGAGGCGGCCTGAAGAGAAAGGCATTGTGTTGTGTGGCCAGGACTTTGGGGACTGTGGGGTTTGTGAGCACTGTACGTAATGGAAAATAAACGTGTGTTGGGTGACATGAACGTGTCTGCCTGTCTGTGTCCGTGCCAACCTCCACAATATATATATATATACAGTATATATAAATATACTAGGGGATGTTGCTCCTGCTCACTTTTCTCGCCACAACCCCGCCAGCTCTATGGGAATATTCTGTATATTGTTATAATGATAATAAAAATAGATCTGTGAACTTGAGGCAAACCCCTCATTGTATCCATCAATCTATTCAGAAAACCGTGCTGGTCAACCCTTCATCTCACTCTAGCCGGAAGAATTAACATTGTTAAGATGAATATCCTTCCTAAACTTCTCTTTTTATTTCAAAACATTCCAATATATATCAATAAATCATTTTTTAAACAGTTAGATTCAACAATAACCTCGTTCATTTGGAACTCAAAACACCCACGTATCCGAAGAGCGACCCTACAAAGACCTCAGGCAGAAGGTGGCATGGCTTTACCTAATTTTCAGTTTTATTACTGGGCAGCAAACATACAAGCCATAAAAACCTGGACACAAATAAATGAACATACACAGGCTTGGTCCGCAATAGAAGTAAAATCCTGTAGTACTTCTTTATATTCCCTGCTCTGCTCTCCAATAAATGAAAGTTATCGCAAATATACTAATAACCCAATTGTGCTTTACTCACTCAGAATATGGAGCCAACTTAGAAAGCATTTTAAGATGGAAAATCTTTTATCAGTGGCACCTCTGCAAGAGAACCACCTCTCTCAACCTTCGCAAGTATATCCAGTTTTTAATACCTGGAAAAGTTTTGGGATTAAAATGCGCAGAGATCTTTATATAGACAACATATTTGCATCTTTTGAACAATTACGTTCAAAATTCAACCTCCCAACTACACATTTCTTTCACTATCTTCAAATTAGAAATTTTGTTAAACAGAAACTGCCCGAATTTCCTCACCTCGTACCCTCCACAATGCTGGAAAAAATACTGCTCAATTTCGAGGAATTAAACACCATTTCCGCAATATATAAAATCTTATTAGAGTCCCTACCTTTCAAAGATCCTAGAGGACATTGGGAAGAAGATCTCTTAATCAATATATCAGAAAAGGAGTGGAAGGTAGCAAAGCAGAGAATTCACTCGAGCTCCATATGCACAAAACATCAAATTATTCAACTAAAAATTATATATCGAGCTCATCTGTCTCGCTTAAAACTGTCCAAAATGTTTCCAGGGCAGGATCCAACCTGCGAACGCTGCAACCAAGCTCCTGCCTCACTGGGTCACATGTTCTGGGCCTGCACCAAACTAACAGCGTTTTGGACAAAAATTTTTAAGTGCCTTTCAGACAGCCTTGGGGTCACAATCCCTCCTAACCCATTAACAGTTCTGTTCGGTGTTCTTCCAGACGGACTTGAAGTGGAGAAGGACAAGCACACGGTGATTGCATTCACTACACCTTTTGGCACGCAGACGTATTCTGTTAAATTGGAAGAATCCTAACTCTCCTCTGATAAGTCAGTGGGAAACCAATGTTTTATATTATTTGAAATTTGAAAAAATCTAATCAATATTATTTTAGAATAAGAGAAATAACTATTACCGCATTTAATTCCCTTCTCCATTTCTTATTTACCTATATATATTTCTCCCTTTCTTTTGTTTATTGTTGCCTTATTAAAAATCCCTAAGCAATTCTCATTTGGCTAAGCTCTCCTTCTCAGGGGTGGGGTTTGATTTGTCTTCAATTTTGTTTGGTTATAAATTGATCTATTTGTATGGAATGATTACAATAAAAATTTATAAATATTAAAAAAAAAAAAAAAAAAAAACCATGCTGTAGTTTTATTGTGAAAGCCTAAAATTTCACAAGCGTTTGTTATGGTGGAAGCCCATTGCAGCCTCAAAGCAGGTCAGTCATTTCAGGAAGGTGACAGGCGTGGGACCCCCAGATATCTGAAGTCGTCATTTCCTGCAACTGGAAGCAACATTAGAGGTGATGAATGAAATGAGCCGCAGATTAGGGGCTTGTTGTTATGACGACGTGCCGATAACATGTGCAGTGCAGGCCGACTCAAAATATCTCATTGTCCTCCATGAAAGTGCTCACTTAATTATGATTAACGCTTTCAGTTAGTGTATTTTTTTTAAAAACCCTCAAAGGAGAGGTTAGCAGAAAGCGGTAAAAAAAAAAAAGCATAAGAGATTTAAAATATTGCACATATACATCCACATAAACAGCGACCCCAGTGGGATTTAAATCCAAAGCCAGAATTTGGTATGCCTACATTTTCAAATAGATTTCTCAGGAGAATTCCATTTTTGTTGTATTATCTCTCATATTCGGGTCTGGCTCTGATTACTTTCAATAATGTGCTGACACACAGATACAATACAATACAATACAATTTATTTTTATATTGCCCAAAATCACACAAGGAGTGGGCTTTAACATGCCCTGCCTCTTGACAGCCCCCCAGCCTTGACTCTCTAAAAAGACAAGGAAAAACTCCCAAAAAAACCTTAGAAGAAACCTTGGGAAAGGCAGTTCAGAGAGAGTCCCCTTTCCAGGTAGGCTGGGCGTGCAGTGAGTGTCAAAAAGAAGGAGGTCAGTACAAAATAATAAACACAGAACAGAACACAAGTAATCCTCAAAACAATATGTAATAGTGCAATAGAAATGTAACAAGTACAGAGCAGAATTTAACAGTAGATGATATCACATAATACGATTTGGGTTTGTTCAGAGTCCTGGAGACCTCATTCATCAAGCTGCCTCCCCCTATTGGCCACTCCACAGCCGAGTCAGTGCTGGGCCAGCCAATCCGATGAAAGGACCCGATGATTCCTGCGATCTAGGTATTCAGCCACTGGCTCGCTCAGGCTCGTCCCAAGTGAACATTGCAAGGGGAGTGCAGAACAAAAAGAGTGAATGTATCAGGGATTCATTTTTTTCAAATGGCTTAAATGTCAAGGGGTGTACACCCTAATGTGTTGTGGCCTGCAGAGGGCGCACCTGCCACCCAAACCTGACACAGACTGATGGGGGGGACACAAGTTAAGCACACATGCTTTTTAATTTTTTCCTTTTTCCTTGTGGGAAACGCTTTCCCCTGTTTCCCACAAGTATGACACAGGTCCCAGCTCAGCAAAAGCACAAGACTGAATGAAGACTAGAAACGCTTCTTTATGCAACAAGTTGTGGCAATCTGAAGCACACTACCAAGACATGGAGTTGGAGCAGAAGCCCTGACCAGGGCCTTTTTACCAGCATCATAGGCCCCCCAGGCAAAGTAGTGCACTGGAGACCCTGTTTTGACACATAGGCATCAGAAATATCGTGGGCCCCTATGCTCCTGGTGCCCCCGGCCAGTGCCCATAGCGTTAAGACGGCCCTGACCTTGACAACCTGTAAGATATAATTGGGTGAGATGGTGGGACAGCTTAGCTATTAGTTAAACAAATGGATGGACTCGATAGTCTCTTCTTGTTTGTCAGATTTCTTACCCTGGTGTGTAATGTGTCTTACGTTGGATTGGCACCCCTTCAAGAACTGCTTCCAGTTTTGCCCCCATTGTGAACCGTGATAGGCTGTAGCTGCCAGAGACCCTGATCTATTAAGAAAATGGATGGATGGATGGATGGATGGAATGCCACTCCAGGCCTTTTAAAACTTTTCAAACTTTAATGAAGACGAGCATCTTTTGACTCAGCTGCTTTGAGACTGGGCCTTTTTAATATGCATGTGCCTTCAGGGTTGTCTCTAAGGGTTTTTAGCTCTGGCAGACCCTGCATTATCATAAATGATCAATTTCTCAGCTGTCAGCAGAATATGCTGCACCTTCTTCACAATAAGCACTTTAAGAGGGACGTGATGAGCGGTTGTTATCAGTTACCTCTGGTATGTTATTAACTCTTGAGATAACGGAAATTCCAACGCCGTATGATATGATCGTTATACTTTTTGGTGTGGCTGCCACAATTTTGGAATACTGTAACTTCTCAAGTCCAGGGTCCTCATTTATAAAGTTTGTGTACGCACAAAAAAGAGCCTTGAAATGTGTGTGTGCAACTTCCCTCGCAAACCTCGGGATTTATAAAGTAAAACTTGACCGGTAAATGAGCTTATATTTACAGCAACTCTGCCCCATGCATGCGCAAGGTTTCGGAGAAAGCGAGAAACGACGACCCCTTTGATAAAGCAGGGAAATGCAGCCAAACCAGCTAAATGACGACTAGCATGCATTAATATAATATAATAATAAAATATATTGTAATAATGGCTCTGTGATATGAATTATAATAATTCACGGAGTTCATTCATGGAATTCAAAGAATTATAATAATTTGTATCACTGAGCCATTATTATAATGTGTCTTAACATGACAAGCATATTAAACCTGAAGAGCGTTGAATATGAAGCACAGACTGTACTTCAGTTCCCTTTTAGACAGTCAGTGCTGCACAATTTCACTTTTTTGGTTTTTCAGCAATTTTTTATCAGCTACACCTCTCAGGGGACTGGCCAACGGGTCAAGAATATCTCCGTCAAGCTTCACTCCGTCATGCCCGCCAGGCTGGTAGCCATTAGCTGACTGCGGAGGCACTACATCCAGTTTTTATGTGATTTGGATGCACTTACATTAAACAAAACATATTTTTGCCAACATAAAATGGTAATTTGCAGTAGCATCCAGTTCTCCAAATGTAATCAATTTACTTGCAATAAAGAGCACCGAGCAAGAATAACGCTGCTTTGGTTAACTTACTATAACCTATTACATTCCATTAACACGCAGGTCATGTGTGAAGAGGCTGACAAACATCACATCTCCATGGTGTGGGCCAACCCGTGATTCATTTATCTTGAGGCAATGTAGCTTTCGCAGACCTCACTCTTTTCATATGTTCTATACTATTTGTTGTATCAGCAATCGTGTTATTACGAGGTAATAGCGGCTACCCACCCAGACGCTGGTGCATTAAGCCTTTCGCGGACCTCCAGAACACAAATGAGAGGCACTATAATGCTGCCCATGATTTCGCACCCTCAGCAAGATACTCCTGAACACAGGGGACGGGGTCTCAATGCATCAGGTGGGGGTCTGCTCTACTAGCCAATGAAATTCTGCAGCATCATGATTGCATATGTATGAGGTTGATTAACATGCTCCATATATGGATGCTTCAGGGCGGCGTTCAACGTACGTTTCTGTACACATACTTACAAGTCGATTGTGATTTATAATTTAAAATTTAGGGTAAATTGTGTAAAAATTTTAGGGTGGCATTTGACGCACATTTCTCTACACATATTTACAAGGCGATTGTAATTTATAATTGATGCATGTTTCTGTATACATTTTTACAAGGCAATTGTGATTTATAATTTAAAATTTAGGGTAAATTGCGTACAAATTTCAGAGTGGCGTTCGATGCATATTTCTGTATACATATTTACAAGGCGATTGTGATTTATAATTTACATTTTAGAGTAAATTGTGTAAAAATTTCAGGGTGGCGTTTGACGCACATTTCTCTACACATATTTACAAGGCGATTGTGATTTATAATTTACAATTCAGGGTAAATTTTGTAAAAATTTCAGAGCAGCATTTGATGCACGTTTCTCTCCTCATATTTACAAGGTGATTGTAATTTATAATTTACAATTTAGGGTAAATTGTGTAAAAATTTCAGGGTGGCGTTTGACGCACATTTCTCTACACATATTTACAAGGCGATTGTGATTTATAATTTACAATTCAGGGTAAATTTTGTAAAAATTTCAGAGCAGCATTTGATGCACGTTTCTCTCCTCATATTTACAAGGTGATTGTAATTTATAATTTACAATTTAGGGTAAATTGTGTAAAAATTTCAGGGTGGCGTTTGACGCACATTTCTCTCCTCATATTTACAAGGTGATTGTAATTTATAATTTACAGTTTAGGGTAAATTGTGTAAACATATCAGGGCGGTGTTTGACGGAAGTTTCTCTACACATATTTACAAGGAGATTGTGATTTATAATTTAAAATTTAGGGTAAATTGCGTACAAATTTCAAAGTGGCGTTCGATGCATGTTTCTGTATACATACAGTGGTGTGAAAAACTATTTGCCCCCTTCCTGATTTCTTATTCTTTTGCATGTTTGTCACACAAAATGTTTCTGATCATCAAACACATTTAACCATTAGTCAAATATAACACAAGTAAACACAAAATGCAGTTTTTAAATGATGGTGTTTATTATTTAGGGAGAAAAAAAATCCAAACCTACATGGCCCTGTGTGAAAAAGTAATTGCCCCCTTGTTAAAAAATAACCTAACTGTGGTGTATCACGCCTGAGTTCAATTTCCATAGCCACCCCCAGGCCTGATTACTGCCACACCTGTTTCAATCAAGAAATCACTCAAATAGGAGCTGCCTGACACAGAGAAGTAGACCAAAAGCACCTCAAAAGCTAGACATCATGCCAAGATCCAAAGAAATTCAGGAACAAATGAGAACAGAAGTAATTGAGATCTATCAGTCTGGTAAAGGTTATAAAGCCATTTCTAAAGCTTTGGGACTCCAGCGAACCACAGTGAGAGCCATTATCCACAAATGGCAAAAACATGAAACAGTGGTGAACCTTCCCAGGAGTGGCCGGCCGACCAAAATTACCCCAAGAGCGCAGAGACGACTCATCCGAGAGGTCACAAAAGACCCCAGGAAAACGTCTAAAGAACTGCAGGCCTCACTTGCCTCAATTAAGGTCAGTGTTCACGACTCCACCAAAAGAAAGAGACTGGGCAAAACGGCCTGCATGACAGATTTCCAAGACGCAAACCACTGTTAAGCAAAAAGAACATTAGGGCTCGTCTCAATTTTGCTAAGAAACATCTCAATGATTGCCAAGACTTTTGGGAAAATACCTTGTGGACTGATGAGTCAAAAGTTGAACTTTTTGGAAGGCAAATGTCCCGTTACATCTGGCGTAAAAGGAACACAGCATTTCAGAAAAAGAACATCATACCAACAGTAAAATATGGTGGTGGTAGTGTGATGGTCTGAGGTTGTTTTGCTGCTTCAGGACCTGGAAGGCTTGCTGTGATAGATGGAACCATGAATTCTACTGTCTACCAAAAAATCCTGAAGGAGAATGTCCGGCCATCTGTTCGTCAACTCAAGCTGAAGCGATCTTGGGTGCTGCAACAGGACAATGACCCAAAACACACCAGCAAATCCACCTCTGAATGGCTGAAGAAAAACAAAATGAAGACTTTGGAGTGGCCTAGTCAAAGTCCTGACCTGAATCCAATTGAGATGCTATGGCATGACCTTAAAAAGGCGGTTCATGCTAGAAAACCCTCAAATAAAGCTGAATTACAACAATTTTGCAAAGATGAGTGGGCCAAAATTCCTCCAGAGCGCTGTAAAAGACTCATTGCAAGTTATCACAAACGTTTGATTGCAGTTATTGCTGCTAAGGGTGGCCCAACCAGTTATTAGGTTCAGGGGGCAATTACTTTTTCACACAGGGACATGTAGGTTTGGATTTTTTTTTCTCCCTAAATAATAAAAACCACCATTTACAAACTGCATTTTGTGTTTACTTGTGTTATATTTGACTAATGGTTAAATGTGTTTGATGATCAAAAACATTTTGTGTGACAAACATGCAATAGAATAAGAAATCAGGAAGGGGGCAAATAGTTTTTCACACCACTGTATTTGCAAGGCGATTGTGATTTATAATTTACAGTTTAGGGTAAATTGTGTAAAAATTTCAGGGTGGCGTTTGACGCACATTTCTCTACACATATATACAAGGCGATTGTGATTTATAATTTACGGTTTAGGGTAAATTGTGTAAAAATTTCAGGGCAGCATTTGATGCAAGTTTCTCTACACATATTTACAAGGCAATTGTGACTTATATTTTACAATTTAGGGTAAATTGCGTACAAACTTCAGAGTGGTGTTCAATGCCCATTTCTGTATACATATTTACAAGGCGATAGTGATTTATAATTTACAATTTAGGGTAAATTGTGTAAAAGTTTCAAGGCGGCTTTCGATACACGTTTCTCTCCTCATATTTATAAGGCAATAGTGATTTATAATTTACAATTTAGGGTAAATTTTGTAAAAATTTCAGGGTGGCGTTTGACGCACATTTCTCTACACATATTTCCAAGGCGATTGTGACTTATATTTTACAATTTAGGGTAAATTGCGTAAAAGTTTCAAGGCGGCTTTCAATACATATTTCTCTCCTCATATTTACAAGGTGATTGTGATTTATAATTTACAATTTAGGGTAAATTTTGTAAAAATTTCAGGGTGGCGTTTGACGCACATTTCTCTACACATATTTACAATGCGATTGTGATTTATAATTTACAATTTAGGGTAAATTGTGAAAACGTTTCATGACGGCTTTCGATACATGTTTCTCTCCTCATATTTACAAGGTGATTGTGATTTATAATTTACAATTTAGAGTAAACTGCATAAAAATGTGCATACGCCAAGTTTTATAAATCTGATTTTTTTGTTTTGGCATACACATTTTCCTGTTTTTAGTATGTGCATATTTTCACGCTTGATTTCATGGAATGCTTTACAGGTGAGGCCCCAGATCACTGGGTTCAAATCTCAGCCCCATCTCTGTGGAATTAGCACATTCTCCTCACACCCCCTGCTTAATTTTTCAAGGTATTAGAATTTTCTCCTTCATCCCAAAGATATTCACCCGAAGCCCGAAGGGGTTAATGTTACTCCACAAGGTGGGGTAAAGTAATTATTAATGCTGGACTCCTCTCCAAATCGCTCATGTCAGTAACTTTTTACTCATGGTGTTCACATCTCAGTAAACATTACCATCTATAAAAAGTCCGTAAAAAAATAACCACCGGTTAAACTAGTCCTGTGTGAATCGACATACCAGTAAAATTATGTCCTTTACTGTGAAAAGATTCATTTACCCTGGGATTTTAGAAGTTTCCGTGGAATAAAATGGAGGCAGTCAAAGAACTTGCGTGACCCACATTGAACCACTTCATAACGTGATGGTCAAGTGGACAAGACAAAGAGCTTGTGATGGGGAGAAGCAGAGCTTGAAGTACGCAATGGAACAGAGTTCCACTGCTCCTCAGTTATTAGCAACCGTGTAGCGGTAGTCATTACGAGTGGACTGGCACACATCTGGAATTTCTAATGACCCCAAGGCTCTTCGATCCCATTCTGTCATCGGATTGGACGGCCAGCACAGACTCCACTATAGACACCCAGGAGCCGGCAGGCGGCCTGTTGGCCGAGGTTTCCAGAACTGTGACTTTGCTTTTGACTTTCTCTTTTACAATTTTAATTTCCTCTGTTATGAACTTATCAGAGGTCATCAATTAATGGATGGACAGACGTTGTTGGTTTCCATTTATGTTTAATTAGATTCTACCTTGATCCTTGTGTATTTTAACAAATCTGCATTTATATGTGTACCAGTTCTATATTTATATAATTTGTGGTGGTAATTTAACTGAGAATTGTTCACAGTACTCTGCGTTTACACTCAGTGATGAGGGCAATACAAAAAAATAAGTTGTTGCTGCTGTTTGTGTTACCTTATTGCGGTGCTCAAAACACCAAGGTGGTCCTGTCCCCATCTTTAATGTAACGTCAGTGTATCATGCCAGTTGAAACTCCACAGAGGGAGGCCCCACCTACTCGTGCGAATAAATCAATCCTAAACTGAGAGTTCCGGCACTTATGGCACATAGATCCACTTCGGGCACTGGAGAAGACCAATGGCTACGTAGCTGCAGCACCTGCAGCTGTTGTGAGGGGACGACATTACATAACCATACAAGACATGTATGGTTATTTAAATTTTTATAGATGTACTGTCATTACCCAATTTGGACCAGCAACCTGATTTGGACAACGCATGCACAGCAAAGCTATGGAATTTCCGTTATTGTTTTACGATATTCTTTTACGAGGTGTTTTTACAACTTCAACAATGCCTTATCGAAAGAGTGAAACTAGAATATTAAAAAGGCCAATATATCATTACAAATACCACCTGAACACACAAATTACAACTTGCAGAGTGCCAGTTCTGTTACTGCATTCTCAGCATCAGAGAAGAGAGACACAGTCTCGTTCAGTTACAAAGGCGCACAAACTAAACTACTTCTTTATCGCCACTAACCAATTTCTAGTCGTTACCTCATGTACAAAAAATAAACTTATATGAGCAGACTTACAATTCCATCCATCCATCCATTTTCCAACCCGCTGAATCCGAACACAGGGTCACGGGGGCCTGCCGGAGCCAATCCCAGCCAACACAGGGCACAAGGCAGAAAACAATCCTGGGCAGGGTGCCAACCCACCGCAGGACACACACAAACACCAAGCACACACCAAGCACACACTAGGGCCAATTTAGAATCGCCAATCCACCTAACCTGCATGTCTTTGGACTGTGGGAGGAAACCGGAGCACCCGGAGGAAACCCACGCAGACTCCACGCAGGGAAGACCCGGGAATCGAACCCAGGTCCCCAGATCTCCCAACTGCGAGGCAGCAGCGCTACCCACTGCGCCACCGTGCCGCCCAGACTTACAATTACATAATGAAAATAATTAATTTTACACTAACTTAAAAACGATCTTGCGCATGCATTGTCCAAATTGGGCAACTGCCATAAAACGGCGTATTTTTCTGTGTGTGTTGTCCAAATCAGGTTTCTGGTCCAAATCAGGTAGTGATACGTATCTTAACCCGTACAAATCTTATATATAAAGCAGACTGTAACAATCTTGCGGTCTTATATGTATTTTATCATCAAGCTGACTCTCAAAACGTTTCTGGTGTGTTCCATAATAGCAACCGACAGTTTTATCATGAAAAATCCATAGTATTATTTGTTTGTCGTTTAATGTTTGTTTTTGCTAACTATATTTTCATCTTGCATTATTCTTATTGTCTGCGGTGGGTTGGCACCCTGCCCGGGATTGGTTCCTGCCTTGTGCCCTGTGTTGGCTGGGATTGGCTCCAGCAGGCCCCCCGTGACCCTGTGTTCGGATTCAGCAGGTTGTAAAATGGATGGATGGATGGATTATTCTTATTGTAATAATGTTGTAGTGGCAATAGAATTACATCAACCTAATAATAATATTACTTTAATTGACGTTTTTTTTCGTGGTCAAAAATTCTGCATGTAAAGACGTATTACTACACTACAAAACAAAAATTAATCTGTTAGAGAAACGTAATAAAGACTTCGCTTTTCCCATCATTTTTTCATTTCCTTGAACATATCCAGCGATTAAAGTTTGATGAATATAGGCTATCTATTATATTATGTATAAGATAAGTAAATAAGCTGTTTCATCATTTCATCATTGATATTTACACAAAGATTGAGAGCGAGCGTCTCCGTTACATTTAGCGGAATCAAGCCAAGCTGCATACTTAAGAATACATTTATTTTTATTTTTTAAAGTTGTGGTTTTTTTTTTCAATTATATTTTTCTTAAACAATTAAAAAAAAAACAACTTTATTTTCCTCCCGGGCAATGCCGGGTATTTCAATGAGTGATAAAAATCAACCGATGTTGAGTGGAAACATTGATTTCATAGACATACGTCCTGAAAGCTTATCCTGCTTGAATAAAGCTTTAGGCTTATTACATACACATTCTCAGGGGCACTTCACCCATTTCAGGTTCACGGAGAGGCTAAAGCCATCCCTGGCAGCATTAGGGCAGAACCCCACACTGGACAGGGCTGATTAACGAATGTAATGTTCTCGAACCCACTTAGTCCAAATCAGAGTCACAAAGTGGGCCAAAGATTATCACGGAAGCAGCAACCATCTCTGGACATGACATCAGCCCGTGGCTAATGGTTCACTTTTAACTTAATTATGTAACAGTGTGTATGTGTGTGTGTGTGTGATAATGTGCCCTACAATAAACCAGACTCCTGTCCGGGGTGGGTTCCAACAGTTCCAACCTTATATATATCCATCCATCCATTTTCCAACCCACTGAATCCGAACACAGGGTCACGGGGGTCTGCTGGAGCCAATTCCAGCCATATATATATATGGTGGCTGGAGTGGGCTCTGTCTCATGGTACTTCAGACATGCACACAAATGAAATCCAAAAAAGATCAGTCAGCATGAAATGCTTTGTCTTTTCTTTCTTTCTTTCTTTCTTTCTTTCTTTCTTTCTTTCTTTCTTTCTTTCTTTCTTTTGTCTGATGCAGAGCCTGAATTTTCACCCTACAAGAAATCTGTCAACCTGTCAGCGCTTCACAATTCAGTGCTTTCATTTTGCTTCCTAATGCGTTCACCTGGCGTTACACACATTATGTCGATATCAAGTAGCTGGCCTATTGATGGTTTTCCGTGTCACAATTGAAAGCCGTTGAACCTTGTTATATTATTTTCTACTCTAGCGGTCTCGGAAATGTGCTGGTGGTGAGTAAGGAAATCATCGTGATAAAACTAATATGTGGAGCCCCCATCGCATCTGACTTTATTAATGGACATTCAGTGACTTTGAGGCTCCAGGGCACAAATGGGGACAGTGGACTAGTGACACACAGAGTGGGACCCCTTCGCCTTTCTTCACATGTTATTATATATTGCAGCTTTGTGCTAAAATTGTTTTAAATTCATTTTTTAGTTCTCATTAAGCAACAGTCAATTCCCCTGGATGGACAAGGTTAAAACAAGATTTTATAAGTTTTATTAAAAATAAAAAAAACAGAAATGTCCCTTTGACACAAGTAAGCAGACCCTTTACTTTGACACTTGACGTTTGGCTCAGGAGCAGCCCATCCTAATGGTCATCAATGAGATGTTTCTACACCTTGTTTGGTGTCCACCTCTGGTCACTTTAATTGATTGGATTGATTAGGGATGCCATACGCCTGTTCATTGAAGGTCCGACAGTGTGGGACTGAAGGAATTGCCTACAAAGCTAACGCTGCATCCGTCATATGGCAGAAATAGGAAGAGTGGCCTTTTTTTCACTCTGTCTGGTCGTATCAAGCTGAAATTCATCCATCATTAAAACAGAGCTTGGAATAAGAAGTTTAAGCTGGTTCTCTGTGATACACAAAGTCCCACAGTATGTGAGTGTGTCGTGACTTGCGATGTGACACAAACGCGATCAAATATTCTTCGTTATATGGAGACAGGCCAGTTCTGAAACCTTCTTTCCTTGTATTCTATTCATACTTACTGCATTAAGCTTGCGTGTAGTCTGAGACCCAAAGTGCTGTCAGCTACCAATACACAGTTATATTTGCGGTGCCCCGTTCAATTGGCACATCGATATTCTCCTAATCGGTGGGTAGCAGTGTTTGCTCAATGTGGCATACAGCAGAGGAAGTGAATTGTTTACATAATTATTCAATGGAAGGACCTGAGGAGAGAGCGTGCACAGGGCATTATCTCCCTCGGATCACTAGGTGGCAGCCCTCCCTTGGTTGCTACTGCGCTACAGATTCCCACAGGGCACACTTGGAATTGGAGAACCCCCTGTTGGATTCCGGGGGTGCCACCAGGTGGTGCTGCAGGGACTGTGGAGGCCTACTTTGTCAGGCTCCCACCATACCACGCTTACAGAACACCAGAAATGTACCCAGGTGCTGCATAAAAGAAGCTCTGAGAGTCGGGAGGAGGATGATGAAGCTTTTGCCAGGAGGAACAGCGGCAGAGAAGACAAAGGGTTGCTGTGTGCTGCTTGGTGTACTTTGTGCTCTGTTTATACTTGTGGTTGTGGTGTGGGAAGTGCTTCAGAGAAGAGTTTCCCACAAAAAAGCCTTAATTTGTGCTGGACTTGTGCCTGTGTCTGTTTGTGTCGAGTGTTTAGGGAGCTGGAGCCCCCCCTACAGTCCACAATGGATACGCTCAATGAAACTCTGCTAACAGAAGAAGAGCTGTGCCTGTTGTTAATGGCTTTAAGAGGAAATGAAAGGAGTAGGTTTAGTGTCTGGGTGGGCGAGTACAATACTCTGTGTGGCCGACATGATGAACAGATGCATTTCAAATATTTTCATTTGTCTTTGTTGTATCGTATTCAGCCCCTTTGCTCAGAGAGAGGAATCATTCAGGTGCAGATTAGCGTTAGGCATTAAATGAGTATGGCAAAAGTGGCAAACAAACAATTTTTAAAACAATACGGTACCAGTATTTCAAGAATTTTGTTATGGGTAGTTCAGCTCTTCGTTATTCTACTCTCTGATGAGGTTGGAAACTCCATTGGCACCTACTCTTTGACATTCTAGAAACTCCTCGGGGGTCCCCTCCATGTTTCAACATGCTGTAGAATTTAAAGGGGAACTGCTTTTTGTATTGATGTGGTAGGGAGGCACACGATTATGCAGCACAACAGGTAGAGTAGAGTGAATAATGGAGGGGGTTAACCATTATTTAATTTAGTATCATCTTAGTACTAGTGAAGGGTGGAAGCAGTAAGTAAGAATTCATCGCAGAACCCAATCTTGAAGGGTCTGCCCTTAAATGAGTGGGCACACACTCATACCCATACTCTTATAACTCATACCAGTTATCTAATTGCCCATTTTTGAGATACGGGCAGAAATAGTGGTAGGCAGAGAATGAGGCCCATCACCTGCATTGTGAGGGAGAGTCAGTTATGGCAGTACGGCCACGTGGCTACCCCCAAGCGTGATCGGGCTCGATCCAGGAGCCGAGCAGCTGGACCAGGCCAAGGGGACGCCCACGTAACACCTGATAGATGGTCATTTCCGGAGGGTGGAACAGGACCTCGTGTCTGCCCTGGTGGCAACACGCTGTACCAGTGCATGCTCCCCAACCTGACCTGACAGAAGACTGCTGTGGGTAACGTTGCAGGTCCACAAAAACACACTGAGGTCCCTGAATCGTAAAGCCGTGTGCCCAGCACTGTCAAAAGGAAGGGGAAAATGTGCCCGACTCTGCCATTTTTATGAGATATCAGGGGGCTTTTGAAGTCCCCCTGCACCCAGCTGCTCATTGAAACTTTTGCTGCAGTGGCTATAAAGGACTGTGCGTCTCATTCTTTCTATTTTTTTTTCTTCCTCTTCGTTTGTGTGGCTATTAACAGCTCGTAATTTTCATTTTCCCATGCATGTAGACCTGGGGTCTAGTCAACTAGTAACATCTGCTCCAAGTGCCTGCCAGCTATGTGCCGACCTGGCTCAAATAACACATTGCCGTGCGCTTTCTGGCCCCTCGAGAGTAATGCTGAATGGACACAGAAGCCCTGTCAAAGGTTAAACTTTATTATGGGATGCATGAGTGATACCTTTGTGACACACTTACTGCTTTAATCACTCTTTGAACTAAGATGACGCTGCATAGTTTTGGATACTTTGGAGCAACGCAGCTAGCCATGTTTTAAATCAGAAAACTGTCTGCCATCGTTCTCTTTGTAAGCCAGTCTAACAGTTCATGATTCTGGCAGATGGGCTGTGTTCCTAAATGGCTAATTAGTGCTCTGTTGTTAGAGATATAGCTGAGAAAGGTCTATCACATTGTGACGTGTGAGTCCCTGTCTTGGACCCCAAAACACGAGGCTGAGTCTCAGTACTTTAGCAAAGCCAGCTTTATTCAGCTTGAAAGAGGAACAGCACGGTTACTTATTGTAGCGGGATCTGTCACTCTCCTATACACAGACACAGCAATCTGGCACAGTCATGGCCAAGTAATCCTGTCCCCTGCATTTATTATGTTCCTTGCAACACCCATCAACAGCAGGCTCTCATAGCGCGACCACGAACTCGGTTCTGCTTTAGCTGCGAGCCGCTGCAGCGCTGGGACCCTGCGGTTGCACTGGCAACTGATAAACTCTCTTCCACAGACGCGGCAATCTCGCTTCTGGATGCTCTTCAGCGTGTCTTCCCTTTGGGTGGGGGGGGGAGTCCCAAATGAGTTTAGAAACCTTACAACATGTTAAGAACAGACGTCCTGGCCAGGAAGGAATGACAGCTCCTTACCCGAATGGGAGGCCAGAACAGAAGGACAGTTGACCAGCTGGAACAAGAAAACTTATTGTCCAGTTCTCCCGCGGGCTTGACTTACCGTATAATTTCCAGTAATTTATAATGTCGGTCGTATAAATCGAATGCGGAAAACATGCTATTGGGCCAAGAGATTACGATATGCTAACGCCCACCAGAGAGAGTAACCACGGAGCACACTGCCTTTTATTTCTATGAGGGTACATCAATGCGCTGTATCAGCGTGTGCTCCTAACCTCTCTCTCTGTATGGTGCCTACGTGACCACACGGTAATACCCGAAATATTCTGAAGTGATGTTTGCACTGATTTGTGTTTTTTGTATCTCACACCCTCAAACACCTTTATCGTAACAGCATCCCTTATCTATGATGGAGTGTTTGATCAGAAGAAAATATGAAGGTGGTTTTAAATTAAAAGTGGTTGAAGTGGCGAAAGAAATTGGTAACCGTGCTGCTGCAACAAAATTCGATGTGTCTGAGAAACTGGTGCGAGATTGGAGGAGGCAAGATGTTAAAAAAAAAATTAAGTGTCACATTTTTGAACAGGTGTATAAGTCGGGGTCTAATTTTATGATCGATTTTTCAGGTTTCAGGACCCAATTTATATGCGAGTAATATGTTGTTTGGATCAGCGGAAGCCAGGAGTTGGGAGCAGTTCCATCCCCCATACAGCAGGTGTCAGCGGTCCTTGTGTGGCAGCCCAGTTGGGACACCCGCAAGGGTGCTTGGGAATAGGAGTCCGGAAATGCAACCCTGTCCCTAGGTGCTGGTAGAGAGTTCTGACAGGGGAGGGCCTCCCTAATTTCTATACGCCCTGTGTGGCCCCAGAAGAATTCTTGGGTTTGGCTTGAAAAGAAGCCTATTGGATGAGTCCAAGTCGGGAGGCAATGGGCAACACTCAAAGGAGGAGCAGAAGGAGAGATGCGAGAGAGAGAGAGAGACAGACCTTTGTTTGGATTATTTCTAATTGGTCTTTTATTGCACATTTGGTGACCTGTTTATAATAAATTACTTTATTTTTTTACCAGGGTCATGTGGAGTACTATTGGGTCTGAGGCTTGGGACTCAGGGGCGCCCCCGTGTGGTCACAAGGGGTAAAGGATTATACCATTCTCTAAATGACTATTGAAATTTATATTCTACTCAAATTAAAGGCCATGTCACAATAGATGATTTTTCTAGCAACTTGCAGTTGTAGCTTTTACTCACACAATCTGAGGCAGTCGGTGGTGGGCACCTGTAAAGTCGATCATCTAAAGTAAATTACCCAACAACTGAGATGGACTGATCTGTGACTGGATTGGATAACATCAAACAGCTGTGAGGTTCTGTTTGGTTGGAGGGCCGGGCTCTTTGTGTGCGAGTGTTGAGAACCAATGAGTGTTCAGTCCAGTGCATAGAATGTAGCGATGTGGAGTTAAGAACACGTGTATTTGGAACCTAACAAATAGAAGAGAAGCTCCTCTATCTCATGTCTCATTCATTATATACTAAAACAGAATGGAGAAAATAAAAAAGGGGCCAAGACTGCGGCTGAAAACACCACAGCTATTAACCCTCAACACAGCGCCAGTACAGAACAGGGGATGTGGACCTCAAAAATAAATGGGAAGCTCTTCTGTCTGATGTCTCGTATTTTACATGCCATAGCAGAATGTAAAAAATAAATAAAGGGCAGAGATTGCTGCTGTTAACCCTCCGTACAACACCGTCTCCATCAGGCAGCACTCTATTGATTGTTAGAAGAAGGACAGCGAGCGTGGCTGAGCTGAAAGATTGGCACTCAGTCACTAAATGTGACATGGACTGTGATTTTCAGCCATGTAAGTTGACATGGAGGACTGATGAGATCAGTGACTGCAATCAGCAAATCTGACATACCTTACAACAAAAAGTCACGTAATGTGACATCAGCTTAAGCAAACACTTAGGTGAATTTTAACATTACTTTTATAAGATTGTCTCTTATGCAAGTTGACTTACTTTGAAAATGTTCACAGGCATTTTATACAACTGAAGCAGACAAGTTAAGTAAGTTTCTCAGAATCACACAGTCGGAAAGAGGTTGGGATTGAACTGGCATCCATGATGTTTGAGGTCTAATGCTTTAGCTACTTCACCAGGCTGCACTATATACTAGATAGATAGATAGGTAGATAGGTAGATAGGTAGATAGAAAGGCACTATATAATAGATAGAAAGGCACTATATGATAGATAGATAGGCACTATATAATAGATATACATGAAAGGCACTATATGATAGATAGATTAGAAGATCAGGTTATATATAACAAATGTCCCCGTGGGAACAAATAAAGTTCTATCTATCTATCTATCTATCTATCTATCTATCTATCTATCTATCTATCTATCTATCTATCTATCTATCCTGATCATTTATAGTAATTTTGCTTGGACACAAGAGCATTTGGATTATTTGTACACTGGACTGTCTTCCAGACCTGATGACACATCCTTGTCCCTTTTTTAGGACACCTTTTGATGACAACTAGAGGCCAGCATCACAAGGAGATAAGGAGCTCCATCGAAGTACGCATGCTAAGCAGACGTTTCCCATAGATGTTGGTAAGTTTTGTTTTTCCTTTGATTGACATATGCATTCAATCAGTTGAGTGTGTCATAAAAACAAGGTTGTGTTTTGCCTGGAACAGAGACCACTTAGCAGCCCTGTGGAGTGGAGTTTGCTTCGGTAAACTTTTTAGAGAAGGTTGTTTAGTACCAGGAGAAGAGACTTTCCGAGGAACCCTGCAGAGTGGAGGTAATTCTAACTCAGGACTGACTTCACCGCCTCAGGAAATCTAGCACCAAACTAAAAAGGCAGGCTTACTTACCAGCACATTGGTAAAAGCGGTGTTAATGTTTGTGATTTGCCAACTGTTGGAATGACAAATGTAATGCATATGTCTCTGTTATATGCTATTTGGTATGGGATTGGTAACAGCAGTGTTAATGTCTGTGATGTGCCAACTGTTGGAATGACAAATGTAATGCATATGTCTCTATTATATGTCATTAGGTATGGGATTAGTAAAATGGAATGACAAATGTAATGCATATGTCTCTATTGCATGCCATTCGGTATGGGATTGGTAAAAGTGGTGTTAATGTTTGTGGTGTGCCAACTGTTGGAATGACAAATGTAATGCATATGTCTCTATTATATGCCATTAGGTATGGGATTAGTAAAATGGAATGGCAAATGTAATGCATATGTCTCTATTATATACCATTCGGTATGGGAATGGTAAAAGTGGTGTTAATGTTTGTGGTGTGCCAATTGTTGGAATGACAAGTGTAATGCATATGTCTCTATTATATGCCATTTGGTATGGGATTGGTAAAAGCTGTGTTAATGTTTGTGATGCGCCAACTGTTAGAATGACAAATGTGATGCATACTGTATGTCTCTGTTGAATGCCATTTGGTATGGGATTGGTAAAAACAGTGTTAATGCTTTTAATGTGCCCTCTGTTGGAATGACAGAGACATAGCGTCTAGACGGAAACACAGACACCTAGAAACTTATACTTTTATTAAGGTGGATTCAGAAAGATGTATAACACCCAAAGTAGGAAGCAAAGGTAGAAAAAAAATAAGTTAACCTTTTTGGAGAAGGTTGTGTAGTACCAGGAGAAGAGACCTGCTGAGAAACCCTGCAGAGTGGAGGTAACTTCTAGAGTCGAGTGTTGATCAGTGAAATGAATCACTGTCTTTATTTTGTATTAATTAATTTTTGTGTTATAATTTTGTCATGTCATAGCACATGAACTCTTTTTTTTCTGAATGACTGCTTGCTTGGCAGAAAACTGTGAGATTTTGGAGTCCTGAGTAGTTTTTCTTTGTCTGTGATTTTCTCCACCACCCTGGTTTATCCTCAGTACATAAAGTACAGGATGCCCAAAGTCATCCATCCCGAGGACTCTGTAGCACAGGCCATCACATTGTGGGAGTGAGGTGAACGAGACAGAGACCCCACACTGGGGTCGGTCCTGCTGGAATTAAGCCTGGACACTTCCTTACCTCTGAACTGGACGAAGCAAACGTTGCCAGTATATCCGCCGTCTGCACATGTTGTATTGGTTGACCACTGAGTTGCACGTTATCTAGAATTCCCTTCAGCCAGGATGTCTTCTTTGTGGAGTTTCTATGAGTTCTCTGTAAGGACTCTGCTTTCGGCCCACACACCAAACACGTTCTGTTAGACTGAGTTGTGACTTAGCGGCGTTCACATCAACATCCAGTCTAGGTAGAGGAGGAGGGCTGGCCTTGCACCCATTGACCCCTCTGTACTCTCAAACTGGCACTTGGCTAGCGATAAAAAAGTGTTATGTGCTTCATTTATTATTTATTTGGGGAAAAAAAAAGCTGTGAACAATTACTGAGAAATCAAATTGCTTTTCTTTTTCCGACATGAAAAGTCAATTTGTTTTAGTGTCTGTGACATTTAAATATAGACTCTAAGATTGACTTACGGTCGGCAAACTTATTCCAGTCTCTCAGATATGCTTTGCTGAAATAAAATTTTATTTTTTGTATGCCACAAAGTCTACTTTGGTGTGTACTTCTGTATTAGTGAAATATTTATGTAATATTTTACATTTTGGATATTTTGTTTTATCCCAGGAATGTGAATTAGATTGATGTTACAGTTTCTGGCCCAGTATGAGTGATTAAGTGTGGCTTTTTAGGTGCCATACAATGGACTGTGTCGGGCATGGGCGTCAGAGGATCACCTTGAATGTAACACCACCCCGGGATGAGAGGGGGCACTGTTGCTAACTGTGTCGCCTCCCTTTCCCTCCACAGTGCCAAGAAGATGCCCAATTAGGTTAACTGACTCTGTCCCTTCCAGTCTGACCCCTATAAAGCCCGGGCACCCCCGGAGGTAGGTCTCCACTAGTGGTATGAGCGCACCGCAGGACAAAGAGAGCAGCCCAAAGGCTACGCTAGGTTATTCTTTGTTAAAAGTCTTTTTATTTTTCATGCCAATGAGCACTTGTTTTGCTTTAAGTCTTCAAAAAATTAAACGGGACGACCCACTTGGTATCCCAACATTTCTTTAGGCTTTGGTGATTTCCTCACCGGACGACAGTTGGTACCCTGACTTGCTTTCCATCTTTGTATTGGTGCTGTCAAGGCACACTGTCACCTACATAATTCTAAAACTGGACTGGAAGGGGTCAGGTGCCCCAGACTTCTAGGTTTGGCTGATAAAATAAAGGGCAGACGTGCGCTCTTAAATCAGGACTGACTTCACTGCCTCAGGAAAGCTAGCACCAAGCTCAAAAGGCAGGCTTACTGCCAGCACAGGCCTAAAAGTGGAGCAAAGGCTGTAAAGTCTCAAATATCCAAAGGATAGAGGGGCAAAACATGAAAAACATCTGACACTAAGAAAACTAAACAAATATGGAAATATTTAGGAAAGAGCTAGCTGTGCTACCCATGTAAAACAGGTTGAAATCTAAGGAATCAACATAGACTTTAGCTGTAACATTTGCAGTGCACTATTTTTAATGTATTTAGTGATAAAACGCATTACATTTGTCAGTCCAATAGATGGTGCGTCACAAACATTAACGCAGCTTTTACTAATCCCATACCAAATGGCATATAACAGAGACATATGCACTACATTTGTCATTCCAATAGTTGGTAAATCACAAACATCAACGCCGCTTTTATCAATCTCATACCAAATGGCATATAACAGAGACATATGCATTGCAGTTGTCATTCCAACAGATGGTGCATTACAATCATTTGAAGAATAAAATGCATTACTACAAACATTTGTGATGCACCATCTGTTGGAATGACAAATGTAGTGCATATGTCTCTGATATATGCCATTTGGTATGGGATTAGTAAAAGCTGCGTTAATGTTTGTAATGCACCATCTGTTGGGCTGACAAATGTAATGCATATGCCATTTGGTCTGTATTCATAAAAGCAGTGTTAATGTTTGTGATGCGCCAGCTGTTAGAATGACAAATGTGATGCATATGTCTCTGTTGAATGCCATTTGGTGTGTGTTCATAAAAGCAGTGTTTTTAATGTGCCATCTCTTGGAATGACAGAAACACAGCATTGGATGGAAACACGGACACCTAGACACTTATCCTTTTATTAAGGTGGATTCAAAAAGAATCAGGAAGCAAAAGTAGAAAAAAAAATATGTTGTGATGTGTAAAGTAATCACAAAAATTAAACATCCACATGCAAATCCATGCATTTTGTGATCTTGCTCATCAAATTCAGGGTCATGAAATGCTGATGTCTATGTGATATCATACTTTTTATTTTTAATAAATTGTCAAAATTTTTTTCTTTGTAATTCTGGAATATTCCGTATTAATTAATTAGAGAAGAAGTGAATTTAAATGATTTTAGCATAAGGCTTCAGCATTTAACAAAATGTGTATAAAGTGAAGGGGTCTGAATACTTTCTGATAATGCTGCATCTCACTGTTTCATAAACAGTGTAGCATAGTTACTTCAATGGACTACAAATCCCAGCAAGTCCCTGTAGTACTCTGCCACTGGGCAGCTTTGAGTGTTGTCACAGGGGTTGCCGGTGGAAATAAGGCTTGGCACAGACTTGAATGATGAGCCAGAAGAAGCTGACAAGAACTCAGTCGTTCATTTTGTATATCAGATTACCAATACAGTTACCTGAGGATTACAGTTTTTCGGATTTATGTTTGTGTCCTGTGCCTGATGTTTGTGTGGTCTGCTCTGAGTTAGTAAATGTATTTGTCTGTGGAACGTGCCCAACGTCTGCAGTTCTTCACCTACAACCTATCATGGAAGGACAAAACTTTACAAATTACACAGAAAGCTGTTCACTTGGGACTTCATTCATCTTCTGCATTGGCATCTGGAACTGAACTGTGTGTGGACTTTGTGTTGTCGTGCTTATTGTTGATCTTTTTGTACGTAGTGCTTTGTTGGTTTTTTTTCGGTGTTAATTAAATACTTATCACCATTGGGGAAATCAGGTAGGGTTTCCATATGCAGCGTTTGTTTTTTTAATATACTAGGAGGCTTTGCCCCCTGCTTGCTTCGCTCGCCAACCCCTTTTCCCCACCCGCCTGCGCTACGCGCCGTTGTGAAGTGGGGGGCAGAACGCACCCCAAGGAGACATTGCCGCTCCTCCGAAGCCCCTCTTAAACAGTGATACAATGGGAAACAAATACAGTTGGTTATACATAGACAGATAGATATATAGATATGTATGGCACTATATAAGATAGATATGTAAGGCACAATATAAGATAGATAGATAGATAGATATGTATGGCACTATATAAGATAGATATGTAAGGCACTATATAAGATAGATAGATAGATATGTATGGCACTATATAAGATAGATATGTAAGGCACTATATAAGATAGATAGATAGATAGAAAGATATGTATGGCACTATATAAGATAGATATGTAAGGCACTATATAAGATAGATAGATAGATATGTATGGCACTATATAAGATAGATATGTAAGGCACTATATAAGATAGATAGAAAGATATGTATGGCACTATATAAGATAGATATGTAAGGCACTATATAAGATAGATAGATAGATATGTATGGCACTATATAAGATAGATATGTAAGGCACTATATAAGAGATAGATAGATAGATAGATATGTATGGCACTATATAAAATAGATATGTAAGGCACTATATAAGATAGATAGATAGATAGATAAATATGTATGGCACTATATAAGATAGATAGATAGATAGATAGATAGATAGATAGATAGATAGATAGATAGATAGATAGATAGATAGATAGATAGATAGATAGATAGATACTTTATTAATCCCAAGGGGAAATTCACATACTCCAGCAGCAGCATACCAACAAAGAACAATACCAAATTAAGGAGTGATAACAATGCAGGTATACAGACAAACAATAACTTTGAATGATGTTAACGTTTAACCCCCCACCCAGGGGTGGAATTGAAGAGTCGCATAGTGTGGGGGGAAGAACGATCTTCTCAGTCTGTCAGTGGAGCAGGACGGTGACAGCAGTCTGTCGCTGAAGCTGCTCCTCTGTCTGGAGATGATACTGTTCAGTGGATGCAAACTGTCCAGCTCTATGCCTACAATAGAGCCTGCCTTCCTCACCAGTTTGTCCAGGCATGAGGCGTCCTTCTTCTTAATGCTGCCTCCCCAGCACACCACTGCGTAGAAGAGGGCGCTCGCCACAACTGTCTGATAGAACATCTGCAGCATCTTATTGCAGATGTTGAAGGATGCCAGCCTTCTAAGGAAGTATAGTGGGCTCTGTCCTTTCTTGCACAGAGCATCAGTATTGGCAGTCCAGTCCAGTTTATCGTCCAGCTGCACTCTCAGGTATTTATAGGTCTGCACCTTCTGCACACAGTCACCTCTGATGATCACGGTGTCCATGAGGGGTCTGGGCCTCCTAAAATCCACCACCAGCTCCTTGGTTTTGCTGGTGTTCAGGTGTAGGTGGTTTGAGTCGCACCATTTAACAAAGTCCTTGATTAGGTCCCTATACTCCTCCTCCTGCCCACACCTGATGCAGCCCACGATAGCAGTGTCGTCAGCGAACTTTTGCATGTGGCAGGACTCCGAGTTGTATTGAAAGGCGGATGTATATAGGCTGAACAGGACCGGAGAAAGTACAGTCCCCTGCGGCGCTCCTGTGTTGCTGACCACAATGTCAGACCTGCAGTTCCCAAGACGCACATACTGAGGTCTGTCTTTAAGATAGTCCACGATCCATGCCACCAGGTATGAATCTGCTCCCATCTCTGTCTGCTTGTCCCTAAGGAGCAGAGGTTGGATGATGTTGAAGGCGCTAGAGAAGTCCAGAAACATAATTCTTACAGCACCACTGCCTCTGTCCAAGTGGGAGAGGGATCGGTGTAGCATGCAGATGATGGCATCCTCCACTCCCACCTTCTCCTGGTTTACCTCCTCTTTGCTCCATCAGCTCCTGCTGCTCTTGCCATGTCGTGTGATCTGCACTTTGTGGGGTGCTTCGGACATTTAAAAGTGTGCACAGCAGCTGTCTTACTCTTTGTCTCACTGCCTTGTCTCTCTTCTTCTCCCCCTCATCCTCAAACACTATTCGATCTCTTTTCGCTGTTCTGCTATCTCACCAAGTAATATTTTCCGTTTGTTTGCGCTAATGTGATCTTTACTCACATTTTCTTAAGACTTTCAAATTTTCCCACTTCCGTTACCTCTAACTTGCTCTGCATGTGTATCACGAGACTTGCTTCCAAAGGTTGTAGGTATGACGTGACTTGCCCGTCTCACGGGACCTGAAAGTGTCTCTCTGTCTCTGTTCCAAAGATCACGTATCATCGCAAGATTTTTTTTTATAACAGAGAGACTTATGTAACATATTCATTACTATCAGTGCATTTCTGCCACTGTTTGACATGTCTCTGTGTATGAGGGTTAAAACTAAATGTGTTCCTGGGCTCCCCAAAATAAACAAAACTAATCTCCATTTTCGGACGGTGTGAGTCTAAGCATCTTGTTGACCATGACACCATGACAGTCACTTTAATTTACTCCCGTAGCTAGCGCAGTCCCCCAGGTCTCAATCCAACTGAGTGATTTTGGAATAAGTTGACATGGACGTGTGGCCAAAAAAAATCAGCATTGAAATGCATTTTACCATCAAGTCAGTGTGTGGACCCAAATACGTCTGGAGTATTGTGAGCATTCTGTTGAATCCATGCCTTGAAGAATTCCAGAGGCTAAAAGGGGCTGTGTCCAGTGCTGGGGAGGTGAGCCATTCATTGAGTGTCTAGCTATGTGCTCTTTATGGTGGAATAAAGAAATGCAGTAAAAATAGTTGCTTTGATTCCTGAAAGGTCAAAGAGCAAGTCACAATTAGAAGGACTCGGCCTTGTCTGGATGGGGCCTCAGGGCAGAGTCACCGTCTGTAATGGTGGCCCCTCAGCAGGATGTGGCTTTTTAATTACCATGACACACTCGGCACACACTGGTGGCTTTGCTAGTGGTCTAACTAGCCCAATTTTTAAGGCAAACTGAGTTTCTCTTTTCTAAAGCATTTAATAGATTTGATTCATTTAGCCATCAATACGTTATTGTACTAGGGCATGCTGGGTAACACATCATCATTCTACTGAGTAACAAGGGTGCTCAGTAACACCAGTGTGTTTTATTGTTTCTGTTTGATTTTTGATTCACAGGAGCAGACTACTGGTGGTGGGCATTTCAATTCAATCCACAGAATCGATTCTTTCAAACCACCTGTTTCAGTGAATCAGTTATTTTAATTCATTTTTAGGGATATCTTATACTGTAGTTCTGGGGAGAGGGGGGTCTCATCTGATCGCATCGCAAATCAATAATGTAATAATTCGTACATTAGTTTCATATATGTGTACATATGTGTGTAAATACATATATAATTAACGTTATTGCTTGTTAATGTATATTTAATTAATTACCTATAAATATATGTTTAATATATATATAAATATATAATTCATGATATATTTAACGTGATAATTTATACGGCATTGCAATGTTTCCATACACCAAGCACTATAAAACATTTAAGATGCATAATTAAAATATGACTTTACAGAATCACAAGTGAATGAGTGTTGTAAAACTCGTACTGATCTGTTCACGACTCAAACGAACGGGAATTGTTAGACTGATTCTCAGGGACTGCTGAGTCATTCAAAAATCAAATAAATGAAAATCATTGGTCGGATTCTTGGGTACTGACGCGTTCACAAGTCAAATGAACGAGGATCGTTAGATTGATTCTCGAATAGTGACTAATTCGCAAATCCAATGAACGAGGATCGTTAGATTGATTCTCGGATACTGACGATGCCAATGAGCGAGAATCATCAGACTGATTTTCAGGTGCTGACTCGTTCTCGAATCAAATAAACGAGAAATTTTAGACAGATTCTTGGGTAGTGACTCGTTCTTGAATTTGATGGTCAAGAATCATTAGACTGATTCTCAGGGAGTGACCCATTCACAAATCAGATGAACAAGAATCGTTAGGCTGGTTCTTGGGGACTGAGTGATTTGCGAATCAAATGAACAAGAATCGTTAGATTGATTTTCAGATACTTCACAAATCTAAAGAGTGAGAATCGAAAGATTGATTTTCAGATACTTCACAAATCCAAAGAGCGAGAATCGTTAGACTGATTTTCAGATACTTCACAAATCCAAAGAGCGAGAATCGTTAGACTGATTTTCAGGTGCTGATTTGTTCACAAATGAAATGAGCGAGAATCGTTAGACTGATTCTTGGGTAGTGACTCTTTCTCAAATCAAATAAATGAGAATCTTTAGACTGATTTCAGGTGCTGACTCATTAACAAGTCAAATGAACGAGAATTGTTAGACTGATTCTTGAGTAGTGACTTGTTCTTGAATTTGATGATCAAGAGTCATTAGACTGATTCTCAGGGAGTGACCCGTTCACAAATCAAATGAACGAGAATCATTAGATTGATTTTCAGATACTGACCAATTCACGAATCAAATGAATGAGAATTGTTAGACTGATTCTTGGGTACTGACTCGTTCACAGATTAGTTGATCAAGAATCGTTAGATTGATTCTCGGGAAGTAACCAGTTCACAAATCAAATCAACGAGAATCATTTGATTGATTTTCAGATACTGAATAATTCACAAATTAAATGAACAAGTTTTTGTTAGATTGATTCTCGGGTACTGACTTATTCAAAAATCAACTAAATGAAAATTGTTAGTCAGCTTCTTGGGTACTGACACGTTCACAAGTCAAATGAATGAGAATCGTTAGGCTGATTCTCAGGGACTAAGTCATTTAAGAATCAAATGAGCAAGAATCGTTAGATTGATTCTCAGGTGCTGACTAATTCGCAAGTCAAATGAGCGAGAATTGTTAGACTGATTCTTGGACAGTGACTCATTTTCAAATCAAATAAATGAGAATCTTTAGACTGATTTTCAGGTGCTGACTCATTCACAAATCAAATGAACAAGAATTGTTAGACTAATTCTTAGGTAGTGACTCGTTCACGAATTAGATGATCAAGAATCATTAGACTGATTCTCAGGGAGTGACCTGTTCACAAATTAAATGAACGAGAATCGTTAGATTGATTTTGGGATAGTGACCACTTCACAAAACAAATGAACGAGTATCGTTAGACTGATTTTCAGGTGCTGACTCATTCATAAGTCAAATGAACGAGAATCGTTAGGCTGATTCTCAGGGACTGAGTCATTTACAAATCAAATGAACAAGAATCGTTAGATTGATTCTCAGATGCTGACCCATTCACAAATGAAATGAACAAGAATCATTAGATTGATTTTGGGATACTGACCACTTCACAAAACAAATGAACGAGAATCATTAGATTGATTTTCTGGTGCTGACTCATTCATAAGTCAAATGAACGAGAATTGTTAGACTGATTCTTGGGTAGTGACTCGTTCACGAATTAGATGATCAAGAATCATGAGACTGACTCTCTGGGAGTGACCCATTCACAAATGAAATGAATGAGAATCGTTAGATTGATTTTGGGATACTGACCACTTCACAAAACAAATGAACGAGAATCGTTAGACTGATTTTCTGGTGCTGACTCATTCATAAGTCAAATGAACGAGAATCGTTAGGCTGATTCTCAGTTGAGTCATTTACGAATCAAATGAACAAGAATCGTTAGATTGATTCTCAGATGCTGACCCATTCACAAATGAAATGAACGAAAATTGTTAGTTTGATTTTGGGATACTGACCACTTCACGAAACAAATGAACGAGAATCATTAGACCGATTTTCAGGGAGTGACCTATTCATAAATGAAATGAGCGAGAATCATTAGATGATTTTGGCATACTGACCACTTCACAAAATAAATGAACGAGAATTGTTAGACTGATTCTTGGGTAGTGACTCATTCACAAATTAGATGATCAAGAATCATGAGACTGACTCTCGGGGAGTGACTTGTTTATAATTTCAATGAACAAGAATTGTTAGACCGATTTGTTGGGTAGTGACTCGTTCACAAATTAGATGATCAAGAATCATTAGACTGATTCTCAGGGAGTGACCCATTCACAAATGAAATGAATGAGAATCGTTAGATTGATTTTAAGATACTGACCACTTCACGAAACAAATGAACAAGAATTGTTAGACTGATTCTTGGACAGTGACTCATTCTCAAATCAAATAAATGAGAATCTTTAGACTGATTTTTGAGTGCTGACTCATTCACAAGTCAAATGAACAAGAATTGTTAGACTAATTCTTAGGTAGTGACTCGTTAACGAATTAGATGATCAAGAATCATTAGAGTGATTCTCAGGGAGTGACCCATTCACAAATGAAATGAACAAGAATCGTTTGATTGATTTGGGATAGTGACCACTTAACGAAACAAATGAACGAGTATCGTTAGACTGATTTTCAGGTGCTGACTCATTCACAAGTCAAATGAACGAGAATCGTTAGGCTGATTCTCAGGGACTGAGTCATTTACGAATCAAATGAACAAGAATCGTTAGATTGATTCTCAGATGCTGACCCATTCACAAATGAAATGAACGAGAATTGTTAGATTGATTTTGGGATACTGACCACTTCACGAAACAAATGAACAAGAATCGTTAGACTGATTCTCAGGGAGTGACCCATTCATAAATGAAATGAGCGAGAATCATTAGATGATTTTGGCATACTGACCACTTCACAAAACAAATGAACGAGAATTGTTAGAATGATTCTTGGGTAGTGACTCATTCATGAATCAAATGCCTTGAAACTCATAAGCCAGGCGTTTCTTGAACATGCGCTTTACACATCCACCAGCGGGCAGCAACAGCAAAACGTAAGACGATACTGAAGTCACACAGGACATGCATGCGCTTTAGCACTAGCCCCATTGAGCTCCGTTTGTGCTCATGAATCAATTTGTATGGTTTACTGAGAGAGTCATTCAAAAAGACGAATCGCTCACAAACCACCCGTCACTCGAGCAGACAGGCGCCAGCGACTGATCACTAGGGGGCTGCTGATTTCTTCACACAGGTATACCTGCATTATATTTTTTTTTATCACTCTTACTCCATAATAGATATTTAGGAGTATAATCAAAATTTAGGATTTATTTTGACCAGAAAACAAACTCCTTTTATTCGAAGACAAGAAAACTCACAGGTGCCTTGTCTTGAAATCAAGGTGGTACATATACAGCGACATTGCACTGTCTGATAATGTTTGTGTGAAATTTACCCTTCACAAGTTTCCAATTGTGTCCGCGTGTTCTTGATGAACTCATTTTAAAGTCACCGTCTCGATCCACTGGAGGAATTTCCTTCATAATTTTAAACACTTCAGTCATGTCATCTCTTAATCTTCTGCATAGGCTCAGCTCTTTTAATCTTCCCTCCTAACTCATCCCCTGTAGTCCTGGAATCAGCCTAGTTGCTCTCCCCTGGACCTTTTCTAGTGCTGTTATGTCGTTTTTGTAACCGAAAACTGCACACAGTACTTTAGATGAGGCCTCACCAGTGTGTTATAAAGCTTGAGCATTACCTCCAAATGCAGGGGGTCCCACGTGAACTCCTGTACCGCATCACTCTTCATAGCCACCTCCCTGGGGTGCCGTTCCATACACCGCATCAAAGCAATACGTGTTGAGGGTGGACCCCCCAAACGGGACTCACTTCACATCCCATCTCTTATGCCATTTGGATCTTAACAACTGCGTTGTTCGCAGTCTGAAATGTGATTTTGTCTCCTTCTTATTCCCCATTTTCCTTATCGATGGCCCACAAGGGAATTTATCAGATTTTTGTGTCATTTTCTTTATAAGAATAAAGGTAAATTAAATAAGTAAAACAAAAATCTATCTCATCTTAATCTGCCCAAATGAAAATAACAGCGGCACAGTGCATAGCCTGGGTCTAAAATAAGAGTCTGCAGACTCACCAACAGCGCGTATCGATCGCTCTCAGTGCCACTAAAGCTAATTGGCTGCCTGTCCGCCGCTCGGCCTCCCATTATGTGAGCCTACAGTCGGCTGGAATGCGCCCAACTCCTGGCAAATCATTCATCATTTTCCAAAGTGGTTTACGTACACAGTCTTTTAATTCCTTTCCACCCGAGGAAAAATACCGTTTGGATGGAGCAATTTGTTTCCATTGTGGGCACCGTTTTTTATTTGTTTTTTTCTGTACTTCAGCTACACTGAAGCAGACATTTTCTTTCTTTCTTTTGGATAAGAGCGTCTGCTAAATGATGTAAATGTAAATGTTGACTGACCTCAACAAAGTTAGCTTACAGTACAGCAGTATTTAGTTAGGTACTCGGGGAAATAAAACACACAAGGGTTATGGTGGCACAGTTTACAGAAGACACTGGGCAGAGCCTTTAAAATGCAAAGGTAAAAAGAAAACTGACGATAATCGCTGCTTTGTTTTCTGGACGGCCGCTCTCAGTTTATTTCTGTTCCCAGTACTGTCTTTGTTTGACGTTTTTTAACCTTTCCTATGACTATGTCTTTACTCCCATCTGGGCTCCACGAATTACAGGAGATGGTGTCATTACTGGCCAACCACTTAAACCACAACTCCAACTGCTGGGTGAACCCAAACAAGTTGCTTAAACTGTCATGGTTTTACACAAACATTAGAGATAAATGGAGGGAAGCACAATGGCGCAGTGCTACCTCACAGCTGCAGCAGCCCCATTCGCTGTTTGTGTGGAGTTTGCATGTTCTCCCCGGTGTCTGCTGATGACTGCTGACTTCAAGAACTCCCATGCGATCAACACTCTGGAGAAACCCGAAAATTACCGTCCTGTCTCCTTTCTGCCATCCCTGTCCAAGACCACATAGTCCACAAACAACTCTCCTCTCATCACTCTGACGACAACCAGCTGTACGAGACCCTCACCAGTCTGGAACCCCCAAGGGTCGCTCTGCCGAGCCTGCACTGCTTTCAGTCACAAATATAAATCTGCTTGAGCTGCTTCTCTCCACTCTGTCCTTATCCTTCTTGACCTTTCATCAGTTTTCCATACTGTTAACAATCCTTCCTTATCTTTTCCCTGGGATTAACTAAGAATCCACGGTTCAGCTTTTTATTGATTCAAGCCCTACCCTTCCAACCAATCTTTGTGACTGTCCTCGTTTAACACCTGGACTTCACCACTGAAACAACGTGCCTCGAGGATCAGTGCCACGTCCACTTGTCTTACCTCTCCACATTCACTCCTTAGGCAATGGTAGATAGATAGATAGATAGATAGATAGATAGATAGATAGATAGATAGATAGATAGATAGATAGATAGATAGATAGATAGATAGATAGATAGATAGATAGATAGATAGATAGATAGATAGATAGATATGTAAGGCACTATATAAGATAGATAGATAGATAGATAGATAGATAGATAGATAGATAGATAGATAGATAGATAGATAGATAGATAGATAGATAGATAGATAGATAGATAGATAGATATGTAAGGCACTATATAAGAAGATAGATAGATAGATAGATAGATAGATAGATAGATAGATAGATAGATAGATAGATAGATAGATAGATAGATAGATAGATAGATAGATAGATATGTAAGGCACTATATAAGATAGATAGATAGATAGATAGATAGATAGATAGATAGATAGATAGATAGATAGATAGATAGATAGATAGATAGATAGATAGATAGATAGATATGTAAGGCACTATATAAGATAGATAGATAGATAGATAGATAGATAGATAGATAGATAGATAGATAGATAGATAGATAGATAGATAGATAGATAGATAGATAGATAGATAGATATGTAAGGCACTATATAAGATAGATAGATAGATAGATAGATAGATAGATAGATAGATAGATAGATAGATAGATAGATAGATAGATAGATAGATAGATAGATATGTAAGGCACTATATAAGATAGATAGATAGATATGTAAGGCACTATATAAGATAGATGGATAGATAGATATGTAAGGCACTATATAAGATAGATAGATAGATAGATATGTAAGGCACTATATAAGATAGATAGATAGATAGATAGATAGATAGATAGATAGATAGATAGATAGATAGATAGATAGATAGATAGATAGATAGATAGATAGATAGATAGATAGATAGATAGATAGATAGATAGATAGATAGATACTAAAAACTGGGACCTTTAATTCCTTTCATTTATGTTATGTTTGTGGCGCAGGGTTGAAGGGCTTTTGGAGTGCTGCCTTTGATGTCATTCACACACTCCCATCTTCAGCACTCCTTCTTTGCTCATACTGTAGGTGGTTGTCTCATTTCATTTCCCTTTTGTGCTTTGTTAAGCATTTAAGTTCTTGACGACATTTCTAATGATGCTGGGCTCTGGACATTCCTGTCCCTGAGGTCCCATCCTCATCTTTTCTCGTTTACTTACCACTAAGAAGGGTCCTATCATCTGGTTGGCCTGATTCAGTTGTAGAATGGCCAGTAGAGGGGAGGCAGCTAGTTGGCGGAGGTCTGCAGGAGTTTGTCCGACTCCTTTTCTACAATATGGCCGTGGTTCTATAACTAACTGATGGACAGATTGTGCTGTTTTTCATTTCTATTAATTAAATAATTCATTACATTTATATAGCACTTTTCTCAGTACTCAAAGCGCTATCCACACAGGGAGGAACCGGGAAGCGAACCCACAATCTTCCACAGTCTCCTTACTGCAAAGCAGCAGCACTACCACTGCGCCACCTGTGATAGTTTCTACTTTGTTGTTGATGTATTTGAACAAATCTGTATTCTCATATGTGATAGTTCTGTATTCGGTCAGTAAGTTGTTATGACGCAGTATGCCTACACCTGATGAGGAGTGCTGTGACGGTGTAAGAACAAAGTAGTTTCTGCCATTGTGTCGTATTCTGGAGGTGGCCATGACATATTACCTACAGTATCTAGCTCTGTGAAGAGGGTGACTTGTGTCCTGTTTTATGTGTTGTATTTACCCCATTTTTTGACACCCATTGCACACCCAACCTATCTGGAATGGGGTCTCTCTCTATCACTCTCTGAATTGCCTTTCTCAAGATTCCTTCCTTTTTTATTACAAAGTTTTTTTTGGGGGGGGGGGGGTAGTCTTCTTAGAGAGTCAAGGCTTGTGGGGCAGTCAAAAATCAGGGCTTGTGAAAGCCCATGGAGGCCTTCTTTGTGTGATTTTGGGCTATGCTTGAAACACATTCTTGTTGTTGTTATCTATTCTCAAAACTTGCAACGTTTCTTCCGATTTTCCTTCCCTCCCAATTTCTGTAACCCTCTATCTTCTATCTCGAGGCCTGTGGCACCTCTGAATACCTGTATGTGCAAAGCCTCATATCGACCTTTACCAGCGTGACCTCCCTAATACTCTCCCACTGTTTTCTTTTCTTTTCTTTTCATTTAAGAGTTCTCTTTCTGTTTATCCGCTGTCAGAGTTTTAAGAATTATAATGTGTATGTTTAAGGTTCATGGTGGACGCTATATCAGCCTGCCTCATTATTCATTCTAGCACATGTTCTTAACACATTTACACTCAAGGTTACATAGCTGTGTGCATAAGGGGGGGTGGGGGGGGTGCGTCTGAGTAGAAAATATTCTCAGCTCGGCCTGCTTGTCTCCCACACAACACAAATCCCTCAAAGCTAACAGTCAGTTTGTCATTTTCTAATCTGCTTAGTACTGAACAGGGTCACTGAGGGTGCTGAAGCCTATCCCAACTAACAAAGGGGGCAACGCAGGAACAAAACCCCGGACAGCGTGCCCGTCCATCGCATGGCAAACACACACTCTCACCAAACACACACTAGGGGCAATATTTTTTTTCCTGTTTGCCAGTTCACCTAACCTGTATGTCTGTGGACCGTGAGAGGAAACCGCAGCACACGGAGTAAAGTCATGCAGACACGGGGAGAACATGCAAAGTCTGTGTGCAGAAGCAACTTAAAAGGCAAAAAAATGTTAAGTTATATTGTTAAAACAAAAGAAGTCATGCTAAGACTACTTAATGACTAGTGAGACCCCTGTGATATTTGCCAGGACACCACCAGTCGAAGACCACATCTTTATACAAAATATGCTTCTTTATTTAACTTCCAGTTAACACAAGACAGTCCCGCACACCTCACAGTGCTACTAGCCCCAGTCACCCTTCTCCTGGGCCTTCTCTCTCCTCGTTCCTGGGCCACCTGTCCTCTCTCTCCAGGAGCTTCGTCCTGCTCCTACTCCCGACTCCAGCTCTCTGATAGGAGGGAGGCGGCCCAAATTTATCCTCACATGGAAGAGCTCCTGGTGCTCTACTTGACGTCACGTCCTGGTGTGGTGGAAGCGTCAGGAGAGCACCCAGAAGCACTCTGGGTAACCCTGGAAGGATCGTCCTCCATGGATGTGATGGAAGTAAATAAGTCCCGAGCTCCATGAGGTTCGGAGTGCCCCCTGGCGGTGGATACGGGCCTCCATGGACTTGAGCCTCCCTGCTCCCCTTCTGTGGCCCTCTTCTCCTTCAGGGCGGTTGCCCCCTCGTGGCACGGAGAACAAATATGCCACCTCTTGGTCCTTCCAGGCGTCCCAGCCGGGTCTGACCCCCCAGCCATGTACGACACCCCATGCGGAGTATTGTGTGAAGTTGAGTCAAAAAAAGACATAGCAGCACTTGAAGCTGTGCAGAGAAGAGAAACCAAGTGAAATGAGGACTCAAGGATGTGTCCTACTGCGGCAAACTCCCAGAATTCAATCTGTTCAGTCTCAAGCAGAGGAGACTGCATGGGGACCTCACCCAGGTCTTCAAAATTAGCAAGGCTACTGCCTGTATGGAGAGATTTTAATGGTGAGTGAACATCAGATGATCTAGTCCAAGATACAGGGATGATGTTCTTCAAAACTCTCAAAGGCATCCTTAAGTAGATCCAGCTGAATTCTTTCAACTTAATGGTGAATCACATACTCAGGAACACCAATGGAATTAAAGGAGAAGTTTAGTTTGGAACTGAAGGCAGGAAGCACTTCTTTACACATAGAGTTGTGGGACTCTGGACCAAACTACCGAAACCATTGAAGCAGAAGCCTTGACAACCTTTAAGAAGAATCTGGAGGAGATGTTGGGACAGCATAGCAATTGATTAGCTGAACGGACGGGCGACAGATGGACTGAATGTTCTCCTCTCATTTGCCAAATATCTTACGTTCTTATGTCCGTATGTTTTTGTTTTGTCAGAGTTCTCTATTACTCTCCTTTCTCCTTTTGTATTATTAATATGTAGCCTTTGTCAGAACGCCTCAAATCTCACAGACTTACCACTGTTTATAAGGTATTGTAGTGCAGTGGACCCTCAGGTCATTTCTCCCGTAGGATTTGATGTAAATACAATTTACAGACCGTACGAACTGTATGTAAATGTATTTTTTTTAAAGATTTTTAAGCACAAAAATAGTTAATTATACCATAGAATGCACAGTGTAATAGTAAACTAAATGTAAAAACATTGAATAACACTGAGAACACCTTGAATAGAATAAACTAACATTGCAGGAGTTCACGCTACAGCCTTAGGAACCGCTCGCTGTAAACACTTTTTTTAATAAACAACCAAAAAACTAACCTTGCCTGAGTCGAGCTCTGGCATGAAGGAAGTGAGCAGGAAGCTTGGTGAAGAAGAGGTTACAGTTTTGAGGTAAAGTCCTTCTGCGCGATGCACGTCTGACCGAGAACAATGTACTACAGGGAGAGACTGAACACGTGCGGAAATCAGCGGCCCGTACGAACCGGAAGGGAAACAAAATAGTGCACAAAGAGTTCACAGCGAAAGCATGCACGTCTGACCAAGAACAATGCAACATGTGCGGAAATCACCGGCGCGTATGAACCGGAAGGGAAACAAAATAGTGCACAAAGAGTTCACAGCGAAAGCATGCACGTCTGACCAAGAACAATGCAACACGTGCGGAAATCACCGGCACGTACAAACCGGAAGGGAAACAAAATAGTGCACAAAGAATTCACAGCGAAAGCATGCACGTCTTACCGAGAACAATGCAACATGTGCGGAAATCATCAGCGCGTACGAACCGGAAGGGAAACAAAATAGTGCACAGAGTTCACAGCGAAAGAATGCACGTCTGACCGAGAACAATGCAACATGTGCGGAAATCATCGGCACGTACAAACCGGAAGGGAAACAAAATAGTGCACAAAGAATTCACAGCGAAAGCATGCACGTCTTACCGAGAACAATGCAACACGTGCGGAAATCATTGGCGCGTACGAACCGGAAGGGAAACAAAATAGTGCACAGAGTTCACAGCGAAAGAATGCACGTCTGACCGAGAACAATGCAACATGTGCGGAAATCACCGGCACGTACAAACCGGAAGGGAAACAAAATAGTGCACAAAGAATTCACAGCGAAAGCATGCACGTCTTACCGAGAACAATGCAACATGTGCGGAAATCATCGGCACGTACAAACTGGAAGGGAAACAAAATAGTGCACAAAGAATTCACAGCGAAAGCATGCACGTCTTACCGAGAACAATGCAACACGTGCGGAAATCATTGGCGCGTACGAACCGGAAGGGAAACAAAATAGTGCACAGAGTTCACAGCGAAAGAATGCACGTCTGACCGAGAACAATGCAACATGTGCGGAAATCATCGGCACGTACAAACCGGAAGGGAAACAAAATAGTGCACAAAGAATTCACAGCGAAAGCATGCACGTCTTACCGAGAACAATGCAACACGTGCGGAAATCATTGGCGCGTACGAACCGGAAGGGAAACAAAATAGTGCACAGAGTTCACAGCGAAAGAATGCACGTCTGACCGAGAACAATGCAACATGTGCGGAAATCATCGGCACGTACAAACCGGAAGGGAAACAAAATAGTGCACAAAGAATTCACAGCGAAAGCATGCACGTCTGACCAAGAACAATGCAACACGTGCGGAAATCATCTGGGCGTATGAACTGGAAGGGAAACAAAATAGTGCACAAAGAGTTCACAGCGAAAGCATGCACGTCTTACCGAGAACAATGCAACACGTGCGGAAATCATTGCCGCGTACGAACCGGAAGGGAAACAAAATAGCGCACAAAGAGTTCACAGCGAAAGCATGCACGTCTTACCAAGAACAATGCAACATGTGCGGAAATCATCTGCGCGTATGAACTGGAAGGGAAACAAAATAGTGCACAAAGAGTTCACAGCGAAAGCATGCACGTCTTACCGAGAACAATGCAACACGTGCGGAAATCATCGGCGCTCACAAACCGGAAGGGAAACTGGCTTGTTCGTCAACAGAGTGTGTGGTCGCGAACAAATGCAAAAGTTTGGCGAACTTTTTGGTCATAACCCAATTTGTATGTGTTCAGAGACGTTTGTGAACCAAGGTTCCACTGTATATAACGTCTCCCCACCTTCCCTTCTACATTTCTAACCTCAGGCAATCACATAGAGTAAAAGACACTTTAAATAATGTATTATTGATAATATTTATAAATAATAATAATAAGCAAAGTACAAGTGAATATTGGCAACTGTACAACCTGATAAATGCTGACGTGTAGTTTCAGGTGGCACACAGACTTGTTAGTTACTTAAAATGTCTCTAGTTAAGTCCCTCATTTGTGGTCAGCTTTCTCCAGAACAGGCCGCACGCCTGTCTCAATATGGCTGCTGAGCTGTGCTCTTCATTGCATTGTTCTTTTCAGGCCATGGTGTGTGAGCTGCTCCTTCATCAGTTGGTAAGAGAGAGAGAGAAAGAGGTAAAGCAAGCAAATTTATAGATTCTCTGTCATCACCCTACAGGGTGGCTTTTGATTTAAAACTAAACAGGTAACTTTAGACCAATAGAATTCTGGTGCGACACAATACCTTCACACCTGACCCCAATACATTTGTTAAGGTGAAGCTTGCCAGCCAGATAGTTGGGATGGGGGGGACGTGGGGCTGATTGAGAGGATCCCTTGCCAGACTGGTTTTAGGCACTTTCTCTGACCCTGCCATGAAGACCATCAAACCATTGCTGTTCTTATCAATGATATAACACTAATATTACATTGCTTTGTCCAAGTTCCAAAGTACTAGGGTGTTGTACCGTGTTAGCCATTATGAATGTTAGAGAATAGCCAAGCAAAATGACACCTTTTATTGGCTAACTAAAAAGATTACAATATGCAAGCTTTCGAGGTTTAAGATTACATCTTGCCTGAAGAAGGGGCCTGAGTTGCCTCGAAAGCTTGCATATTGTAATCTTTTTAGTTAGCTAATAAAAGGTGTCATTTTGCTTCGCTTTTCTCTCCAAATTCGAAATAAAGATATACAAAATATTATCAACTTGTATATAAAATTTCATACCACAACAGTTTTAAGTCTTAAATTAAGTGTGAGTTTGACAACCCATTCACCTTTTCATCTCTCTAGGACAAGGG
This sequence comes from Erpetoichthys calabaricus, assembly GCF_900747795.2. Classification (NCBI taxonomy): domain Eukaryota; kingdom Metazoa; phylum Chordata; class Cladistia; order Polypteriformes; family Polypteridae; genus Erpetoichthys; species Erpetoichthys calabaricus. The sequence goes on along the minus strand of NC_041406.2, from coordinate 23,335,192 downwards.
TCCCCAACTCTGCTCCTGGAGGGCCACAGTGGCTGCAGGTTTTCATTCTAACCCTTTTCTTAATTGGTGACCAGTTTTTGCTGCTAATTAACTCCTTTTCCTTTCATTTTACTTGACCTGTTTTTTAAGATTTCTTCATCGTTCCTCTGAATTGCTTCATTTTTTTCCTTAAACAGAAGTGAAATGTGAAGTGAGTGAGCCAAGAGAAGACCAACTCAGTCAGGGCCTCAAACTCCAACCAAATTCACTCCAACCAGTTGCTTAATTAAGTGCTGAGTCTTGTCGATAATTAAACCCGTTCTTAAATTCTATGGCTTGTTGCTGCTCTCGTTGTTCAATAGCAGACATTTCCTAAATTGCTGATTTTCTCTTTTCTGAGAGCTCTGTGAAAATGTTTTGTGGACCTGAGCAGATCAGCATTCCTGAGACCTTCATCTTTCTTTATTTTCAGATATTGTATGATGGACACCAGTTGTTTGGCTCATTTTGTATCTCATTATTGATTGGCAGCTAATTAGTGAAAAAGAAACAATTGAGGGATTGGAGGCTTCAAGATCAAGTCAATTATTATGAATTCAAAAGAAGTTAATTAGCAGCAAAAACAGGTCACTAATTGAGGAAAGGGTTAGAATGAAAACCTGCAGCCACTGTGGTCCACCAGGACTGGATTTTGGACACTCTAGGAATCCATCATGTTGGCAGTGACCACAAGACAAAAACAGAAGCATTTCAGTCCTTATCAGACCATAATCTGGCACAGACACCAGCACAGGGTAATTCAGAGTCCCCCATCCATTTAACAGAATTGTTTTGGAGTGTGGAAGGAAACGCTGAATAAAGAGAGGGATGAGCAATGGACACAGTAAGCACCTCATACAAGAATCAGACTGGAGATGAAGGGCAGCAAGGCACCAGCGCTACTCACCTCACCTGCGTCTAGTCATATAGCGCACTAACAGCTGTGCTGTTCAGAGGATTAGTGCTCTCCGCTAAATATGAGGGTGAGGCAAGAATTATCTGCACACTGGTTATATTGAAACTTCTGTTGGCAGCACTATCTTATCAGCGCTTTCCATATGAGGTGTCCCCAGATGTGAACGTGTTATGTCAGATCATTTGCGAGCAACAATGGCTGCCCAGCTTGTGATTTGCATGAAAGAAGAGCAACATACAGCGGTCTGAGGGTGTTGCCTGGTGCCGATATTTATCGACTTTGTGCGCAGTATGGAGAAAGTATTTTGTCGCAAAGAAGTGTGAATGAATGGATTGAGAAGTTCAAGTGTCAGCCATGAAGAAGGAGCCGGACGCCCATCCACATCCACGACGGATGACAACATTGAGTGGGGCGCACGTGAAATGATTCTGTGGAATAGATGAGTGACAGTAGATGATGTGGCAAATCATTTAGGCTCTGCCTATGCAGTAATCCATGACAGCCTTGGGTTTTCGAAAGAAGCCCTATGAGGACGAAGATTCACGTCTGATGACAAGGTGAAGACAGCGGTGCATTCATGGCTCGCAGCTAGGCCTAAAACATTTTTTAATGAAGAAATACGAAAGCTTGCTTGACAGATGTGTATTGAAAAGCAGAGAAGATTATGGCGCCAAATGATGTATTTGTCTTTTCTGAAAGTTGATTACAATAAATTCTACAGCCGGAGTGCGGATAATTTTGGACTCACCCTTGTAGATGAATAGCAGGTATTAACACACGTCCACGTGATCCTACAGAAATGGTGAAGAGAATTTGAGTAGGAGCACAGCCGACTTTGGTGACGTAGGCTTTTCTTTATAGAGAGATGATAAAATATGGCATCCTGCAGTTCCCAAACAGATTATATTGATTACTTGGAAAGTAAATCTTTACAGTCGAGATTGGATTCTCCATCCTGTAAGAAGATTATATTAAAGTGTAAACCGAAAATGAACATCGTATTGACTTGCACATGTAAATAAACAAGCAGACTTTATCTTGTAAGCACTTTTAGCCTTCCCATCGTTGTCCACATATTAATAGTAGCTGATTTCATGCACATAAATCAGGGATGGACGTGGGGAATTTTTTGGATCTCTTAGAGGGCAGAGGCTTTAAAACATTGCAACTGCAAAATGATTCATCTAATTACAAACCTGTCCAATCCCGGACTGTAGAAGGTTTATTTGAAATGACTGCTGCCTCACAGTTGGGAGACCTGGGGACCTGGGTTCGCTTCCCAGGTCCTCCCTGTGTGGAGTTTGCATGTTCTCCCCGTGTCTGTGTGGGTTTCCTCCGGGCGCTCCGGTTTCCTCCCACAGTCCAAAGACATGCAGGTTAGGTGGATTGGTGATTCTAAATTGGCCCTAGTGTGTGCTTGGTGTGTGGGTGTGTTTGTGTGTGTCCTACGGTGGGTTGGCACCCTGCCTGGGATTGATTCCTGCCTTGTGCCCTGTGTTGGCTGGGATTGGCTCCAGAAGACCCCCGTGACCCTGTGTTCGGATTCAGCAGGTTGGAACTGGATGGATGGATGGATGGATGAATATCCTCCCCAAGCTTCTGTTCCTATTTCAAAACATCCCCATATGCATTAACAAATCTTTTTTAAGAAACTAGATTCAATCATAACCTCATTTATTTGGAATTTGAAGAAATTCAAAAGGCGACCCTACAAAGACCTAAATCAGAACAGTGACACGGCACTACCTAATTACCAATTCTATTACCGGGCAGCAAACATAAAAACCTGGACACTGACACAGATAGATGAACACACACTAGCTTGGTCTACAATAGAAATTAAATCCTGCAGTACTTCTTTATATTCCTTACTTTGTACACCAGTAAATACAAGGTATCGTCAATATACTAACAACCCAATTGTCCTTCATTCACTTAGAATATGGAATCAATGTAGGAAGCACTTCTAGCTAAAGAATATTTTATCTGTGGCACCTCTACATGATGACCACCATTTTCCACCCTCTCAAACTTAGTTTTTAATGTTTGGGAAACATATGGGATTAAATCATTTAGAGATTTGTACATAAATAATGTCTTTGCATCCAATGAACAATTACATTCTAAAATTAGCTTCCTATCAACACAATTCTTCCACCATCTTCAAATTAGAAACTTTGCTAAATGAAACCTGCCCAATTTCCCTCACCTCCCACCTACCTCTGTGCCGGAACAAATATTGATCAGTCTTGAGGACTCATTTCTATAATATATAAAACCATTTTACAGTCCCATCTCTTTAAAGATCCCAGAGTACAGTGGGAAAAGGATCTCTTACTCAACATTTCAGAAACGGAATGGAAGGTAGCCACGCACAGAAATCCCTTGAGCTCCATATGCACAAAGCATGCAACTCAAAATCTTTTATCAAGCGCATCTGTCTCATGTCCAAAATGTTTCCAGGGCAAATTCAACCTGCAAACGTTGCAATCGAGCTCCAGCCTCACTGGTTAACAAATTAACATCATTCTGGACAGAAATCTTTGCATGCCTTTCAGACAGCCTTGGTGTCACAATCCCTCCTAATCCACTAAGAGCCGTGTTTGGTGGGCTCACAGAGGGGCTTAAAGTGGAGAAGGACGAACAAACTGTAATTGCCTTTACTTCGCTATTAGCACGTGGACTTTTCTTGCTCAACTGGAAGAATCCTAACCCACGTCTCTTAATTCAGTTGGGTAACTGATGTTATATACTATTTGAAATTAGAAAAAATCTAATTCTCCCTTAGAGGATCTGTTCAAAACTTTTTCAAAACCTGGCAGGATCTAATCAATAACATTTTAGAATAAGCATTTTAATTGGGGGTAAAGACTCCTTTCGTTAGTACTCTCAAAAGTTTTACTCTGGCTTTTAGCCTCATGGGTGGGGCTGAATTGAATTTAGTTTTGTTAAGTTTGACTTAATTGCATGGAATGTTATGCTTTAAATAAATTCAGTAAAAGATAAAAAAAAAGATTACAAATTAAAGCATTAAATTCGAATCTGACTAAGCTACCATTTTTTACAGGATCTGCCAGAGGGTGGAATTATATTTATACCTAAAATTTCCATCATTCCTACTAATTACCTGTTTGATTTCGAAAGAATACAGCTTCCTGTACAATTTTGCTTTGCAATGACTAGCAACAAAAGCCAAGTCAGCAGGAAAAACAGGAATCGATCTGTGCCATGAATGTTTTACTCATGAACAGTGGAGTATAGCACGTTCTAGTGTAAGCAGCTCCAGTGACCTAATAAAATTAGCCCCAGGTTAAAAAAAATTAAAAATATTGCATGCATAATTGTGCTTAGTTAGTTAAACAATACTTTTCTGATAGACACAATTTAAAACTTGGCACTATAAGCGCGGCCCATTATCTTAGGAAAGTTCCCGGGCAAACATAGCTAGTTCTCCCATATATTCCAATTCCCTTCCACATTGCAAAGATAAGCAAAGTTAGGTTAGGTTAGGTTAATATGTTTAAACAGGGACAGTATGGTGACACAGATCCAGCATCCTGTGCTCAAAGCCCAAGTCTGGTTGTCATTTGTACGCAGTTGGCACATACTCCTCATATCTGTGTAGATTTCCTACAGGTACGCCGATTTTCCTCCCTGAAGAGATTTGTTCTTGATTAAGCAGTGATTCCAAATTGATCTTGTGTGGGTGTGAATGTGTGTGTGTGACGATGCGGGTTCACTCCACGCTCCCTTTCAGCTTCTGGGAGCCCTTGAACCCTTCACCGTTGGTAATGTTACCGATGAGCTCGGCAGTGAGGCACAACAATGGAGCAAGGGGATGGTGTAAAAATGTAAAGTGCTTTTATTAAAAACAACAAATCAAAACAGTGTCCCAATTAAATGCAGTGTCTCAAAAATCTTCATTAAACAAATAATCCATAAAACATGTAAAAGGTGGAGGTTAAAACAATAAATAAATCCTTTAAAACGACGAAGTTAAAACGACGTTGGAAGCAGTCCTTTCAAATAAGCCCGGTGTCTTCTGTTTACCTGTCGGCTCTCCTGCTTCTCCCATCTGGGCCCCGTAACAGGAGAGTCGCCCTCTCAGCAGCTGACCTTCTCACTCACTCAACTGGTCTGGAGGCCTCCCGATCCCTGGCTTCAGTTGCGCTCCCCCAGACCGAGGCTTGGCTTTTCACCCAACGGCCAGGATGCTCACGTTGGGGCTTCTACTTCCAAGTCTGCCAACTCCCGTTGCCTTGTCGGCCTTACGCGGCCAGCCGTCCTTCTACCGGTCACTCCCGTTCCTTCATAAAATGCTCTGCGGAAGCGACCGGTGTTTAAAGACAAGTAGTTCTCATCCATCCACTCATTTAATTCACTAACACAACTAATTAAAGACAACATCGGAGAAACTTCATTTGATATAAAAGAAAGGTATAACTGGGTGTCATCTGCGTACGAGTGAAAATGAACATTATGTTTCCTGATGATAGATCCCACTGGAAGCATGTAAAGGTCCCAGTACTGAGTCCTGCGGGACACCATATTAAACGTCTTTGTATGATGATGGAGTACTCTCAGCACATTTCAAATGCATCTCTCTGTTCATAAATTTTTAAATAGAATAATAGAAAACTAAAAGTACCGCTGCCCAGAGTTCAAGAATAGTTAACTTTTGTTTCATAGTTTACAATTTTTAAATAACTGCATCTGCCTCACTGAATGAGAGTTTATGGAGGTCAGGTAGTTAGTTGGGTGGTTGCCCGTCCCTGATCGTCCCCATTTGTCAGAGCTCTATGAAGTTCAGTGAGCAGTGAACAGCAATGGTGCCGTGTGTGACAGTTCGGGGAAACTGAACGAGGCTTCAGCAGCTCCACAACGATTCAAGACCAATGGAGTGTCACTTATCATTAAACTCACACGTTACGCTTGTTAGCGTGCTGTCGGTGACGTGACGTGTTGCCCACTCGGGGGTTTTGTTGGGCCCAGTTTGTGCAAACGTGGCTGTCTTTTTGGAAGATAATGAGATGGCACCTTGCCTTGTGGTTACTGGTGACAGTTTCTTTTCCCCCCTTCTGTAGTTTCATCACAAAGCTTTGCTCTATCAGGCATTATGATTACAATCTAATGGGTTGGAGGCAACAGCTGGTAGAATTGCAAAGCTTTTAAAGCACCGCAGGGAGTAAATCGGCAGCAAGCGACCACCGATTTAGATGCAATTTGTTAACCCTGGACTCGCTTCACCTCTCGGTGGTGTAAATGTGATCGGTTTACTTAAGCCTGACTACAAATGGACAAGCATGATTTGTTCATTCTTTTGACTATTCAATAGCACATAGAGAAATAAAAACATAATTACATTTTCCATCCAATTAAACTTGCCAGAGTTTAAATTTGTTTTTTAGTGTTAAAATTCATCATCCTTCACAACACAATGCAGTTCATTTTCCCCCATTCCTTCTAAACTCTTGTTTCCTGTCTATGCTGTGGACTGAAAGGTGTAGGGTGGTGAAAAAGAGTTCACAAAGGCACTTCATCCTCTAAGGTTCTTTCATACCGCAATAATTAATTTAATTATTTAATTCTTTTTTAGCTTTATTGGATCTGGGCTGAGTGACTTGTTTTTCTCGTCATACACATTTCATTGTATGTTGACCCTGTGTTAACCTATATATGACAAATAAACCTAATCCTAACCTAAACCTAACCTAAATGCTTAAATTCTTACATTTGATTTTTCACGTTCACCACGCAGTCCTTACCTATTTAACATTCACTCATCAGTCAGTCTCTTCACAGGCACTCGGTAAACTCAAATGCAAAGAAAGAGCACCTTTGTGACAGCGGATGCGGGTTTCTGCTCCATGCTCCCTCTTCCTTTTCGGGAGCTCTTGAACCCGACACCGGATGAGCTGGACAATGAGGACACCAAACGAAGCAAGGGGAAAAGTGCAAAGTGCAGACGTGCTTTTATGAAAAACGAACAAAATAAACCTAGTGTTCAAAAGAGAGTGCAGTGCGGCAAAACGTCAATAAATAGATAATCCGTTAAAAAACAGAGTGAAATGTGGAGGTTAAAATCCAATAAAGTAACGCCTCTCTAGTTTATCCTTCTGTAATCAGAATATAAGTTTAATATGTCACTGTGCTTTGTGCAAATATTTTAAATCTGCTTTTCTTTTCTTCTCACATGTACAGCTAACACAAAGCCAGATTTAGTATAGGGGCCTAGCATTTAGAATTGCTAGGCAAGCATCTTAAGACAAGACAAGTTAAGGACAACTGCAAAGTGGGCAACGTGCACTGTGTCTGTGTGTCAGAGTCAGCATGACGTTGGATCTTCTTTTCCTTGTTTGGAATGACATGATTCACCGAAGTGGGGGCCTGCACATGGAGAAAGAGTGTAAAGCCTTGGAACATTGCCCGGCACACCTTTGAAGCCGACGGACGGATGGGAGATAACGTCATCCGAGCCTGAAAATCCTTCCAGCGCAGAGATGAAAATGGCAGACTCTACACAAGGTCTTGTTATGGCTTCCCGTCTGTTATACCTCGTAAACCGACTTTAAAGAAAGCTACGTTATTTTCTCTTATGTGATTTCTTACTGCCGTATCGCTAAGGGAGGGATATCGCCTCCTTATAATATACTAGCAAAATACCCGCGCTTCGCAGCGGAGAAGTAGTGTGTTAAAGAGGTTATGTAAATCTGAAATCTAACGTGGTTTGTGCCCTTCAGAATGAAAACAGTTTGCATTTACCTTTTTAATAAAAGGCGAGCTTTTAAGCCTGAGAAATCACCCCGTAAATGCACACGTTTAATTTCACATGTGTTAATATGTATGCTTACATAGTATTAAAAGACACTCAACAATTAACGTCATTTACCTTCGTTCCCGCGTTTGACTCGTGCTGTAAATCTCTTCCTTGTTTTTAGTTCACGTGATTACGTAGGAGGCGTGATGACGTGATACGTGACTCCGCCTCCTCCATTAGAGTATATGGACAAAAAACAGGTTCCAGTTATGACCATTACGCGTAGAATTTCAAAATGAAACCTGCCTAACTTTTGTAAGTAAGCTGTAAGGAATGAGCCTGCCAAATTTCAGCCTTCTACCTACACGGGAAGTTGGAGAATTAGTGATGAGTGAGTGAGTCAGTCAGTCAGTCAGTCAGTCAGTCAGTGAGTGAGGGCTTTGCCTTTTATTAGTATAGATCTATTTAGGTTCGGGATACTTAAGATGCCACAATTGCAAAGCAAACGTATTTCCAGGGAGCTAACACCTCTTAGTGAAAACACCTTCATAGGCCTTGCAGCATGGAGAGATGTACACCAACAGGCGTAGACATCCATTATACCTGGCCCATGTCCCTGCGACCCGATTCACAGCATTCCACAGAGAGCCTGTCTGGACCCTGCTCCCGCTCCCACCAGGCGAGAAAACATCCCAGAGTGCAGCGATCCCACCTGCTCCAGGCTGCTCAGCAGGAGTGATCCTCGTTTCTCCCCCTGATATTCCACCCCCGTCCGCCTGCTTCATCTTGATAAGCGCCGGCTTACTCCAACTCCTGTCTTCCTTCTGTCCGTTTACCTCCGCTTAATGCGTCTTTCTGTTCTCTTCTCCTTTAACCGTCGTGTGGTGTAGCGGGTCATCGGTTACAAAAGATTGGCGGTTTTTCAAATAATCCATTTCGCCATGTCAGTCTCCATCAGCACGATCGTGTAGTCGCGGGGAGTTAATGGGGTAGTTGGATGCATGTGAGGGTGCAATCGTTTTCAATTCCTTAATCGGCTTCCTGCAGAGAAACAGGAGCGAAAGAAAATAAGAAAGAAAGGCTTAGAGAGTGAGAGTGAGACCACAAGCACATCATGGGGGGGGGCGAAAGAAAGTGTACAAGCCAGCCAGCCAGGCAGCCAGCCAGCCAGCCAGCATGAATAAGAGAGGACAGCGCGGTCAGGGATGGAGCGATGGATCAGCGATCAAGGGATGGACTAAATGGAAGAGCAGGTACGATTGTGGAGGAGTCCACCCTCAGGATTTGAGGGCTGACTATAAGTGTGAGAAAGAAGATGGGAGGACAACCGACCCCAAGCGGTCTGGCAGACACTGACAGAGGCAGCCAAGATGGGGGTCGGTAGTGTGGTGGCTGAAATCTCTCCTGCTGAGCAAACCCGAGGTGAGCTGGAGAGACTGGGAAGGAGCTGTGCTTGACTGGTGTGATTCCAATGTCTGCGGCAGGATTTTAGTCTCGTTTTTACTTGATTTTATGGATTATTTATTAATGAACACTTCGGGAAAACGGCACTATTTATTTGGATGCTTTGATTTGTTTTATTAAAAGCACTCCTGCACTTTTGCACTTTTCCCCTTGCTTCGTTTGTTGTCCTCATTGTCCAGCTCATCCAGTTACATTATTGATGATGTTGGGTTAGAGGCTCCCTGAAAGTAAGAAGGGAGCATGAAGCTGAACCTGCATTGTCACACTCCGTTCTCTTTTCTTTCTTTCCCCTCCGTGCTCAGGCTTCTCCTATTTATAATGGGGACTTGGCACAGGTGCAGCGATTAGCAGTTCCCGGCATCAGTCACGGATATGGGTGATTCCTCAACTGTGCACTTAAGCGAGGTAACACCCGCACTACATCGTGTCCAAGAACTGCTCTGAGCACACTATCATGCCCCCTGTCTAAGCCGAGATTATTTATTTTAAAACTGGCCATTCTTTCTGAGCCATAGACCTGCTATATCACAGCCTTAACAGTGTCCTAAGCTGGGGGGCTTAGCTTACAATGCCTTAGCAGGGGCCAGAAGCCTCTCCTCTCACGAGCCTCATCCCTGACGGGACTTCTATGTCCTTCAGCACCTGAATCGTTACCCCTGAAAGGGTTTTGTATGTCTGTAGTAGTAGGATGCTGTACCGTGTTAGCCATTATGGATGTAATGAGAAGTCAAGCAAAATCACGCCTTTTATTGGCTAACTAGAAAGATTACGTAGAAGAGGCCTGAGTTGCCTCGAAAGCTTACATATTGTAATATTTCTAGTTATCCCATCAAAGGTGTCATTTTGCTTGACTTCTCACTACACCCTGAATGGGCTGCAATTCAAACTACCTAAACAAGTATAACATCCCGTCTCATTGTTACACTGACGATACCCAAATTTACTTCCTGTTGCAATTGGGTGAAATGGAGTCTGTGACAAAGCTTTTTAACTGCTAACAACAACAACATTTATTTCTATAGCACATTTTCATACAAATGATGTAGCTCAAAGTACTTTACAGGATGAAGAAAAAGAAAAAAAGACAAAATATATAAGAAATAAAATTAGGCAGTACTAAGTAATAAAAAGTAAAGTAAGGTGTGATGGCCAGGGAGGACAGAAAAAACAAAAAAAAACAAAAACTTCAGATGGCTGGAGAAAAAAAAATCTGCAGGGGTTCTGAGGTCACGAGACCACCCATCCCCTTCTAGGCATTCTGCCTAACATCAATGACATCAATCAGTCCTCATTCAGGCTTCACATGGAAGAATTTGATGATGACGGTCATGTGGACTCCTGGCCTTTAATCCATCAATGTAGGGACATCACGGTGCTTTGATCAGGTGGTGGTGGTGCAAATCAGCACCACAGAAAAAGAACAGCAGAGAAAGTAGGGGTTAGTATGGATTATGGAGCCACCAAGAATAGTAATGATAATGAAATGCATATCCAGAATATCAGGGTTACACTAAAATGAAGCTATGAGAAAGCCATGTTACAATAATGAGTTTTTAGCGGTGTGCTCCACTGTGTTAGCCTGGCAAATTCCTATCGGTCAGTCTATTCTAGATTTTAGGTGCATAACAGCAGAAGGCCGCCTCACCAGGGTGGAGTGGTGGCTCTGGGGCTAAGGATCTGCGCTGGTATCCCGAAGGTTGCCGGTTTGAAACCCCGTCACTGCCAAAAGAGATCCTACTCTACTGGGCCCTTGAGCAAGACCCTTAACCTGTAATTGCTCCAGGGGCACTGTACAATGGCTGACCCTGTGCTCTGACCCCAAGGGGTATGCGAAACTAACAAATTCCTAATACAAGAAATTGTATAAGGTGAAATAAAAAAACAAAAAAAAACCCCACTTCTTTTAAGTTTAGCTCTCGGAATAATAAACAGACACTCATTTGAAGATCTAAGGTTATGATTAGGAGTGTAAGGTGTAAGACATTCTGAAATATAAGATGGAGCAGATTATTTAAGGCTTTGTACACCATAAGCAGAATTTTAAAGTCAATTCTAAATGACACAGGTAACCAGTGTAACGAGATCAGAACTGGAGAGATGTGCTTGGATTTTCTTTTCCTAGTTAAGATTCTAGCAGCTCCATTCTTCACTCGTTTCAATCGATTGATGTCTCTTTTGGGTGGTCCTGAGAGGAGAGCGTTATAGTAATCTAGTCAACTAAAAACAAAAGCGTGAACTAATTTCTCAGCATCTTGCAAAGTTATAAGAGATCTAACTTAAGCTATATTTCTTAAGAGAAAAAATACTGTTCTAGTAATCTAGTGATTAATATGTGATTTAAAATTTACGTTAGAGTCAATCGTTACCCCTAAATTCTTCACCTCCGTCTTAACTTTTAAGCCTAATGGATCAAGTTTATTTCTAATACCCTCATTATATCCATTTTTGCCAATCACTAAGATTTCTGTTTTCTCCTTATTTAATTTGAGAAAATGATTACTCATCCATTCAGAAACACAAGTAAGACATTGTGTCAGTGAATCAAGAGAGTCAGGGTCATCAGGCGCTATTGATAAATACAGTTGTGTGTCATCAGCAGAGCTGTGGTAGCTCACGTTATGCCTTGAGATAATCTGACCTCATGGAAGTGATGATATAAAACACTGGATGGCACTTCCTGCAGTTAAATGAGTCAAAAACTGAAGTCACTCTATTTGGTCATCCCACTGTACCTGAAACATTGTTAACACATTGGGCCCACTTGTCCGGCACTTAAAGCCATGTGCTAAAAATCTCGGGGTGATCTTGGATTCAAATTTGAAATTTGACAAACAGATCAATGCTGTGGTAAAGAGGAGTTTTTTTTCTACCTCAGGGTGATCAATAAAGCCAAGCCATTTTCGTCAATCAGCGACCTACAAAAGCTCATTCGTGCTTCTCTTATGCCTCGTTTGGATTGCTGTAATGCCCTGTATGTTGGCTTATCCCGTATGACTCTGTCTCAACTGCAAATGGTGCAGAATGCAGCTGTTAGTGTTTTAACCAGCAGAAAAAAAACAGATGTTGGCCTCTCTTCATTGGCTCCCTGGGTGAATTTTAAGATTTTAGTGTTTTGTTTTTAAAGCCCTTCATGGTTCGGCTCCAACGTACTTAGCTGATCTTGTTGTTCCATATTCATCAGCCAGGCAGTGGCGGTCTTCAGATCAGCTATTGTTCACTGTCCCACGCACACGGTTGAACCAGAGTATTAGGGTTAGGTTAGGTGGCTGGTCCTAAATTGTGGGACAGTCTGCCCCTCATGATAAGGTCAGCTCCCACGCTTCATAGTTTTAAAGTTTTACTAAAAAAACACTTTTATTCACTTGCTTTTTAGCTTGTGAGTTTCAGTGGTTAAATCTTTCTATTTATTTTTTTACTACTGAGTTCATCTTACGTGTGTATTTTTATTTTGCATAATTTTATATTTCTGTTTATGTTTGTGTGTTGGTATATGTGTGTTCATATATGCATATATATTTTTAGTAATTCCTTATCTGCCTTTTATTTCATAGTTACCTTTTATTCCATGTAAAGCACTTTGGTCAAAGTCTGGTTGTTTTAAATGTGCTATATAAATAAATAAAACCATAAAACCATAAAACCAACCTTAGCAAAGGCCAAGAGCTGCTTTGAGAGTTGTACATCTGTTGAGATTCACAGACGTGAAGGCCCTCTGCTCCTAGATATTTCGTTACCTTTACAATACAATACAATACAAGTTATTTTTGGATATCACACAAGGAGTTCCACAATGGGCTTTAACAGGCCCTGCTCTTTTGACAGCTCCCCCATACCTTGACTCTCTAAGAAGACAAGAAAAAACCTTTGTAGAGAAAAAAAAGGAAGACGCCTTGGAAAAGGCAATTCAAAGAGAGATCTCTTTCCAGGTAGGTTTGGCGTGCAGTGGGTGTCAAAAAAAAGGGATAATTACAATAAAAGACACAGAACAGAACACAAGTAATCCTCAATACAATGTAATAAATATTAAGATTATTAAGAAATATTACAAGTACAGAGCAGAAATCAAGAGTAGATGATATCACATAATATGATTTGGATTTGTTCAGAGTTGTTTGTTACCTTTGGAAGGGCTGCACAGATAATCTAAGTAAAGGTTAGGAGAACCTCCTGCCGGGATGCCAATGTCCTTCAGCTCCCAGACCACTACCTCCGAAAGAGCTGAACAAATAACAAATCAGTCAAGCAAGAACAGCTCAAACTTGAAGACATACCAATCACCCCAGGATGAGCACAGCTTACTATAGTGCACTTGTCACTCAAGGGTGGATGACATCAGTAAACAAGGCCGTTTCAGTGAGATGATACTCAAACTTTATTCCAATCGTTACTTGTGTTTATTTTAGAGAAAACCAGACATCAAATACTAGAAGTCTGAAGTGGAGCAGTGATGGTTGACACAACAACAATTCATTCTTTTTTTGAATGACTCTTTCAGCGAATTATACAAACTGATTTGAGAGCTTGAACAAATCCATTCAGGAAAGCTGGACAGGAATGATAAGCCCATGCATGTCTTGCGTGATGTCATCCATGCCTTTCGTTTCGCTGATGCTGGTAGAAGTTTAAAGAGCACGTGCATCATGAGGCTCAACTTGCTCCACTTAGGATTCTTTTGAGTTGAAACTTTACCTCGACAAATGAAAACTCTGTTATCGATGATTCCCTCATTCATCATACAAGTACAATACGGACGATAACACATTTATATTAGAACGTATTAATTTTTTTTGTACAATTCATTATTGGAATTGTTTCAAACTGAATATATAAACAATATTAAAACTAATATGTTTATGTTCCTTTGTACATTCAACAAATTAGTCACTCAAAACTTTTATACTATTACTAGTTGTGTAAGCCCGTGGTGTTAAAAGCCCAGGTTCCTGGAAATCATGGATTCTGGCACTTCAATCAATTAATCGCATCGGTTGTGCATTAGCGGCTAAGCAAGGTTCTCTGTCCTTGGAGGTTTCATTTTGCGGACATGCTCACCTCCGTTGTCTATCAGCGGCTAAGCGAGTTTCTCTCTCCTCAGAGGTTTCATTTTACGGACATGCTCTCCTCTGTTGTCTATCAGCTGCTAAGCAAGTTTCTCTCTCCTTGTAGGTTTCGTTTTGCTGATGTGCTCACCTCACTTATGTATTAGCGGCTAAGCGAGTTTCTCTCTCCTTGGAGATTTTGTTTTACGGACACGCTCTCCTCTGTTGTCTATCAGCTGCTAAGCGAGTTTCTCTCTCCTCGGAGGTTGTGTTTTACGGACACGCTCTCCTCTGTTGTCTATCAGCTGCTAAGCGAGTTTCTCTCTCCTCGGAGGTTTTTGTTTTGCCGATGTGCTCACCTCACTTGTGTATTAGCAGCTAAGCAAGGTTCTCTTTCCTCAGCGGTTTTATTTTGCCGATGTGCTCGCCTCTGTTGTCTATCAGCGGCTAAGCGAGGTTCTCTTTCCTCAGCGGTTTCGTTTTGCCGATGTGCTCGCCTCTGTTGTCTATTAGCGGCTAAGCGAGTTTCTCTTTTCTCGGTGGTTTCACTTTGGCGACAGAGTCGCTTTCTTTGAGCTTCACGCTGTAGCCTCGCACTTCCGGGACAGACAGACAGACATTTCCATACGTAGGCGTTTATAAATAGGATTCTAATCTCTAATCATTACTTACTTTTTTACAGCTCATTGACTTTACTGTGCGTGTATCACTATCTCATTCTTTTGAGTTTAAACTGAATCAGTACACAAGAACCAGTTACATGATTCTTTTTCATTTGATTTGTGAAGGAATTATTACCCGACAACCAGTTGTACAATTCTTGTTCATCTGATTTGAGAATGAAATATTACCTTGGAACCAGCTGCACGATTCTCATTTATTTGGCTTATGAACAAATCAATATCCGAGATCCAGTTGTATGATTTTCATTCATTTGATTCGTAAATGAATTATTACCCTAGAATCCTGTTGCATGATTTTCCTTCATTTTATTCGTAAATGAATCATTAGCCGAGGACCAGTTGTATGACTTTCGTCCATTTGGTTTATGAACAATTTATTACCCGAGAGCCAGCTGCACGATTCTCATTCATTTGATTTGTAAACAAATTATTACATAAATACCAATTATACAATTCTCGTTTATTTGATTCATGAACAAATCATTACCCGAGAATGAGTTGCATGATTCTCCTTCATTCACATTTATTTTCTTAGCAGATGCTTTTATCCAAAGCAGCTTACAAAAGAAGTCAATGTAATCAAGTAACATTAGGCCTGGGCCTGTTTGTTCAGCAAGTGTAATAGGACAGGCAAAACAAGAGTTGATTGCCACAAGTGAAGAGATGTAATAACTCATACATTTACAATTGTAGATTACAATCACTTAAGCATTTAAACTTAACCAAATAACAAAGAATATAAAGTATCATAGCACAAAGTGTTTTTCTTTGCAATTAGGCAGAACAGATGGGTCTTCAATAGCTTCTTGAATATGTTGAGGGAGTGGAGGTGGGCAGCTTGTTCCGCCAAATAGGAACTACACCAGAAAAAAGTCTGGATTGAGACTTGATGCCATGCAGAGGTGGTATCACCAGATGATGTTCCCTGGCAGACCTGAATGGGTGAGAAGGAGCAGAACACCTCACCAGTGTCTCCATATGCTCAGGTGCAGACCCATTGACTACTCTGTAGGCAAGCATCAGGGATTTGAACTTAATGTGAGCTGCTACAGGGTGCCAATGTAGCGACCTGAAGAGAGGAGTGACATGCGCCCATCTTGGCTGGTTAAATACAAGATGGGCCGCTGCACTATGGACCATCTGCAGCAGCTTGATAGCACTTGTGTATACTCCTGCAAGAAGCGAGTTGCAGTAGTCTAAGCATGACAAGACCAAACCTTGAACCAGAAGTTGTTCTGCATACTCTGTCAAATAAGGTCTGATCTTCAGGATGTTGTTCAGTGTGAACCTGCATGAATGAGAAAAGGTAAAAATGCGGTTAGAAGAAGAGAGCTGCTCATCAATTATCACCCCAAGGTTCATATTGACTTGGGAGGTGTTATCCACAGTGAGATAAGTTGTACAGAGATAGGGAAATGAGCAAACTAGCTGGCCGGGATCAGAAGATCCAGGTGGAGATGGTGGTCCTTCATCCAGGTTGAGATATCAGTAAGACATGTAGAGACTCTAGCTGATACCTTATTGTCCTCCAGAGAGAACAACAGAAATAGCTGTGTGTCATCGGCATAACACTGATAAGAGAACCCACGAGATTGGATGATGGAACCTAGTAAGGTGGTGTACAGAGAGAACAGCAGAGGACCCAGCACAGCACCAATCCTTGGTGTACACCTGTGCCTGTCTGGTGTGCCTTTGACAACAACTCTCCTCCCCAGGACACACGGTAGGATCTGCCCGAGATGTAGGACTCAAACCATCTGAGAGCATCCCCAGTGATGCCAAGATCAGAGAGGGTGGCAAGAAGAGATGTCATGGTTAACCATGTCAGTGGCAGAAGAGAGATCTAGCAGAATCAGGACTGATAACATGTTGGTAGCTCTAGCACAGTGTAGCTGGCTGACCAGTCAGTAGAGCCGTCTCAGTCGAGTGGTTCCTCTTGAAACCAAACTGGTGGGTATCTAGCAACTCATTCTGTACAAGGAAGGAAGAGATCTGATTAGAAACGGCACGATCAAGTGTTTTGGAAAGAAAGGAAAGGAGAGAGACGGACCTGTAATTGTTAGTTTGGGATGGATTGAGTGTCGGTTTTTTGAAGAGTGGACTAATCAGAGTGTGTTTGAAGATGGTAGGAAATGTGCCTGAGCTGAGTGAGGTGTTAATGATGTGTGTAAGTGCAGGAATGAGTGAAGGGGAGATGGCCAGAAGGAGATGTGAGGGAATAGGATCAAGTGGACAGGTAGTGGCGACTGGAGAGGAGGTTGGAAACATCAGCGGCAGAAAGTGGAGAGAATGTGGAGAATGTTGGGTGTTGCTTGGAAGGAGGCGCAAAGGGTGTCAGCGAGGGTGAGAAGTGACTGCTGATGGCAGCCAACTGACTGCTGATGTGATTTGTAAACAAATTATTACCCAAGAGCCAGTGGTAAGATTTTTGTTCATTTGATTCATAAATGAATCATCCTGGAACCAGTTGCACGATTCTCATTCATTTGGTTCGGAAACGGATTATTACTTGAGAACCAGTTGAATGATTCTCATTCATTTGATTTGTGAGCGACGTATTACTCAACAAACAGATGTAAGATTCTTGTTCTTTTGGTTCGTGAATGAATTGTTACCCAACAACCAGTTGTACAATTCTCATTCATTTAATTCAGAAACGGATTATTACTTGAGGACCAGTTGAACGATTCTCATTCATTTGATTTGTGAGCGAAGTATTACTCAACAAACAGATGTAAGATTCTTGTTCATTTGGTTCGTGAATGAATTGTTACTCAACAACCAATTTGTACAATTCTCATTCATTTAATTCAGAAATGGATTATTACTTGAGAACCAGTTGAACAATTCTCATTCATTTCAGAAACGGATTATTACTTGAGAACCAGTTGAACGATTCTCATTCATTTGATTTGTGTGCGAAGTATTACTCAACAAACAGATGTATGATTTTTGTTCATTTGGTTCGTGAATGAATTGTTACCCAACAACCAGTTGTACAATTCTCGTTCATTTGGTTCATAAATGAATCATTAGCCGAGAACCAGTTGTATGATTCCCTTTCATTTGGTTCGTGAACGAATCATTAGGCGAAAACCATTCATACAATTCTTGTTCATTTGGTTTGTGAAAAATTTACTGCCCAAGAACCAGTTGCACGATTCTCAGTCATTTGATTTGTAAATGAATTCTTACTCAGGAATCAGTTGAACGATTCATTAGCATTTGGCTTATGAGCCAATCATAATCCAAGAACCAGTTTTATGACTCTTATTCATTTGGTTTGTGAACAAATTATTACCCAACAACCAGATGTACAGTTCTTGTTCATTTGGTTTGTGAATTAATTAGATAGATAGATAGATAGATAGATAGATAGATAGATAGATAGATAGATAGATAGATAGATAGATAGATAGACAGATAGATAGATAGATAGATAGATAGATAGATAGATAGATAGATAGATAGATAGATAGATAGATAGATAGATAGATAGATAGATAGATAGATAGATAGATACTTTATTAATCCCAGGGGGAAATTCACATATTCCAGCAGCAAAAATATTAAATTAAAGAGTAATAAAAAATGCAGATAAAAAAACAGACAATAACTTGAATAATGTTCAACGTTTACCCCCTCTGGTGGAATTGAAGAGTCGCATAGTTTGGGGGAGGAATGATCTTCTCAGTCTGTCAGTGGAGCAGGACAGTGACAGCAGTCTGTCGCTGAAACTGCTCATCTGTCTGGAGATGACACTGTTTAATGGATGTAGTGGATTCTCCATAATTGATAGGAGCCTGCTGAGTGCCCATTGCTCTGCTACGGATGTCAGACCGTCCAGCTCTATGCCAACAATAGAGCCTGCCTTCCTCACCAGTTTGTCCAGGCGTAAGGCATCCTTCTTCTTAATGCTGCCTCCCCAGCACACCACTGCGTAGAAGAGGGCACTCGCCACAACCATCTGATAGAACATCTGCAGCATCTTACTGCAGATGTTGAAGGATGCCAGTCTTCTAAGGAAGTACAGGCGGCTCTGTCCTTTCTTGCACAGAGAATCAGTATTGGCAGTCCAGTCTAATTTATCGTCCAGCTGCACTCCTAGGTATTTATTTAATTATTTAATAATTACCCAAAGACCAGTTGTATGATTCTCATAATTTTATTTGTGAACAAATTATTAAATGACACCCAATTATACACATTTAATTCACAAATGAATCACTAGCTGTGAGTCACATAATCTTTGTTCACTTGTGTTTCTGCAATGTCTTATTTTAATTATGAATCTTAAATGTGTTGCCACTGAAAAGGGACAATGTCTTATGAATTATCAGCATGTAAAGTATATAATCTCTATATATATAAGATCCAACGTTTGTCTGTCCCTTTTTCACAAGAGAACTACTTAACGGATTTAGATCGGGTTTTTTTTCTGTAATTTGCTTGAACATTCCGGTTGATTTTGCGACTTCTCTCATTGCGCTATGTATCTATGATAGTTCGCTTGTGGTACCAATTTATTTGCGCGAATCCGAGAGAAACAGCGGGCTGAGGGGAGGGGGGCGGGACCCTCCTCACTCACGTGCCAGCCTCGGAGCGTTCCTTACCTCTGCTACCTAGCAAAAGAGACAACTTCTTAACAGATTTAGATCGGGCTTTTTTCTAGAATTTGCTTGAACATTCTGGTTGATTTTGCGACTTCTCTCATCGCTTTAAGAACATACAACCCCAATTCCAATGAAGTTGGGACGTTGTGTAAAACGTAAATAAAAACAGAATACAATGATTTGCAAATCCTTTTCAACCTATATTCAATTGAATACACTACGAAGACAAGATATCGAATGTTCAAACTGATAAACTTTATTGTTTTGCAAATCTTCGCTCATTTTGAATTTGATGCCTGCAACACGTTCCAAAAAAGCTGGGACAGGCGCAGCAAAAGACTGGGAAAGTTGAGGAATGTTCAAAAAAAACACCTGTTTTGAACATTCCACAGGTGAACAGGTTAATTGGAAACAGGTGTTTGTCATGATTGGGTATAAAAGGAGCATCCCCAAAAGGCTCAGTCGTTCACAAGCAAGGATGGGGCGAGGTTCACCACTTTGTGAACAACTGCGTGGGCAAATAGTCCAGCTGTTTAAGAACAACGTTTCTCAACGTACAATTGCAAGGAATCTAGGGATTTCATCATCTACTGTCCATAATTTCATCAAAAGATTCAGATAATCTGGAGAAATCTCTGCACGTAAGCGGCAAGGCCGAATACCAACACTGGATGCCCGTGACCTTCGATCCCTCAGGCGGCACTGCATTAAAAACTAACATCATTCTGTAAAGGATATTACCACATGGGGTCAGGAATACCTCAGAATACCATTGTCAGTTAACACAGTTTGTCGCTACATCTACAAGTGTAAGTTAAAACTCTACCATGCAAAGCGAAAGCCATATATCAACAGCACCCAGAAACACTGCCGGCTTCTCTGGGCCTGAGCTCATCTGAGATGGACTGATGCAAAGTGAAAAAGTGTGCTGTGGTCTGACGAGTCCACAATTCAAATTGTTTTTGGAAATCATGGACGTCATGTCCCTCGGGCCATAGAGGAAAAGGACCATCCGGATTGTTACCAGCGCAAAGTTCAAAAGCCAGCATCTGTGATGGTATGGGAGTGTATTAGTGCCCATGGCATGGGTAACTTGCACATCTGTGAAGGCACCATTAATGCTAAAAGGTACATACAGGTTTTGGAGCAACATATGCTGCCATCCAAGCGACGTCTTTTTCAGGGACGTCCCTGCTTATTTCAGCAGGACAATGCGAAGCCACATTCAGCATGTGTTACAACAGTGTGGCTTCATAGTAAAAGAGTGCGGGTACTAGACTGGCCTGCCTGCAGTCCACACCTGTCTCCCATTGAAAATGTGTGGCGCATTATGAAGTGTAAAATACGACAACGGAGACCCCGGACTGTTGAGCAACTAAAGTTGTACATCAAGCAAGAATGGGAAAGAATTCCACCTACACAGCTTCAACAATTAGTGTCCTCAGTTCCCAAACGCTTATTGAGTGTTGTTAAAAGGAAAGGTGATATAACACAGTGGTAAACATGCCCCTGTCCCAGCTTACTTGGAACGTGTTACAGGCATCAAATTCAAAATGAGTGAAGATTTGCAAAACAACAATAAAGTTCATCAGTTTGAACATACGATATCTTGTCTTTGTAGTGTATTCAATTGAATATAGGTTGAAAAGGATTTGCAAATCATTGTATTCTGTTTTTATTTACATTTTACACAACGTCCCAACTTCATTGGAATTGGGGTTGTAGTTCACATGCAGGAGCGAGGGGAGGGGGAAGCATGACGTCAGGAATGGGGAGCCGGGCAGAGCCCTCCTCGCTGTCCTGTTTCACTACTACGTGGGTGAAGCAGCGGGGGACGGCTAGTTAACTATATATACATACGTATAAAATAATGCATGAATTATTAAGTTATGTATCTGTGAGGTGACTGGAGGACATGAATTTTACATATGCACCACAACAACAACAACAACAACATTTATTTATATAGCACATTTTCATACAAAAAGTAGCTCAAAGTGCTTTACATAATGAAGAGAAGAAAAATAAAAGACAAAATAAGAAATTAAAATAAGACAACATTAATTAACATAGAAAGGAGTAAGGTCCGATGGCCAGGGTGGACAGAAAAAACAAAAAAAAACTCCAGAAGGCTGGAGAAAAAAATAAAATCTGTAGGGGTTCCAGGCCACGAGACCGCCCAGTCCCCTTTGGGCATTCTACCTAACATAAATGAAATAGTCCTCTTTGTAGTTCGGGTTTTCCACGGAGTCACTTGATGCTGATGGTCATACAGACTTCTGGCTTTTAATCCATCCATCATTGTTGGAACATCATGGTGCTTTGGGTAGATGGTGGTGGCGCACGCCACCTAGCTGCGCAGTGGGCTGGCGCCCTGCCTGGGATTTGTTCCTTCCTTGCACCCTGTGTTGGCTGGGATTGGCTCCAGCAGACCCCCGTGACCCTGTGTTCGGATTCAGCGGGTTGGAGACTGACTGACTGAAAATCAACAATTTCGGAAATGTCTGCTATTGCACAATAGGAGCAGCAGCACAGTGGAATTAAAAGAACATCTTGATCGTGTCATTTCAAATCCATTGTGATGGCACACAGAGCCACAATTATGAAGATGGTGTCCCTGTCCAAATCCCTCCGGACCTGACTGTATATCAAGTGAAGTGTGGGGTAACAGTCCACTGATTGATTGATTGATTGATTGACACTCCACTGAACGTTACTTGTTCTCTTTAGCCCCCTTGACAGAAGAGGATTCCCCTCAATTCCATCTCCCAGGACTCCTAGTCATCTTCCTCACAATCCTGACCCTCAAGAGGATTATTCAAAAATAAAAAAAAAAAAAGAAATCTCCAAATGTGTTTTTAAAAAGGTCATTTCAAATTGAAGTGGTTTGTAGTGATAATGTGCAATACATGTCCAGAATTTATCTGGCGAGAATGTAATTTTCATGAAGGCTGAACTCAAATCTTAAAGGTCAACAATGGCAGTCAGTCACTCACGAGAACTCTGACATTCGCAGCCTGCTTGGTGCTCTCAAAACACCCTGCAGTGCCGATATCTGATATTAGCAAAGTCAATTCCTTTTATATTCTTATTTCACTAAAATTGGGTGACCTTTACACATGCTGATAAATTCATGGCCACAACTGGACTGATATTATAACGGTCTGACCTTATTAAATCCTCAACTAAGGGGATGAACAACTGCATATGAACATCCAAAACAGTAAATCACTCAAAAACATTACTTCTCAATTGACTATTTTTAAAATTATTTTTATATCAAATGGAAGTAAACAAAAAAAGGCTGTCAATTCTAGACGGAGTTATGCTGCCATTTCATAAGCGCACAGTTTTTCAGTTTTTGTTTACTTTGATTTGAACTCCTCTGATGCTTTTTTGTGAGAACATCCCACACACGCATTTTAATGTACGTGGCGGCGGCTGCAAAGAGGACTGAGGCGATAAAATAAAATCACGTGGATGGGCTGTTTTGTCTCGATTGTATTCAGACCCTTGAAATGACACGAATTATTTATTCACGGTCATTTATGTTTGAATTGCATTGAATATTATGTGGAGAAAGTCCCAAAGGGGAATGTGAAATTGATGGGCTAACAGTACTCGGATCAATTAGCTTCTGGCAAACCAATGGGCTCAGATTAGACAGCTGCAGGCTGTGGTGCCAAGCAGCGAGAAAAGCAGCCTTTGTGTCACAATGAGGGGATATGGGCAGACAGCTCAGGTAGAGGCTGAGAAGAAGAATGCCACACGTCTCAGCTCCCATCAGGAAGGCTCACGGATACCGGCACTTCTTCAGAAAGCTTGGATGTCTCCATTTAGAATCCGAACCTGCTGGCAGAGTGACCCTCCTAGTGTGGCATCTGCTCAGCTCACAGCCACAGGGCACTACAGAGAGTGCTGAAGATGGCGCAGAATTTTACTGGCACACAGCTGTCTTCTATCCATGGTACATCAAAAAAGTAAAGGCGATTCGAAAATGACACCGTAACGGCAACGGATAGAACCTGAAGTCTAGATCAGATACAGCCTCTTGGATCCTGCCAAACTGATAGTGGACTTTCAGGGCAAGCATTACATCTTTACCTCTACAGAGGAAGCAGAAAAAAATGCAACACGTTCACAATGGCCTATGGCAGAGATCTCAAACTCAAGTCCTGGAGGGTCGCAGTGGCTGCAGGTTTTCAAAAACAGCTGTGTGGCGGACGCCCGGAAGATGCAAGGACCGGGAGAGGGACAATACCTCCCCCGGGACACGACAGGGCAGCCGCCCTGGTCTGCATCGTGGCCACCGCCGGGGGGTGCCCAGATGACTACGGAGCCTTGGACTGCAGCACTTCCACCACACCAGGAAGTGCTTCTGGAACAGGAACCAAGTACACTCGGAGTGCTTCAGGGTGCCCAAGGCAGCACTTCCACCTTACCAGGAAGTAACCTGGAGCACAACCGGGTGCATTATAAAAGGGGCCGCCTCACTCCATTCGAGGAGCCGGATTCGGGTGGAAGAGGACGGAGCCTACGGGACAGGAGTGAACGTGGCAGAAAAGAGAGAAGAGAGAAAAAAGGGACTGAATAATTTGTGGCTGAGTTGTGCATTGTGTTGTATAAAGGCAGAAGAAGAATTAAAAGCGTGTGTTTTTGGGACTTGTGTCTCGGTATTTGTCTGTGGTCACGTTATATTCCACAGCTGCTAATTTAACTTCTTTTGAATTCATTTTAACTGACTTGCTCTTGAAGACTCCATCCATCCATCCATTTTCCAACCCGCTGAATCCAAACACAGGGTCACGGGGGTCTGTTGAAGCCAATCCCAGCCAACACAGGGCACAAGGCAGGAACCAATCCTGGGCAGGGTGCCAACCCACCACAGGACACACACAAACACACCCACACACCAAGCACACACTAGGGACAATTTAAAATCGCCAATCCACCTAACCTGCATGTCTTTGGACGGTGGGAGGAAACCGGGGTACCCAGAGGAAACCCACACAGACACGGGGAGAACATGCACACTCCACGCAGGGAGGACCCGGGAAGCAAACCCAGGTCTCCTAACTGCGAGGCAGCAGCGCTACCACTGTGCCACCGTGCCGCCTCTTGAAGACTCAGACCCCTCAATTGTTTCTTTTTCCTTATTTAGCACGATACAAAGTGAGCCAAAACAACTGGTGTCCATCATATAATATCTGAAAATAAAGAAAGGTGAAGGTCTCAGGAATGTTGATCTGCTCAGGTCCACAAAACATTTTAACAGAGCTCTTAGAAAAGAGAAAATCAGCAATTTCAGAAATGTCTGCTATTGCACAATGAGAGCAGCAACAAGCCATGGAATTAAAGAACGAGTTTAATTAACGACAAGAATCAATGCCTAATTAACTCTTTCAGGGCTGATGTTGACTTTTGTCAAAATTCAGGAGTAGAGGACGATAATCAACTGTAAATTGCAACAAAACTCGCCCTTACGTTTTAGTTCAACTCTCTTTGCTTGAAGTAAAGTTATGTAGCTTTGTTGATTTGATCTCGATTCCCTGTACGTGAATGAGTAGTAAAGAGTAAACAGCCTCTAAAATGGCATCGCCATCTGGCGTGACTAAAGCAAAATACTCCATGGATGTTTTACGTATTATCACTGAATCAGGCTCTGAGTTTGATGCAAGTGATCTGGAGATGGATATCGAAAATGAAAGTGAGGTACCAGCATCAGCCTATCGGGCACCAGCTGATCGTCGTGCTGAACACGGTCGTGTAGCTAATGTGCCTACAGCAGCGTTTGCCTAGGAGGACCACCACTTATGATGACAAGAGGTACAAACCATATTGCATCTCACTGCACCTGTCACCGTTGCCCACCTGCTGTGCGAAGACAGAGAGGTAGCCAGCCCGCCATGCATTCCTGCTGACCATCAAGCCGCCCCTGTGCAGCCACTACTGCCAGAGATGGCGAACAGGCGCCAACAGCAACCACAGCATGTAGCAACAGACGTTTTATGTTGATTTTATGTGTGAAACTAGTGCATTGTGTGCTTTTCAGAAAACTGAGTTTTTTGGAAAAAATATTCAGCCCTCAAAGAGTTAAATAATCTTCTTATATATAAATGTCGACGCATGGAAGTGTGTCTGTCTGTCTGTGTGTCCAGCCCGGAAGTGAGAGGTGGAGTCGGGGTAAGGGCTCCACCTCCGAGGATACGCAAGCAAGGCCAGCACGGCGACAAAGTGAAACCTCTGAAGAAAGAGTCACTCTCTTAGCGGCTAATACAGGAGCGAGACGAGCACATCGGCAAAACGAAACCTCAGAAGAAAGACAGTCGCTTAGCCGCTAACGCACAACCGATGCAAGCACGTCGGCAAAACGAAAGCTCCGAAGAAACTTTCAATTACCTGACATCTCGACATTTCATTTTTTTTCTGAAGATTCAGTAGTTTCTAGGACCCCGTGATGCTTACACAGCTAGTCTTCTTCTATAATACGCTGCCGTGGCTGTCTGTTTGTCTGTCCAGGATTTTAAATCACCTGTAACTTGCAAACCGCTTGACCTATTGACCTGAAATTTGGTACACATATACTACGTGACCTCTACTGTCTGCTTTCAGGGTGATGATTTTTATTCCTCTTTTTATTTTGATTTTATTTTATTGTAGAATCAACTCTCGGCAGCGGGCAGCAATGCAACTGTGCGCCGTTCTCATCCCTACCACCTTCACCGTCACTTCCCCTACCTCTTCATATCTTAAATCATTATTGAGGCAGATTGATGACTTAAGTGCCAGCTGAAGTGAAAAATTAAAGAAAATGTACTAAGTAATTGCAACTCAAACACTGACTTAATCAGTTTTAACGTGAAAAGATGCCGACGGAAGAAGAGAAGAAGTGGGCCATTAGGGTGGAGAAAAGAAGAGCTGCTCAGGAAGCAGCAAGCGCCTCAACCTCTGAGCAAACGAATGATAAATGTACAGAGAAAGAACGAGGATCCATATTACTAACCGAGAATGGACCCAGGTACACGGCGATGGACGCAGGAGACGTACTGCGCAGGCGCCGACAGCGCGCGTCTCATAAACCGCCAGCGAAGTGTGATCCACCGCGCACGAAGGAGTCACCGCTCAAAAACGAAAGAGCTCTTGACGTGAATGAGAAATGAAGCAACAACGCGCCTATAGCTAACGACTACCAACACAGCCACACAAAAAAGAGGATTCTACACTGCAGCCCAGATTCAAACGGAAGAGGCTACGGAGGCCCCACAGGTCCACAAAGATAGAACAGAAGGCGCGGGAAAGTACAAAAGGCAAAGGCGCCTACACAGCATAGTGAAACCCGACATAGTACGGACGGTGCAGGCGTCACCGCCATATTGTGAGTGGCACTACTGTGGAGTGAAGGTGCAGGCGTCACCGCCATATTGTGAGTGGCACTACTGTGGAGTGAAGTTAGGAATAATGTGCTGCATGGGATTGTACAAACCAGCTCGACTAACGGAGCTACAACCACGAGCCCGCATGGATAAAGAAAATAAACGTGGGCGCCTACTACGTGCATCTGAAACCACAGAAGCAAAACTGTCTCGGCTCCAGAACCAAACAGCTCGACTAACAGAGCTACAAATACGCGCCAGCATGGACAAATACAATGAACATAGGCGCCTACAACGTGCATCTGAAACTGCGGAAGCAAAGCAGGCACAGGGGGTTGGCGAGCGAAGCGAACAAGGGGCGATGCCCCCTAGTGAAAACTAGAATGCTAAAGTCAAGTGGATTCACTGCATGTTATCGTGCAGTGCACCGTTACTCGTCTTCTATAATACGCTACCATGGCTGTCTGTTTGTCTGTACAGGATTTTAAATCACCTGTAGCTCACAAACCGCTAGACCTATTGACCTGAAATTTGGTACTCATATACTACGTGACCTCTACTGTCCGCTTTCAGGGTGATGATTGACCTCCAAGGTCAAAGACAACCCAGGAAGGTCAAAGTCAAAAATGAAATAATCGGTAGCCTGAAATTTGGTACACATATACTAGGCTGAAACTCTGCACTACAGCTTTATATTAAAAGCGAAGAGTTTTGGAATTATTCCTTTTTATTTTCATATTATTTTATTGTAGAATCAACTCTCAGCAGAGGTCAACAGGGTGGGCGTGTGGCACATGCATACGGGCGCCGTTCACATCCTTACCACCTTCGCCGTCACTTCCCCTACCTTAAATCATTCTTGAGGCAGATTGAAGACTTAAGTGCCACCTCAAGTGAAAAATTAAGGAAAACGTACTAAGTAATTGCAACTCAAACACTGACTTAATCAGTTTTAACGCGAAAAGATGCCGACGGGAGAAGAGAAGAAGCGTGCAGCTAGAATGGAGACAAGAAGAGCTGCTCAGGAAGCAGCAAGCGCATCAACCTCGGAGCAAACGAATGACAAATGTACAGAGACGCACTCAGCATTTACGACAGGCTGACGCAGAGCAAAAGAGAATTGCTCGAGGAACTGAAGGTCAAGGCTCAACGGAGTACGCTCAAGTCAAGTGTGCCGTTACTGGTTCTAAAAAAAAAACGCAGACCTTAATAAAACACACAAATTAACTCTGAGGGCTGAATATGTTTTCCAAAAAAGGATGGTTTCACACAGAAACCAACGTAAAACGTCTGTTGCTGCATGCTGTGGCTGGCAGTTTGCCAAGAATGAGTGGCAGGCTTGCTGCCAGGCTGTCTTCGCATGGCTGGGACAGCAGCAGCGGCGGTCACGGTTGCAGTGCATTATAATCTAATAATAATAATAATTCATTACTGTTTCCTTTTCCGGTGTCCTGTTGGTGGTGGCGTGCGCCACCACCATCTACCCAAAGCACCATGATGTTCCAACAATGATGGATGGATTAAAAGCCAGAAGTCTGTATGACCATCAGCATTAAGTGACTCCGTGAAAAGCCCGAACTACAAAGAGGACTATGTCATTTATGTTAGGTAGAATGCCCAAAGGGGACTGGGTGGTCTCGTGGCCTGGAACCCCTACAGATTTTATTTTTTTCTCCAGCCTTCTGGAGTTTTTTTTTTGTTTTTTCTGTCCACCTTGGCCATCGGACCTTACTCCTTTCTATGTTAATTAATGTTGTCTTATTTTAATTTCTTATTTTGTCTTTTATTTTTCTTCTCTTCATTATGTAAAGCACTTTGAGCTACTTTTTGTATGAAAATGTGCTATATAAATAAATGTTGTTGTTGTTGTTGTTGTTTATATAGCGCTTACAATCTCTTATCATTGTTAAGTGGCAGTCCACCCTGGCAAACACTGTCAGTACCACAGCTAGCTGGGGACTGATCAGCTGAAGCTGAAACCTCGCATTCGTTTTCGATTGCTTGTATCAAAATCGGAGTCCAACAAGTCATAGTCCAGTTCAGAGGTAATAGACAAGACGTTGTCCATGAAGTATTTTGCTTTTCGCATTCGCTTTAATTTCTCGCCAGATGTCAGTGCCATTTTTGCCATTGCGTGCGCCTTGCTACTCACGTGAGCGCAGGGAATCTCAGTCAAATCTACCTTTCCTTCTAGCAACGAGAGTCCAATGTAATGGCTGGTTTTGTCACAGTTTACAGTTGATTACCATTGTCAACTCCTCCGTTTGACAAAAGTCGACATCAGCCCTGAAAGAGTTAAATAATGACGGTCAACTTGTGGGCTCAGAGCTCACGTAGGAAGTGTTCTGAAACTGAAAGGGCAGGCAGTGCCAATGACCTCATTAGCTCATTAATATTCATGAGGTAGTTCCCCAACACTGCCAGACTTTGGAAGAAGATTAAAATTATAGGGTGTATGCAAAATAGACGTAGGAATTCTGGGAAAGTATAAATTGTTAAGGAGAGTCATTCTTTATTAGAGTGTGTGTATGTTTAAGCTTACTGTAGATAAAGTGACCAGTGTGTGTGTGTGTGCGCTCGTAAGAATGTATAAAATGGAGGCTTGGGACTTTAAGATGAACATGTTTCATTTCTAGCCAAAAATAAATTAACAATCAACCAGGCCATGTGTGCTTATTGGTTGTCCCAAACTGATGCAATATCTTACGTAAGGCAGGTTTGTATTGTGAAATGGGGCAGTCAGCAAGACCCTATAAATTCAAAAGGATTTTCAAAAGGTGCTACCAGAGAGACATCATATGTGACTGCCAACGACTAGGAGAAGAGCAAGAGAAACAACCACCCAAGCATTAAGAAACCAAATTAAACAACAACCAAAGCCATGGCCGTCTGAAACAAAGCTGGCTGTGAGACGCTGCTTTGAGTCATTCAGGTTGTATGTTTTCCTATCTTTAACATTTACACCTGCTCTCTCCTTCAAATGAACATCGTTAAAGACTGAAACAGTCGGAGTATTGCTTTGCTAAAGTTGTCCTGTTGTTTACTGTCATTTAGCAATGGCTGATGATTGTTAATAAAATAAACTTGTGTCCCTGTAGGTATTGTAGTGTCAGGATTAGTGATTGGCCCCTTTGGCTTTGGTTAGGCCGTGTAGCCCTTTCAAAGGCAGCCATCGGGATACGAAAGCCCGACGGGAGTAGCCGTTCCTGTCTCTTGCCGGTTTATTCTGAAGTGCAGCCCTTTCAATCTAAAGACGGATCGACACGTAAACGAATCCCGGCAGGGACGCCTCATGAGCGGAATGGCCCCCCGGTAAAGCATCGAAGTTGGGGTACAAGAGCCTTGGCCAGGGTTGAGATATTCTTGCTTTGTATTTGAGCTTTTTCTGTGCTGAGCGAATGTTGAGTTGGTAGTTTGGCAGGACATGAGTGTGAATCAAGGCTAACAGTTTAGGTATTGTCAGAGTTAGCTTGTCCACCAATGCAAAAAAGAAGAGATTAAAGTGCCTTTTCCGGACAACTTTTACACTACAAAACAACCATTCTTAAGGGGAAGTATGATGGTGGGAGCATCATGCTATGGGGGTGCTTCTCAGCAGTAGGGACAGGGAGACCGGTCAGAATTGAGGGGAGGCTGAATGGAGCCAAATCCAAAGAGCTCGTTGAAGAAAACCTCCATCAGAGTGCACACAACCTCGGTCTGTGGTGACGGGTCCCCTTTCAGCATGACAATGACTTGAAGCATATAGCCAGGTCAATGCTTAGAGTTTGTGGGGAACAGCCCGGACACAGACAGGTAGACATGATTTAAGCACCCAACATACGTTTATTTACAACTAGTTGATTACCCAATGGCTTCGCTCACTGAGTGCAAGGGAAAAAAATAAAATGTAGTCTATAAGTTATTAAACAGTAAAACATTAACATTTAAGAAGTAAAGATACATTGAGCACAACTGGAGTTGTTTGGGGTAAACTACATTTTAAAGGCACTATAACACAACAGGTAAGTAGTACTAATAGCAGCTAAAATGTATTTGGATCATCTCTCGGCAGTAGATCCCTTGTGAAAGGCGCTACACGACCGCTGTGGTATAGAAATTACATTTTCTATGTGATCATCCAAATTTCTGCCTGACAACCTTGCACTACGTGCCTGTGATTTACTTCTTAAAATAATTCATCACAAAAGGAACCTTGAATGTTGTGGGGTTTTAGTGACCCGAACTCACCTTAAGGGACAGTAAGTAGTCGTGTAGGGCAATTTACAAACAGAGTCCTGCTTCGATGCCACCGATTACACTCATTCGCAAAGATTTCCATTCTCCCAGGAGCCGACGGGACACTTGAAATGTCACAAACAGTGCGAGAAGAGAGGACACTGCCCGAAACTGCGAAGCTCTCAGCCCGACATTCCGCGCCTCCCAGCATCCACTGTTCTCACGCACGTTGTTTACAGCTCGCCGCAGTTAAAAAGTAGAAAGACGCAAAGCTGTTTTCCTCATCTTTTCTACTATCAAGTACGGCCAACTAAAAAAAAGTTACAATGTGTTGTTTCCGTGACAGTCACGTGGACGAATAAATAAAACTTCTCTGTCAGAACGCGCCTGGCGGCCGATGGCTCAGTGCTGCAGTCCAGATAGGAGGGCTGGGAGAGGACAACGCGGGGTGCACTTCTTGGTCATATGTAATTTCCGTTTCATACGTAATTTCCATATCGCGTGGTCATATGTAATTTCCGTTTCAAATGCGAAAAGAATTTTATATATAGAGATTATATATAAATGAAATACACACGCAACCCAGCAAGCCGCAGCACTAATCACCCCAAAGTCCAGGCCTCACAATGCCTCTTCTCTCTTTCTCAGGTCCGCCTCCACTCCTCTCCTCTGAGCGCCGTCCTCTTCCACCCCACTCCAGTCATCAAATGGAGGGAGGCGGCCCCTTTTATACACACCCGGATGTGCACTCCCCAGTGTGTACCGGCTGCACACCCGGAAGCACTCCAGGTGTCCCTGGTCTTCTTCCCCCCAGCACTTCCGGGTGTGGCGGAAGTGCTGAGAGCCAGGGCTCCATAGGCATTGGGGCACCCCCTGGCGGTGACCACGGGTCCCTATAGGGTTGAGCTTCTAAGCTCTGTTCCCGTGGTCCCCAAAGCCACCAGGGCGGTCGCCCCCACTGGCGTAAGCCCTGCTCTGGTCCTCCTGGGCGTCCCGCCCAGGGTACCACCCCCAGCCTCCTGTGACAAGTGGCTTCAGGGCAAGTCACTAACTGTCCTAGAGCGGTCCAGAATTAAACTTCTAGAACAGTGGCTGCAGGTTTTCATTCTAACCCTTTTAGAGCAGTGACCAGAAAAGGAGCCAGCAGCCACTACTCCGGGAGCCAGAGTCGGGTGGGAGAAGACGAAGCTTGCCAGGAGGAATGGAGGCGAAGAGAGAGAAGAAAAGAGAAATGGAAGAGTGTCCTTGTGCCGTGACGGGGGGGAAGGAAAAATAAAAAAAGTGTGCACAATACTTGTGTCTCACGTCTGTCTGTGTCAGGCTGGGGCGGCTGGTGCGCCCCTTGGTGGTCCACTACCTATAATCTCTATTTATATCCATCCATCCATCCAGTAACCATCCCGCTATATCCTAACTACAGGGTCACAGGGGTCTGCTGGAGCCAATCCTAGCCAACACAGGGCGCAAGGCAGGAAACAAACCCTGGACAGGGTGCCAGCCCACCGCAGCTCTATCTATATATATATATATATATATATATAAAATCCAACATCTGTCTGTCTGTCTGTCTGCTTTTCATGAGAGAACTACTTAACGGATTTAGACCGGGTTTTTTTTCTATAATTTGCGTGAACATTCCGGTTGATTTTGTGACTTCTCTCACCACGCTAAGTATCATAGTTCGCTTGCCGTACCGATTTATTTGTGTGCATCCGAGAGAGAGGTTGTGGGCCGAGGCACTCACGTGCAAGTGTCCGTTTGAGTCTCGGTCCACCTGTCGCCACTTGTTGGAGTGGACCTTGGCTCCGCTTCCCTAGCCATACCTGTTTGTTTATTGATTTTTAAACTTTTGTCATGTTTCACTCTTACGCAGGTGGAGCCGTGGAGGACAGCTAGTTCCTTGTCTAAAATTCTATTCTTTTCATACCCTTTGGGTTGATCCGCCACTCTTGAAACGTGTGTGTTCATAATAACTGTCCAATCTTGTTGAATACAGGACATCTGCTCTCTTAAGTCATGTTTCTATACTTGTTGACTTTGACATTTATTTAGTTTCCTGTTATTCCTGAACAGGTTTCTGACATTTATTAACCCTTTAAGATGAATGCTATATTTCAATATGGAAACCTTCGTGACTATGTGACCCCTAAGTCTAATTTTACTTCCACAATTGATGGGCGAAAATGGCAAATGTATCCATTTAACATGAAATCTACAACACAATAAACTGTGCAGAAAGTGAAGGGACTGGAATATTTTCTGAATCCACCGTATGTTTGGTTAAATTGCCCCCCACACGTATGGCAGCGTGTGCTTGAGTGCATCGGATTGGCACCTCACTGGGTTCTCACCTTCCATCCAGCGCTGCAGAAAGTGAAGAGGTCTGAATCCTCTGGGAATTCACTCTACAGTCGTGGCCCAAAGTTTGGAGAATGACACAAGTGTTGGTTTTCACTAAGTTTGCTGTTTCTGTGTTTTTAGATCTTTCTGTCAGATGTTTCTATGGGACACTGAAGTAGAATTACACGCATTTCCTAAGTTTCAAAGGCTTTTATTGACCATGACATTTAGTTTATATATAGAGTCAATATTTACAGTGTTGGCCCTTCTTTCTTTTTCAAGACCTCTGCAATTCGCCCTGGCATGGTGTCAATCAACTTTTAGGCCCAATCCTGACTGATGGCAGCCCCTTCTTGCATAACCAATGCTTGGCATTTGTCAGAATTGGTGGGTTTTCATTTGTCCACCCAGCTGTTGAGGATTAACCACAAGTCCTCAGTGGGGAGTTTCCTGGCCATGGACCCCAAATGTCGATGTTTTGTTCCCCGAGCCACTTAGTTGTCACTTTTACTTATGGCCCGGTGCTCCATCATGCTGGACAAGGCCTTGGTCACCAAACTGTTCTTGGATGGTTGTGAGAAGTTGCTCTCAGAGGATGTTTTGGCCCCATTCTTTATTCATAGCTCAGGATCGGGGGGCACCGCCAGTGTAGAGCTTGCTCAGGAATGGCAGCAGGCAGGTTGTGAGTGAGGCGAAGACTTTTGGAGGATGGCCTGGTGGGTGTCAAGAAGGGCAGCAAAGAAACCAAGAGAAACATGAGGGACAGACTGATATTCTGCAAAAGGTCCAGGAATTGGACTGCTGAGGACTGCTGTGGTCAAGACATTGTCTGTGATGAATCCCCTTTCTGATTATTTGGGGCATCCAGAAAAAAGAAAAGGTGAGTGGTGCTACCATCAGTCCTGTGTTACGCCAACAGTATCCTGAGACCATTCATGTCACGTGGGGTTGCTTCTCAGCCAAGGCAGTGGGCTCACTCACAGTTTTACCTAAGAACACAGCCACGAATAAAGAATGGCACCAAAACATCCTCAGAGAGCAACTTCTCCCAAACATCCAAGAACAGTTTGGTGACCAACAAGACCTTGTCCAGCATGGTGGAGCACTGGGCCATAAGGAAAAAGTGAGAACTAAGAGGCTTGGGGAACAAAACATCAAAATTTGGGATCCATAGCCAGAAACCTCCCCAGACCCTAATCCCATTGAGAACTTGTGGTCAGTCCTCAAGAGGCGGGTGGACAAACAAAAACCCACCAATTATGACAAACTCCAAGCATTGGTTATGCAAGAAGGGGCTGCCATCAGTCAGGATTTGGCCCAGAAGTTGATTGACAGCCTGCCAGAGCGAATTGCAGTGGTCTTGAAAAAGAAAGGAGGGCCAACACTGCAAATATTGACTCTGCATAAACTTCATGTCATGGTCAATAAAAGCTTTTGAAACTTCTGAAATGCTTGTAATTCTACTTCAGTCTACCATAGAAACATCTGACAGAAAGACCTAAAAACACTGAAGCAGCAAACTTCGTGAAAACCAACACTTGTGTCATTCTTCAAACTTTGGGCCATGACTGCACACAGCCTTTTGCCAGCTCAGCTGTGTTAGTGCTGCACCCTCGCATATCAAGCACCCTGGGTTCAAATTCTCTGCTTGACTGATGCCGTCACACATTCTCCTTTAATCCATGTAGGATTTTTCGGAGTGCTGTGGTTTTCCTCAGAAATTATGTAAGGTATGTGAGGTCATGTGGTGACAGCCCCAGGCTCAAGTTAGTGTAGGTGTTTGTGTGTGTGCGCCATGAAGGATTGACCACTCGTGTAGGATTGATTCTTGCCTTGGTTGGGCTACAGCCCTATGATTCTGAAGGTTCACAAAAGTTATATTGCAAGTGTCATTGAAGCAGAAAACTTTTTATAGTCTTTAAGGAGTACCTGGAAGGAGATATCTGGACAGCTTAGTTAATAGCTAAACAGATGAGCTTGATGGACTGAATGGCCTCCTGTTGTTTCTCAAAATTTCTTATGTTCTAATGTTGTTATGTTCTATTATATAAACTGTTCAAAAAAATTAAAGGAACACATTGAAACACATCAGATCTCAATGGGACATATTCCTGCTGTATATACTGTATCTACTAATATGGACTGGGTAATGTGTTAGGAACAAAAGGATGCCACATCATTAGATGGAAATAAAAATTATCACCTGCAGAGGGCTGAATTCAAAGACACCCTGAAAATCAAAGTGAAAACATGATGCGGCAGGCTCGTCCATTGTGCCAAAATTTCATTGCAGCAACTCCAACTCATACTTAGTAGTTTGTATGGCCACCATGTGCTTGTATGCATGCCTGACAACATTCTAATGAGACGATGGATGGTGTCCTGGAGGATCTCCTCCCAGATCTGGACCAGGGCATCTCTGAGCTCCTGGACAGTCTGAGGTGCAACCTGGCGGCGTTTGGATGGACCGAAACATAATGTCACACCCAGAGGTGTTCTGTTGGATTGATGTCAGGCGAGTGAGCATGTGGGCCACTCAATGGTATCAACTCCTTCATCCTCCAGTAACTGCCTGCATACTCTCGCCACATGAGGCCGGGCATTGTCGTGCACCAAGAGGAACCCAGGACCCACCACACCAACATAGGGTCTGACAATGGGTCCAAGGATTTCATCCCAATACCTAATGGCAGTTAAGGTGCCGTTGTCTAGCCTGTAGAGGTCTGTGCGTCCCTTCATGGATATGCCTTCCCAGACCATCACTGACCCACCACCAAACTGGTCATGCTGAATGATGTTACAGGCAGCATAACGTTCTCCACAGCTTCTCCAGACCCTTTCACATCTGTCACATGTGCTCTCATCTGTGAAAAGCACACGGCACCAGTGGTGGACCTGCCAATTCTGGTATTCTATGGCAAATGCCAATCAGGCTCCACAGTGCTGGGCAGTGAGCACAGGGCCCACTAGAGGGCATTGGACCCTCAGGCCGCCCTCATGAAGTCTGTTTCTGATTGTTTGGTCAGAGACAATCACACCACTGGCCTGCCTGCTGGAGGTCATTTTGTAGGCTCTGACAGTGCTCATCCTGTTCCTCCTTACCCAAAGGAGCAGATACCGGTCAGTCCTGCTGATGGGTTAAGGACCTTCTACGAGGGGCCCTTGTCGAGCTCTCCCAGAGTAACTGCCTGTTTCCTGGAATCTCCTTCATGCCCTTGAGATTGTGCTGGGAGACACAGCAAACCTTCTGGCAATGACACGTTTTGATGTGCCATCCTGAAGAAGTTGGACTACCTGTGCCACCTATGTAGGGTCAAGGTATCTCCTCATACTACCAGTAGTGACACTGACTGTAGCCAAATGTAAAACAAGTGAAAAAACAGATGAGGAGGGAAAAATGTCAGTGGCCTCCCTCCACCTGTTAAGCCATTCATTCCTGTTTTGGGGGTCTTCTCATTGTTGCCCCTCTAGTGCACCAAAGCAGCTGAAACTGATGAACAAGCCCCTCTGCTACTTAACTGACCAGATCAATAGCCCAGAAGTGTCATTGATTTGATGCAATACTCGGATTAATAAGTGTGCCTTTAATTTTTTTGAGCAGTGTATATTACACATGGATGGGTATGTTTCCCAATCCCAATTATATTTATCTGCAACTATAAGTTATTATCCTTTGTATATTGTAAATTGTTTTTGATATGACAGTAGTGTCTCCAGGGCTGGAGATCTTGCCAAATGTCGGTTCCTGTCCTGTCCTTGATTTCCCTTCTCTTCTCAGCCCTAAATGAAGGCACGTATGGATTCGTTCTAGCAAATCCACTAACCCACCTGATTTGTCTCTTGTCTCTCTTCTCTTTAGGTGGTCTCCCTATCACACGTACGCTGCTGTGATCCTGTGAATGGTTAGCCGCCAATCCTCGTCCCATTCAGAGTGTCTTGCCATGTCTGCCCACTCGAGCTGACAGCCGTCTTTTTCTTATCGTCCCTTTCATCTGCGGCCAGAACGGATGGCATCTCAACCACAATGAAGAATTAGATGCTTGCACTGCTGCGCCCGCCTTTTTTTTTTTTCTCTCCCACTTTTTTTTTTTTTGTTGCACATGATCAGTATGAGGAAAACAAAACTACAAAGCGCACTTCACGCTGGGCTGCTGAGGAATGCACTCTCGTACTGAACGCTTCCTGACGTGTATCCAAGCGGAGAGACGTTCAATCTTCTATTCCTGTGGCAACCATTGTTGTTGACCTTTTCTGCTGGCAATTAATCGGAGCCAAAAAGTCAAAACTCTTTAATTATGATTTCATTTTCTCAAAGAGTGTAAAACTAGGAAAAGGCTTACCACCAATCAAACTCCCAGTCGACGGAGAACGCAGGACTAGTTTTCCACTTGGACCCCCGTTTTTTTGCTTCACAAGCCTAAAATGCCCTTGTTGCAAAGATTTAAACACATCAACCTGAAGATTTCTACCCTGACTCTGATATTCATTGTCTTGACACTGACCACTGTCCTGTGGAGCTTGAGCTTCCACGATCCTGCCTCCCCATATTTCCTTCTTCTC
This sequence comes from Erpetoichthys calabaricus, assembly GCF_900747795.2. Lineage (NCBI taxonomy): Eukaryota > Metazoa > Chordata > Cladistia > Polypteriformes > Polypteridae > Erpetoichthys > Erpetoichthys calabaricus. Next base: position 23,297,211 of record NC_041406.2, on the reverse strand, counting down.
AAGGTGGCCTCCTTACCCAAAAAGCCTTGTGCCTGTAAACGCTGCATCTCAGAGCTGGGACTCTCACCCTGGTTCGATGAACGATTCAACCAATCATTAAGTCCACTAATGACAAAGAATAACAGTGTCCTCCCTGAAGATGTCTACAGGTGGTGGCTGGTAAGTTGAAATGGCTTCTGAAAGATTATTGGAAGGAATTTCTGGTGGCTTTGCAGATTCATTCAGCTTCATGAGTCTGTAGGGTCAAGTCAAGTCAAGTTGGGGAGCATGCACTGGTACAGCACGTTGCCACACCCACCACACGACGAAACAGCTCAGGATCCCGGTTGGCAGTATTATTATTAAACTAGGAGGCTCCGCCCCCTGCTCGCTTCGCTCGCCAACCCCTGGTGTTGGGTAACGCGAAATTGTTTGATGTATGCATGAGATACATTAGAGTGTAAAGGTGTAGATGATGCATATAGGAAGTAAAGAACGTATTGTATGGTAAATCACAAAGATTTATTGGAATATCTCTTTATATACAATATTTGTAGTAAAGATGGTTTGTTGTCCTTGAATGAGTTTTCCTTGGTTTGGAGTATTTATAACTTTAACTTTAATGTCAGATGAACGCCGAACTCATGAGAAGGCTACATAAAGTTGTCCATGTCCAAATACGCGCTCAGAGAGGTACAGTGGTGTGAAAAACTATTTGCCCCCTTCCTGATTTCTTATTCTTTTGCATGTTTGTCACACAAAATGTTTCTGATCATCAAACACATTTAGCCATTAGTCAAATATAACACAAGTAAACACAAAATGCAGTTTTTAAATGATGGTGTTTATTATTTAGGGAGAAAAAAAATCCAAACCTACATGGCCCTGTGTGAAAAAGTAATTGCCCCCTTGTTAAAAAATAACCTAACTGTGGTGTATCACACCTGAGTTCAATTTCCGTAGCCACCCCCAGGCCTGATTACTGCCACACCTGTTTCAATCAAGAAATCACTTAAATAGGAGCTGCCTGACACAGAGAAGTAGACCAAAAGCACCTCAAAAGCTAGACATCATGCCAAGATCCAAAGAAATTCAGGAACAAATGAGAACAGAAGTAATTGAGATCTATCAGTCTGGTAAAGGTTATAAAGCCATTTCTAAAGCTTTGGGACTCCAGCGAACCACAGTGAGAGCCATTATCCACAAATGGCAAAAACATGGAACAGTGGTGAATCTTCCCAGGAGTGGCCGGCCGACCAAAATTACCCCAAGAGCGCAGAGACGACTCATCCGAGAGGTCACAAAAGACCCCAGGACAACGTCTAAAGAACTGCAGGCCTCACTTGCCTCAATTAAGGTCAGTGTTCACGACTCCACCATAAGAAAGAGACTGGGCAAAAACGGCCTGCATGGCAGATTTCCAAGACGCAAACCACTGTTAAGCAAAAAGAACATTAGGGCTCATCTCAATTTTGCTAAGAAACATCTCAATGATTGCCAAGACTTTTGGGAAAATACCTTGTGGACTGATGAGTCAAACGTTGAACTTTTTGGAAGGCAAATGTCCCGTTACATCTGGCGTAAAAGGAACACAGCGTTTCAGAAAAAGAACATCATACCAACAGTAAAATATGGTGGTGGTAGTGTGATGGTCTGGGGTTGTTTTGCTGCTTCAGGACCTGGAAGGCTTGCTGTGATAGATGGAACCATGAATTCTACTGTCTACCAAAAAATCCTGAAGGAGAATGTCCGGCCATCTGTTCGTCAACTCAAGCTGAAGCGATCTTGGGTGCTGCAACAGGACAATGACCCAAAACACACCAGCAAATCCACCTCTGAATGGCTGAAGAAAAACAAAATGAAGACTTTGGAGTGGCCTAGTCAAAGTCCTGACCTGAATCCAATTGAGATGCTATGGCATGACCTTAAAAAGGCGGTTCATGCTAGAAAACCCTCAAATAAAGCTGAATTACAACAATTTTGCAAAGATGAGTGGGCCAAAATTCCTCCAGAGCGCTGTAACAGACTCATTGCAAGTTATCGCAAACGCTTGATTGCAGTTATTGCTGCTAAGGGTGGCCCAACCAGTTATTAGGTTCAGGGGGCAATTACTTTTTCACACAGGGCCATGTAGGTTTGGATTTTTTTTTCTCCCTAAATAATAAAAACCACCATTTACAAACTGCATTTTGTGTTTACTTGTGTTATATTTGACTAATGGTTAAATGTGTTTGATGATCAGAAACATTTTGTGTGACAAACATGCAAAAGAATAAGAAATCAGGAAGGGGGCAAATAGTTTTTCACACCACTGTATATGCCATCTTTGTCCATGGTCTGTCCTTGGGATTTGTTGATTGTCATGGCAAATGCAGGTTTAATGGGAAATTGGTGTCACCCAAGTGTAAATGGTAATTCAAGGGCAGAACTTGTAAGGTCAATTCTAGGAATTACAACAGTATTGTTAGGATGTGATCCTGTAAGTATTTTTGCTTCAATAACAATGTCTGTCATGGTGTTGACGACTAAACGTGTACCATTGCATAAACCTTGTTTAGTATTAAGGTTTCTTAATAGCATGACAATTGTTCCGATTTTAAGGTTAAGATTGTGTTGTGGTAATCCGGCTGGGTTAATAGTGTTCAGATATTGTAAGGGGAAATTAAGATGTTCAATCTCGTCTTCAGAATCAACTTTGTCAGTACTTAGAAAGAGGCGGCTTTCTCCAGGAAGTAATGCAATGACTTGGTTATTTATGTGATCAACATCAATATTCTTTGGACATAATATAGCCCGTCGCGTTAACAGTGGTATCTGGTCTATTGTTTTAGAGCCGTGAGCATAACTCCATTAGTTCTTCCTTGTTTAGCGTTAGTAATATGGATAATGGATTGCACTTACTGTTAATACGTAGCGTTTTCTGTGGTTGAATTGTTAATAATGTATGACTGTAATGTGATGATTCACTTATGCTGTATAGTTTTCACGTGTGAGGATGACGAACCTTTAATACGGAGTGTCCGTTTATTCTTATTACCCATCAGGTGTTGTGCCTGTGTTTTGTGTGGTTGCACTGTTAATATTGTATCACTGTAATGTGATTCAAATATGTTGTGGAGTCCGTATTTGTGGGGTTTCTGTACTATATCGTGTTTTTGCTTGCGGGCTATTAGAGGTGCGTGGATCATGCTGTGTAGTGTGTTTGCATACTCCAACTGATTTGTGACCCTCTCTGGACTCCGTAGTCTGTCCCGTTTTACTTTGGGGTGGCGTATCATGTCGGGTTTGATTTGTGAACCTTTCTCGACTCCGTATTCTGTCCCGTTTTACTCTGGGGTTGGGCGCTGACTCCTGTTGTTTGTGTGGTTATGTCGTTCGTAGTCTCCATGGACTCCGTAGTCTGTGGGGGGGTTTGTGTGGCACACCAAGCTGCACATTATTCCTAACTTCACTCAGCAGTAGTGCCACGCACAATATGGCGGTGATGCCTGCGCCTTCACTACGCATTAGTGCCACTCACAATATGGCGGCAACGCCTGCGCCTTCCATATTATGTCGGGTTTCACCATGCTGTGTAGGCGCCTTTGCCTTTCGTACTTTCCCACGCCTTCACCTTCCGGGTCTGCCTCCGCTGTGTGGTGTGGACATTTAACTGTCGTTGTTTCCGCCTTTATATTCTGTCCCTCGCTGTGCATGTGTTTCGTGCCTAGGTTGTTTTGAAGCTGTTGCATTCCAGTTTTCATCATCTGTAACCTACTCTCCATGTGTTTGTCCCCGTTCTTTAACCTCATTATGACGTTTTACTTTGTTTCCTACTCTGTCTTTTATTTCTGACCTCGCTTTATCCTGCTTGCGGCGTGTCAGACGGTTCGTAGTCTCTCCCGTTTCACTCTGGGGAGGGGGGCTTTGTGTGGCGCCTGCGCACTATATCTCCTGCGTCCACGGGAAGGTCCCTGCGTCCATATCCGGTTTACCATTCTCGTTTAGTAATATGGATTTCTAGAATGGTACAGTGGCTTGGGTGCAAATTCCTACCCAGTCCCTCACTGTCCTAAGTTTGAATGTTCTTCCATGTCCTCCACAATCAAATTGAACACACACAATTTTCCGTCTGAATTTCCGTCTCGCCTCTCTCTGTCTGTCACTCCTTCAGTCACTTTCCATCAACACTTTCCATCAACACAAATCATGCCGACCCCACTGTGCTGGTATTGCACAGGTGGTGAGTTGGTGTCTGGTTTCCTCCAGCCATGACACTAATCTTGGTTTTATCAGACAACAGAATCTCATTGCTCACCGTCTTGAGAGTCCTTCAGGTGCCAACTCCCAAAGTCAAGTTCAAGTCAAGTTGGGGAGTGTGCACTGGTACAGCACATTGTCGTACCCACCATATAATGAAAGAGCTTAGGATTCCGGTTGGCAAACCCTCCCAGGCAGACACACGGTCCAGTCCCACCCTCTGGAAATGACCCTCTATCTGCCGTAGCCAGGTGTTATGTGGGCATCTCCTTGGCCTGATCCAGCCACTCGGGTCCCCAACAATGAGGATCTTATGAGCGGGATCACCCTCGGGGAAACGTGCCACATGGCCGCAGTGCCGTAACTGACGCTCCCTCACGATGCAGGTAATGTGCCTCATTCGGGACTCCATGAGCAACACAAAGTCAAACCAACGGTACTCAAGGATTCTCCGAAGAGACACAGTACCAGGAAATAAAAATCGGGAGTGGTCTCCTGTAGACTTTCTTGTGTACTCAGATATGGGGATGGATATTTGAGAATTAACAACAACAACATTTATTTATATAGCACATTTTCATACAAAAAGTAGCTCAAAGTGCTTTACATAATGAAGAAAAGAAAAATAAAAGACAAAATAAGAAATTAAAATAAGACAACATTAGTTAGCATAGAAAAGGAGTAAGGTCCGATGGCGAGGGTGGACAGAAAAAACAAAGAAAAACTCCAGAAAGCTGGAGAAAAAAATAAAATCTGTAGGGGTTCCAGGCCACGAGACCGCCCAGTCCCCTTTGGGCATTCTACCTAACATAAATGAAATAGTCCTCTTTGTAGTTAGGGTTAATGGTCATACAGACTTCTGGCTTTTAATCCATCCATCATTGTTGGAACATCATGCGCCACCACCAAAAGGACACCGGAAAAGGAAACAGAAGAGAGAGTAGGAGTCAGTACAGATTTTAGAGCCACCATGAATGGTTATTATAATGAATTGGATATACAGAGTATCAGGATTTAAATTACAGTGACGTTACGAGAAGGCCATGTTAAAGTAATGTGTTTTCAGCAGTTTTTTAAAGTGCTCCACTGTATTAGCCTGGCGAATTCCTACTGGCAGGCTATTCCAGATTTTAGGTGCATAACAGCAGAAGGCCGCCTCACCACTTCTTTTAAGTTTAGCTCATGGAATTCTAAGCAGACACTCATTTGAGGATCCGAGGTTGCGATTTGGAATATAAGACGTCAGACATTCCGATATATAAGATGGGGCGAGATTATTTAAGGCTTTATAAACCATAATCAGAATTTTAAAGTCAATCCTGAATGACACAGGTAACCAGTGTAGTGACATCCTGGTAAGGATTCTAGCAGCTGCATTCTGCACCAGTTGCAAATGATTGATGTCTTTTTTGGGTATTCCTGAGAGGAGTGCGTTACAGTAATCTAGTGGACTGAAAACAAACGCGTGAACTAATTTCTCAGCATCTTTCAATGATATGAGGTCTAACTTTTTCTATGTTTCTTAAGTGAAAAAATGATGTCCTAGTGATCTGATTAATATGTGATTTAAAATTTAGATTACAGTCAACAGTTATCCCTAAGCTTTTTACCTCCGTTTTGACTTTTAATCCTAATGCTTCCAGTTTATTTCTAATAGCCTCATTGTATCCATTATTGCTAATCACTAAGATTTCAGTTTTCTCTTTATTTAATTTGAGAAAGTTACTATTCATCCATTCTGAGATACAAGTTAGACATTGTGTTAGTGAATCAAGAGAATCGGGGTCATCAGGTGCTATTGATAAATACAGCTGTGTGTCATCAGCATAGCTATGGTAGCTCACGTTATGTCCTGAGATAATCTGACCTAATGGAAGCATGTAGATTGAGAAGAGCAGCGGACCCAGGATAGAGCCTTGCGGAACACCATATTGGATATCATGTGTCTTTGAGTTATAATTACCACAACTAACAAAGAATTTTCTACCTGCCAGGTAGGATTCAAACCAATTTAAGACACTGCCAGAGAGGTCCACCCATTGGCTAAGGCGATTTCTAAGAATATTATGATCAATGGTGTTAAATGCGGCACTCAGATCTAAGAGGATGAGAACAGATAAATGGCCTCTGTCTGCATTTACCCGCAAATCATTTACTACTTTAACGAGTGCAGTTTCTGTGCTGTGATTTGTTCTAAAACCTGACTGAAATTTATCAAGAATAGCATGTTTATTAAGGTGCTCATTTAACTGCATAATGACTGCCTTCTCTAGAATTCTCTAACCATAACCCTAATTAAAGTGCAAGACAATGATTATGTTTTTATATTATGTACATTAAAGAGCAATCAACAACAAATCAAATCAAATTAATAATATATTGAACAATTATTATAAAAGCAGACTCTGCAGCTGCTGCATGAATAAAAAATTTGCCATGATGATTTTATTTTGGCAAACAATTCAGGTAAATTACTACTTTCAGTAAGCGGAAGTGGGTCAAAAGTTGCAAGACACTTTAGTAATGTGTGTAATGGAATACTTGTACACAAAATTTCATTTACGTCAAGCAAAAATGCTCCGTCACAATGCAGATAACGTGCCTCATTCGGGACTCCATGAGCAACACAAAGTCAAACCAGCGGTACCCAAGGATTCTCTGAAGAGACACAAGAGTCCAGTCCTTGTCTCAGGTCACTGAATAGCATCCATGTCTCGAAACCATATAGCAAGACAGGACTCTAAAGACTTGGACCTTCGTCCTTTTGTAGATATCGGGAGAGCCACGCACCCCTTTCCAGCACCCCCCCATCATGCTCTTCATAGGAAGAGTCAACAGAAAAATTAGGAAAAATGTCTCATCTTGGGGAATTGGCACAGTCCTCCATTTCTTTTAAGTCATTGTGAAATAATCCAGACAGCACAGCAAAGAGGTTTGGGGGCAGCCACCCGTATACAGGGGGTTACAACACAGTTCCATTCCTACGACAGTGATGTAACCCGAATTTTAGTGTATGTCGAAACACACCATAGCCTAAGTCACTTACCTATCCTAACACAGTTGTAAAATCATAATCTAGAACATAAAAACACAACTAAGCCACAGAAAAAGGAAAAGGACATAAATATACCGTACTGTACATTGTACCGTAGTAACAGAAAAAAATGAGTGTAAACAAAAATACCTTACCTTTATTCCAATTCCAATTTACAACAATCTTTCCATCTCAATCATTATGCCACTTCGCTGTTTAGTAATCACAGTCGATTTCATAGCGGCCGATCGATCCCTTTACATGTTCCTGGATGCGGTCTGTGGCACCTTCTGTCTTGTGCTCGGTCCTGCCAAGGTAGGCTCCGCCCCTAGAGAATCTTAAATTGAATTAAGCAGGTTTGAGAATGTTAATGTCAAATTTCATAACACAATTAATACAACAAAATGGCATGGACCTAGAATTAGTTTAATAAAGAACAATTTGTACCCTTTGCTCATGATCTGCAAAGATGTTACAGATAGTGCGTCTCAGTTTTTAAAAATCAAAGTATAAGCTCATTAGTATTCATGTTTATTCATTTTGTACTGTCGCATTTAAAAGCATTTTCTGATGTGATTGCTGAGTAGATATTAGACGGAGGGTGGCACGGTGGTGCAGTGGTAACGCTGTTGCCTCCCAGTAAGGAGACCTGGGTTCGCTTCCCGGGTCATCCCTGGGCGGAGTTTGCATGTTCTCCCCGTGTCTGTGTGGGTTTTCTCCGGGTGCTCTGGTTTCCTTCCACAGTCCAAAGACATGCAGGTTAGGTGCATTGGCGATCCTAAATTGTCCTTGGTGTGTGCCTTGTGCTGGGCTGGCGCCCTGCCCGGGGTTTGTTTCCTGCCTTGTGCCTTGTGTTGGCTGGGATTGGCTCCAGCAGACCCCCGTAGTTAGGATATAGCTGGATGGATGAATATTTGATGGAGGTGGTCCTGATGCCCAGAAATGCCAAGCTATATAACTTTGCTTTTCATTTTAGTTTTATCCCAAAAAGTTTGCTTTTCACTGAAGTTTTATCCCAAAAAGCCCTCACAGCTCCCCTTGCAGTTATTAAATTAGAACATTACACAATTAGAATGATTGTGATTAGAACAGGCACGTCAGCCCAACAAGCTGGTTATTTGTCCAGCATAGCATCAAATGAAGATCTGAAGGTCCCTAAAGTCCTCATCTCACTCCACCACACTACTTGGTCCTTTTTTTACTGTATGTCTTTCTTTCTTTTTTTTTTTGTTTTTTTGTTTTTTTGGCACGAGGAAAAACTTTAACATTTGTTAACAAGTTTCTAAGCATTTCCCCCAAGTTCTTGTTGCAAGATAGCATCTGGGATCCATCCATCCATCCATTTTGTAACCCGCTGAATCCGAACACAGGGTCACGGGGGTCTGCTGGAGCCAATCCCAGCCAACACAGGGCACAAGGCAGGAAACAATCCCAGGCAGGGTGCCAACCCACCGCACTGTACTAATTCACACCATTGTTGTAAACAGTCCAACCATGCCACCTCTTAGAGTCTCTGTTTCCTTAAAGTGAAAAGGCTCAGGATGAAGGAATTGATACCGTTGACTGGCCCCCACACTCACTCGGCTGACCTCAGTCCAATAGAACACCTCTGGGTGGGACATTATGTTTTGGTCCATCCGACATCTCAGACTGTCCAGGAGCTCAGTGATGCCCTGGTCCAGATCTGGGAGGAGATCCCCCAGGACACCATCCATCGTCTCATTAGGACGTTGTCAGATATGCATACAAGCACGTGGGGGCCACACAAACTACTGACTACGCCTCTGTTATATACCATTTGGTATGGGATTCGTGAAAGCGGTGTTAATGTTTGTGATGTGCCATCTGTTGGAGTTGCTGCAATGAAATTTCGGCCAAATGGATTCGCCTGCTTGCCGCATCATTTCTTCACTTTGATTTTCGGGGTGTCTTTGAATTCAGCCCTCTGTTGGTTGATCATTTTCATTTCCATCAAATGATGTACCATCCTTTTGTTCCTAACACATTACCAGTCCATAACAGTAGAGATATCCAGCAGGATTTTTTTTCCCCATTGAGATCTGATATGTTTTCTAAGTGTTCCTTTAATTTTTTTGAGCAGTTTATTACATGCAGGAAGACAAAATGTTAGATTTGAATGCACAGTAGAAGGTGTGAGACCTGAAAGTACATCTGATGAGAAGGACCAAGTAGTCACAGTGGACTTGTCACGTTCTACTGAAGAGCCATTAAGGACAACCATTAAGAAGGGTAATAGGACGACTTGTGGAGTACAATTCATGGAGGTTATGCTCAAGCGGTGAGGTCTCACCTGGAGACCTGTGTGCAGTTTTGGTCTCCATATTACAAAAAGACATAGCAGCCCTAGAGAAAGTCCCGAGAAGTGCGACTAGGCTGATTCCAGGACTAGGGGAGAGACTAATAATAATAATAATTCATTACATTTATATAGTGCTTTTCTCAGTACTCAAAGCGCTATCCACACAGGGAGGAACCGGGAAGCAAACCCACAATCTTCCACAGTCTCCTTACTGCAAAGCAGCAGCGCTACCACTGCGCCACTGAAGGAGCTGGAGACCCCTTTTCTAAAACTCAATCCATTGAGGGCTACAGTGCCTGCCCAGTCCTCAAACACACCCGAATGTTACGCCGTGCATTCCTTTTCTAACGTGTTTTTTCGTTTTAGTTAAATTACAGAGTGCTGAAGCTTCTTTCTCAGGGTCACACAGCACACCGGTGGTGAGAAATGAACTGTTAAGAGGACACAACTTAATCAAATGCGTCACACTGCCTGCCATAGCAGTTGTATAAAATGCCACATTAACACCTCACCTGATCATTTACTGGATTGAGAATTGAACCCTTGGAGCTGTGCAGCAGCCACACTAACCACTCCGTCATAAACAAATTCAAACCAATAGGCAGGATAATGAAAATACAGCATATTGACAAACTGTGCCTTATTTATGCCATTCGTCTCAGTTTTTGAATTCAATTTCTTCTTATTCAGCATACTACACTTCCCCTTATGAGCCCAGAGCACTGTACACGTTTAAAAGTCTTAACGCAGAGGGTCTTCCCCATGCTGATTCTTTTTTTAATTATACAACGTTATTTCTTTGGCACAGCCGTCTGGATTTTGTCAGCCTCGGCTGGCAGATGGGGCACTCATTAAAATTTAGGCGCTGTGTGAAAATTCTTGTCTCCCTGTCACCAAGGCAAGTAAGTGCGTGTTGAAGTACTCTGAGAAGGCCCCCCGGTTTGCCCTCCCCACCCAGATGTTTGGCATGAGGCTTTTTGTAGTCTCAACAAGAACTTTGAAATGTGCAGTCCCACAGGCCAGTATGTGGTTAACTCTTCTGGTTTCCATCGCCGAGTCACTTAGCCTGGCGGCCTTTATTTCGGCAGCCTGTTTGATCTCCTCTGCCTCCTTCTACTGTTACATTCTGTCATCAGTCACCATGCCATTATTTTGAAAGAGTACATCTGTTCTGTCATCGCAGCCCCACGTGCAGGACTTCCTTTTACGGGAATGTTCTTCTTTTTGTGAAATGGGCAGGTTTGGCTCTAGTGTGAGTGAATGGGGGGGGGGGGGTGACTCCGTGCCCTGGGATGGACTGGTGGTCCGTCCTGGGTAGTTTCCCACCTTACACCTACTATTGTCAGGATAGACTCCAGTCCCCTATGACCCTAAATTTAATTTAAGAATGTAAGTTTAATGTTATTATTTACTCTTGCACAAAGGTATGTATGATGCCTTCAGAAAGAATTTGACCCCCTTCACTTTGTACACAGTGTATTGTATTGCAGCCTTGTGCTAAAATTGTTTCAATTCATTTTTTCCCCTCATCAAGCAGCAGGCAATACCACAGAATGACAAAGCGGAACTAGGATTGTAGGAATTCTTGCTAATGTATTAAAAATAAAAATTCCATTGAAACATTCTATTGACTCAAGTATTCAGAACCGTTGCTATGACTGTTCCATTGGTCATCACTGAGATGTTTCCACATCTTGTTTGGAGTCCATCTGTGGTCAAATGTTTGTGTTCCGCCATCTGTTGGAATGACAAATGCAATGCATATACCTCTGTTATATGCTATTTGGTATGGGATTTGTGAAAGCGGTGTTGATGTTTGCGACGTGCCATCTGTTGGACTGACAGATGCAATGAATTGTATTACTGCAAATATTTGTGATGTGCCATCTGTTGTAATGTCACAGCACAGCAACCAGATGGACACACAGACACTTGTCCTTTTATTAAGGTGGATTCCAGTCAGAAATATGTCTGTTATATGCCATTTGCAATGGGATTCGTAATAGTGGTTTCAATGTGTGTGGTGCACCATCTGTTGGAATGACAAATGCAATGCGTTTTATTACTACAAATGTTTGTGATGCGGCATCTTTTGGATTGACAAATGCAATGCATTTTATTACTACAAATGTTTGTGATGCGCCATCTGTTGGAATGACAAATGCAATGCATTTTATTACTACAAATGTTTGTGATGTGCTATCTGTTGGAATGAAAAATAAAATGCATTTTATAACTACAAATGTTTGTCATGCACCATCTGTTGGAATGGCAGAGACACGGCAACCAGATTGACACACAACACAAATACTTCTCTTTTTATTATCCAGTCAGGCTTCTCTTTATCTTTAGGGCCTTCTCTTTAGCACCCATGTTGAATGTCATTTTCATGTTGACAAGGCAGCCAACTACAGTACGATGCCAGTACTGTATGAGTGAAATGCATCCCATTTCATTGGTCTTTATTGAGATGTTTCAACACCTGTTTGGAGTCCACCTGTGTTTAATTCAATTGATTGTACAGGATCAGGAAATTAACATTATCTTTTGAAATGTATTTCATAATGTATGTAGAAGTACAAATTCTTTGCATTCGTTATTCCAACAGGTGGCACATCACAAACATTTGTCATAATACAATGCATGACTACAATGTTTGTAATGTGCCATGCGATGCCTATGTTTCTGTTATATACCTTTTGGAATGGGATTCATAAAAGTGGAGTTAATGTTTGTGATGCTGCTGATGACAAATGCAATAATTTCCATCCATCCATCCATTTTCCAACCCGCTGAATCCGAACACAGGGTCACGGGGGTCTGCTGGAGCCAATCCCAGCCAACACAGGGCACAAGGCAGGAAACAATCCTGGGCAGGGTGCCAACCTACCACAGGACACACACAAACACACCCACACACCAAACACACACTAGGGCCAATTTAGAATCGCCAATCCACCTAACCTGCATGTCTTCGGACTGTGGGAGGAAACCGGAGAGCCCAGAGGAAACCCACGCAGACACAGGGAGAACATGCAAACTCCACACAGGGAGGACACGGGAAGCGAACCCAGGTCCCCAGATCACCCAACTGCGAGGCAGCAGCGCTACCCACTGCGCCACCGTGCCGCCCTGTAATAATTTTATTACTACAAATGTTTGTGATGCGCCATCTGTTGGAATAACAAATGCAATGCCTACGTTTCTGTTATATGCCATTTAGAATGGGATTCATAAAAGTGATGTTAATGTTTGTGATGCCGTTGAGATGACAAATGCAATAATTTTCTTACTACAACTGTTTGTGATGTGCCATCTGTTGGAATGGCAAGTGCAATGCATGTTATTACTGCAAATGTTTGTCCTCCGCCATCTGTCAGAATGGCAGAGGCACAGCAACCAGATGGACACTCACAAACGCTTCTCCTTTTATTATCTAGTCAGGCTTCTCTTTATCATCACGGCCTTCTCTGTAGAACCCCTCTTGCCTGTCATTTTCACGCTGACCTGGCAGCTGACTACAATACGATTCACCTTAATCTTCCATTTGCAGCTGGGCCAAAACTAAATCAATCTGCCTATTTGAATACATCATTTCAGTGAGTGAAAGTGGATGGATGGATAAGTCATTTCAGGGGAAATCTCGAGGCTTAAGAAAGCTAAATTCTGCATATCTTAGATTTTACTTAGGAAATAATTGGTAGCTTTAGAGTACCCTGTTGGAAAAAAAAAATATGAAAAAAAGAAAATGCTTGTTTGCTAACATCTCTCCTCTTCTAATCTGTGCAGAGGCTGCAGTCGGAGAAGAAGCCTGCCGATTTCAATGAGGTAATAAAGAAACTGTTTGAGATCGTCCCTGGCCAAGATATTTACATGGACTGGGGAGCCTCGCGCTGCAGGAAGTGTGCCGTAGTAGGGAACTCTGGAAACCTCAAGGGATCCAATTATGGGGCCGAGATTGACTTGAATGATTTTGTGCTGAGGTAAGTAATACATTCAACGGGATGTATCTCATCATAAAAGTGCTGTGTTCTTCACAACCCTGGCAAATGTATGAAGAGCAGGCCGCTTTGCTTCACCCCCAATGTGTTTGTGCTTTGATTATCAGTCAGTCCCCTTGAGCCGCAGATTGCTTAAAAATGTTACATCAGAGTCGAGTTTCTTTCCTTATTGTATTTATTTTGTTCGTATATTATACTGTGTGCAGGTCCTCTGGGCTCACAGTGGCCAAATCAGTTCAGACCCCTTAAGCAAAATGTCCTAAAGTTTTATGGTGGGCCCGCCTTCTGGGGTCCATCTGGGAAACATTGTTGCCCCCCCAAAATCAGTGCTGACTGCCGTTTTCACACCTTCCGTGATGCAGCCTGATACTGGCATCACATGTAGGATGTAAGATTTGCCAGTTTTTTCTTTTTGTTTGGCTCTTTTAATAAGTGGTCCTGCGTCAAGCTGCTGTTTTGAGGTGCAGTGCGCTACTTTAGTAGGGAGTTTTGATAAATGACATAAAATTTTTGATCAATAGCTGCTTGTCAAACTGACCACTCTTACAGTCGAAGTGTTTAGCTGGGAACATGCAGCTGCTATCCCACCGGCCCGGCTTAGTGACTTTAGCCCAGTCGTGTTGGGGTTTTGCTTTCTTGATGTGTGAATCGATTTATTCTTATTTTTACTCATCCACTGCCCACCACGTGAAGTTATCAGTTATAATAATTCATTACATTTATATAGTGCTTTTCTCAGTACTCAAAGTGCTATCCACACAGGGAGGAACCGGGAAGCGAACCCACAATCTTCTTACTGCAAAGCAGCAGCAGCACTACCACTGCGCCACCTGTGAGAACGTTATTAGCAGTACAGCAATAAACATCATTCATGTGACCCGAGCAGGCGCAAGAAAGCCACTACCATGTTACTGTTGGCTGGAGTATAAAGTCGGACAACAGGCCGATAAGACCAGTTTTCTTATTTTTAGACCTATATTTGGTATTTTTATTATCATTTGTGATTTTGTTTTTTTACCCTTCTTCTACATGTTTTGCCTATTTAAAAAATTTTCTTCCTAACCCTGGAAACCAGACAGACACGCAGATTACACAGACACTTGTCCTTTTATTAATGTGGATACACACACACACACATAAGCAATGGGGCGCAGTGCTTAAGGCTTTGGACTTCAAATCCCACTTCTGACACCAATGTGTGACCCTGAGCAGGTCACTTCACCCTCCTGGGCTCCAATTGGAAAAAAAAAAAAACAAAAGAAATGGAAGCAATTGTATCTCAAATGCTGTAAGTCGCTTTGGATAAAAGCATCGGCCAAATAAATAAATGTACACGGCGCCACCGCAACACTGCATCCACCATAGTTCTGTGTGTGAAGAAAATTGAAAATCGATTTTAAAATATCGCCAAGGCATTTACTACTGATGCTTAATGTCTTATTACTGCTTGAAATGACTGATTTGTAATTCATTTTTCACATATGGCTGCAAAGCCCCATTTTCGGCAGCAGTTCCCTCCGTGCCCTAATGGTCAACTCCCTTAGCTCAACCTTAATTAGTCGCCGTGAAGTAATTCAAACAACACAGGAAAGCATGTTTGGGGACAGCTACCCGTATACTTAAAATAGGCGAAGATCTGATCAAAAATCAAAAAGTCTGGCGAGACAGACAAAACATGGCGGGTTTAAAGCCGGGCAGGGGAAATTACGGCATCCGGGCAGGAACCGGATGAGATGTTGTCGGGCCCAGGTGGAATTTCCCGTGGTCGGTGTGTAAAGGAACAAGAGAAAGGATCAGTGCACTCTGCCATCCTTTTTTTGGGCCCTTTAGCTGCCTCCCATGCACACGTGCGTGACATCGTATAAAACGCTAGTTGGTTATTAGAGAAACCTTTGTCATTGCGCTGGCACAGCTGAAACCTGTTATTCTGTTCACTGGAGTTATATGGTACTGGCATTCTTAAGGTTCAATTCTGGGTTCAAAATTGGCCAAGAAATGAACTTAATGGTATCTTGACAAAAAAGTATCAACATCCATCCATCCATCCATTATCCAACCCGCTGAATCCAAACATAGGGTCACGGGGGTCTGCTGCAGCCAATCCCAGCCAACACAGGGCACAAGGCAGGAACCAATCCCGGGCAGGGTGCCAACCCACCGCAGGACACACACAAACACAACCCACACTAGGGCCAATTTAGAATCACCAATCCACCTAACCTGCTTGTCTTTGGACTGTGGGAGGAAACCGGAGCGCCCGGAGGAAACCCACGCAGACACGGGGAGAACATGCAAACTCCACGCAGGGAGGACCCGGGAAGTGAACCCAGGTCTCCCAACTGCGAGGCAGCAGCGCTACCCACTGCGCCACCGTGCCGCCCAAGTATCAACATGAAAACGTGAAATGTGAAAAGTTCTTGGCAACTGGTGCTGCATATAGTAGATTCAGAAAGTATTCAGACCCCTTCACTTTCTGCATACTTTACTCTCTTGTAGATTTAATTATTAAATGGATAAATTTACAGGTTTTTTCCACATTACATTCGATAACCAATAGAAATATTTAGTTGTGGCCCTTCAAAGTGTGCTCAGGTGCCTCCGGTTTGCTTTAATTCTCCTGTGGCAAATAGAATGGGTCGGCCATCATAAGGCACACATGTTACCTGTGTGTAGAGCAGAGGTCCCCAGCTCCGGTCCTGGAGGGCCGCAGTGGCTGCAGATTTTCATTCTAACCCTTTTCTTAATGAGTGACCTGTTTCTGCTGCTAATGAACTTCTTTTAAATTCATTTTAGTTGACTTGCCCTTGAAGACTCAGACCCCTTAATTGTTTCTTTTTCCTTAATTAGAAGCCAAACAATAATGAGATATAAAATGAGCCAAAACAACTAGGGGTTGCCACAGCAGATCATCTTGTTCCATGTCTTCCTGTTCTCTATAAAAATATAAAAAATAAAAATATTCATAATAAAAAGCTAGGGGGCTCTGCCCCCTGCGGGCTTCGCTTGCCATCCCCTGGGCGGGCACTATGCGCCAGCCACTTCGCATCTCTGCCACTCACGTATGGGTAAGCGGATGTCCAATTTAAACAGATTGATACTTTTGTGGGAATTGTTACATAAGCATAATAGACCTAACTTATTTTACATTACAGCGAGTAATTAACCATAGTTAAAAATAGTAAAATGTAATAAATTGAAATAAACTTATGTTTCACGTTGCTTTACTATTATCGCTAACAAGTCGTCACACATTGGTTTATTATAAATGCAAGTGTGATCTTTTGGATTCATACAGAAATCCCAGAAAACTTCTTTTCCTGTGTTTTTCAGATAAATTTCGTGTACAGTGCGATACTTTTGGACGTATGGATTTGTATCCATTATTGGCTGTAGAATTTCTAATACATCCGATCGTTTAATTCTTTCGATTCTATGTTGCATCCGTGATCATAAATATAAACCTGACCGAATTTTGGTTTCTTCGAAATTAAACTTGTTGGAGTCTATGGTCCTGAATTGTGTAAATCTACATTTTGAGCATTGAATGGTGCGAACGCAAACAGATTATTATTGTAGACTTTCACCAAACAACAAATCTTTTAATTTTCATGGATAGGCTTCTTCATTGGGAAGAAACACTACTTTTCCCTGATGGCAACACGAATTAGACGATCTGCAAGTCTCCGACTTAAACTTTAAAGCCGAACAATATCTACACACTTCTGACATATCACCTATGTCCATATATTCGATTTATTTTTGCTGTTGTTTCACCGAATAATATTTTCTGTTTGTTAGCACTAATGTGATCTTTACTATCAGTTTTTTTGAGACTTTTGAATTTTAGTCATTTTAATAATCTCTAACCTGCTCTGCATTTGTACCGCGCCAACGTTTTTGAACCTCTTTACGGCGTTCTACTTTGTCTTCTACTCTTTGTCTTTTATTTCTGACCCCGCTTGGATTTCAATTCCAATTGGTTCAGGCTGATTATTACTTTCCTGTCTGACAAAAGCATTCACACGAATGAGAGTTGAGTGGACTGTGGGTATGTTTGAAAATGGTTGACAGGTAGAGAGATAATATTAAAATAATATTAATAATAAAAGATATAAAAAACAGAATTTGCAAAACCATCAGTGGGCCAAGAAAAACAGTTCTGTTAAGAAGGCCAATCTGACGCTGTTCTGTTCTGATGAAAACACAATATGCCTTCAGTGAAGTCTGTTTGTTTAGAGGCACAAACAGTGAAAATACCCTAAGGACTTACACATGGGAAAGACCAACCAGAGGTGTAACCTGACCCCAAAATCATTGTCTGTCTGTCGTAAAGGCTGTCTGCACCAAATGCACCCATGTGAGTCATTAGACGGGTCCTCTCTGCTGGAGTCCATTCAGATCTCCTCTTATGAATGCTTCAGAGGCTGACTAGTAAGTGTTGCCTTCAAAACTGAAAGGCAGCATTGGCCTTCAATAAACACCGACATCCTTTTCAGCCACGTCACTTGCTCCCTGCTCATAGCTTCCCATGCAGTGAGCCGGCCATGTTTGTTGATTTTGACCCCATCGTTAGTGCGGTCATGGATGACGCTGCTGTAACATAACACAAAGGCCTGCAGTTGGAGTTGCGGCCTCCCTGGCACCTTCTCAAAGCACTTGTTCAAGAACTCCCTCAAGGTCTTCCGGATTGCGTAATTTGGAATAAGAGACCACATAAGTTGGCATAACGCAAGCACAAGCAGCATGGAATCATTACAGAGGGACTTGGACAGAATACAGGCTTGGGCAGATTTGTGGCGGATGAAGATGAATGTCAGTTAATGTAAAGAATTACGTGTAGGAAATAAAAATGTGAGGTTTGGATAAACAATGGGAGGTCTGAAAATTGAAAGTACACCTTATGGGAAGGATGCAAGAGTTGTAGTGGACTCGAAACAATGAACTGCCAGACAGTGTTCAGAAGATATTAAGAAGGCTAACAGCATATCAGGTTATATAGCGCCTTGACGTGTGGAGTACAAGTCACAGGAGGTTCAGCTCAAGCTTTATAACACACTGGTGTGGCCTCATCTGGAGTCCTGTGTGCAGTTTGGGTTACAAAAAGGACAGAGCAGCACTAGAAAAAGTCCGGGGAGGAGCAACTAGGCTGATTCTGGAGCTACAGAGGATGAGTTATTGAGGAGAGATTAAAAGAGCTGAGCCTTTACAGTTTAAGCAAAAGAAGATTAAGAGGAGACATGATTGAAGTGTTTAAAATTATGAAGGGAATTAGTCCAGTGGATGGAGACAGTGACTTTAAAATGAGTTCATCGAGAACATGGGGACACAGTTGGATACTTGTGAAGGGTGAATTTCGCACAAACATTAGGAAGTTTTTCTTTACACAGAAAACCACAGACACATGGAATAAGTTGCCAAGTTGTGTGGTAGACAGCCGAACTTTACGGGCCTTTAAAACTCGATATTACTAAAGAATTAAGTGTTCAGGACTAGTAATCTTTGTTGGGCTAATTGGCCTGTTCTCGTCCAGATTGTTCTAATGTTTCTAATGGCTCTTGATGAACATCCTCAACCAAATTCCTGGTATACTTGGCCATCTTCAAGTTTTACGTTATCTTTATTATGTACCTCAAAATAGTCAGAGGATTAGCCTCTCGAAAGCTGTCCTAATTATTAATGGTATACACTTAACATCTTCAAATCTCATCCACATGGTTGCTGGTAAGATGTTAACCAGTGTGCTGCCTGGTGAATAACCTACGCAAATGTCACTGCATTTTCACGTCAGGTGAAGTCAAGTGGCTTTATTGTCATACCATCCAGATACAATATTACGGTATATGCAGTGCTACAAAATTACATTCACAACAGTGCAACATATACATGAACACAGGACAAGTAATAAAACTAAGATAGATAGATAGATAGATATGTAAGGCACTAGATAGATAGATAGATAGATAGATAGATAGATAGATAGATAGATAGATAGATAGATAGATAGATAGATAGATAGATAGATAGATAGATAGATAGATATGTAAGGCACTATATAGATAGATAGATAGATAGATATGTAAGGCACTATATAGATAGATAGATAGATAGATAGATAGATAGATAGATAGATATGTAAGGCACTAGATAGATAGATAGATAGATATGTAAGGCACTATATAGATAGATAGATGGATAGATAGATATGTAAGGCACTATATAGATAGATAGATAGATAGATAGATAGATAGATAGATAGATAGATAGATAGATAGATAGATAGATATGTAAGGCACTATACAGAGATAGATAGATAGATAGATAGATAGATAGATAGATAGATAGATAGATAGATAGATAGATAGATAGATAGATAGATAGATAGATATGTAAGGCACTATATAGATAGATAGATAGATAGATAGATAGATAGATAGATAGATAGATAGATAGATAGATAGATAGATAGATAGATAGATAGATAGATAGATAGATAGATAGATAGATAGATAGTGTGGACAAAGGTTCGAAGTAAACAGCAGGCAAACACGAATCAATAGCAGAAAGCAATTTCTTTATTCTTGGTGAGAGGAGGCTTGCAGCCCCTGTCAGCGTGTGTCACTGACAGTTAGATCAAATAGCCCGTCCAAGGATGGGAGTTAGCTCAGTTTTATAATAGTTTGTTTACTAAACGAAAAAAGGAAGTATGGCAGTTCAATTTGAGGTCAAACAGATCGTTATAGCTTGTGGTCACACCCTGGATTTGAACATACAGGAGCACACACAGTGTTTCTAGCAGTTAAAAGAGTTATTAGCACATTCACAGTCTTGAGCAATAGCCCTTGTGAGCATCAACACACACAAGAGCAACTGCAGCGATCTCCCAGCTAACTGTCACAGGATGAGTGCAACCTAAGCAGATTTAGACAATACTCACTTCCGCATTCTTTCTGCACCATCAGGGTTACAATACTTCAATGGCTACGTGGCAGTTGCAATTTAAGAATCTTATTATAGCTTACATTTTGTACATAATAATCATCACACATAATAATTGGTTATACAATATTAAACACTACCTTAAAAGTTAGTTTAGTACATTTGTCATACAGGAATACACTCTTACAGCTTAGTGTCTGTATTAGAGTACATTTGTTCAGTTAGCTTAGCACATCCTTATTTATTAATACATAAGTGACATGTTTCTTATAGTTCTATTAGCACCATACTTTGTTATTTGGAAAGACTGAAGCACCCTAATTCTAAATATATCTTCCTCAATAGATAGATAGATAGATAGATATGTAAGGCACTAGGTAGATAGATAGATAGATAGATAGATAGATAGATAGATAGATAGATAGATAGATAGATAGATAGATAGATAGATAGATAGATAGATAGATAGATAGATAGATAGATAGATAGATATGTAAGGCACTAGATAGATAGATAGATAGATAGATAGATAGATAGATAGATAGATAGATAGATAGATAGATAGATAGATAGATAGATAGATAGATAGATAGATAGATAGATAGATAGATAGATAGATAGATAGATAGATATGTAAGGCACTAGGTAGATAGATAGATAGATATGTAAGACACTAGATAGATAGATAGATAGATAGATAGATAGATAGATAGATAGATAGATAGATAGATAGATAGATAGATAGATAGATAGATAGATAGATAGATAGATAGATAGATAGCAAGTGTGTCAAATGTACTACATATAAATTAACTACTAGGAGCAGATCTGAGTGTAGTGGGGCAGCACAGAGTTCAGACTCTGCACAGCCAAGGTGTAGAACCTGTTGCAGACCCTGGCAGAACTGGTTTGAATGCTATGTTACCTTCTGCCATATGGAAGTGGGAAAAAGAGAGAGCATGGGTGGGATGGGAATGGCCTTTCACAATCTCATGGGCTTTGCGGATGCAGCACTTAATAAACGATTTCTTTAATGGAGGCCAGGGAGGTCCCATGATCTTCCCTGCTGTGTGTACTATCCATTGTAGGACCTTGCAGTCAGAAATAGAGACTGCATTTACCAAACCAGACAGTGATGCAGTTGGTCAGAATACTGTTGATGGTTAAGCTTTCTGTTTTCTGAATTCTGTTAAGCTGACACACTGGCGGCTGTAACATCTTTTTTGTTTCCTATCTTATCTGTGCAAATAATTTGTACTTTTTTGTTCCCTCAAGAAGCTAGAAATGCCTTGTAAACACTAATAAATCTTGCGCAGTATGTAAAATACTGTGTATATATGAGCTTCTTCCATCGTGTTATGACCAGAATGAAGACATATTTGGCCATCACCCCTACTTTATAACATTAGGAAAGACCAAGTAACTCCAAAAACTAAAAAAGGCTCAATTTTGAAAAAATGGCAGTTACTAGGATTTTCCATTGCATGTGAGAAATTTCCAGAAGAGGTTACCACCAACACTGCATATTCACTGTGGAAAATGCTTTGGAGAATTCCATCGATCAGCACTAATCAACGTCATCTCTTCTCATCTCTTGTCCACATTATGAAGACAGAGTGTTGCTCTACTTGCACCAGTCATCATATCTCCATTCTGTAAGCTGATTAGTTGCCATTGCCGATGAGACTCGCCACCGTCGTGTCGTCGGCAAACTTAAAGGTGGTGTTAGAGCTGTGTGCAGCCGTACAGTCGTGAGTCAGCCGAGAGAACAGAAGGAGGCCGAATATGCAGCACTGGGGAGTGATGGTGTTGGAGATGACATTTCCAATGTGGACTGCCTGGGGTCTCTGTGTCTGGAAGACCAAGATCCAGTTGCACAGGGAATTGTTGTAGCTTAGCAGACCCAACTTACCAATGAGCTGTTGAGGGACGATGGTGTTGAATGGCGACCTGAAACCTATGAACAGTGGACAGTAGATGATATGGCATCTGTAGTGGAGTGGATAGGTAAACTGAACGGGGTCATATGATGTGGGAAGTCCAGCTTTCTGGTGGCCCAAGACTAGCCTCTCAAAGCACTCGATGATGACTGGTGTTAGTGCTATAGCACAATAGTCGTTGAAGAAAGAGACCTGAGGGACTTCTTTGGTACGGCTATGATGGTGGTGGTTTTGGATCACTTGGGGATGGCTGTATTCGTCAGGGAAATTGTTTAAGACGTCCATAGAGATTTCCATCAGCTTTTCGATGTTACTCTTTGATGAGGAGCAAATAGGGCCAGAGTGTTCACCAACCCTGAGAGAAATGGAGGACGATAGCTTCTCCGTTTTTCAGTGAAGCACCAGGGAAACATCATTTGGACTGAATGTTAATATCCCTTCCTGCAGTAACAGCCATGTACAGTGTATTTATAGCCATGCATTTATCTTGTTCCACTTGGGCATTCATCAGAAGGCTGCATTGTTATTTTATATGTGTAATACGCTTCTGACAGGTAATCTTATAAAAACGATGGCCGGCCAACCAGCACTTCACATAAAGCTGCTCACCCATCCAGGCATACGTGGTCTTTATGCTTTATAAACTGGGATTTCTGGCAATTCCTTATCACTAACATTTTTAAGCAGGGACCTAGTTTAGTTGCATTTTAAAGATATGTTTTAAACAGAACAACAAGCTGCACTAACACAGACGTATTGTATGTTGAGCTTGTGGTGACTCATAGAGCAATTTGGTAAATTGCAGGTGAAGCTAAATAGCAGCTTACAGCGCACAGGGGATATCCTTCATCGCTTTTGCGAGGGCTTTATAGTGGACAGTGGATTATTTTGATAGATGAGGACGCTGGGACACATTAGGCATGAACCATAATTGAAATCCTCCAGCCGTGGCCTTCCTTGACCCTTTCACATATCTTGAGGGATACCCTTGAACACAGGTGTATTCACTAGACCTATCATTACCTAACGATGGCTGCGACCCCTGCAAAATATTTCAGTTGTGAACAATAAGAGGCCATTCAAAAGGTCCCCGGGATCAAGTGGTAGTGCGTGAATACGTCCTATTTTGCAGGCAGATTCAGTTACACTTCACTCGTCCTGTCGGCCACTTTGATGCAAGCTAGCACCTGGCAGAACAAAGTACCACGATGACACGATGAAGAAAACTTTGATTTTGACGAGTTCACCGTAAAGCATTCCCTATTGTGCTTCGCAGTTAGGAGACCCGGGTTCGCTTCCTGGGTCCACCCTGTGTGGAGTTTGCATGTTCTCCCCGTGTCTGTGTGGGTTTCCTCCGGGCGCTCCGGTTTCCTCCCACAGTCCAAAGACATGCAGGTTAGGTGGACTGGCGATTCTAAATTGGCCCTAGTGTCTGCTTGGTGTGTGTGGGTGTGTTTGTGTGTGTCCTGCAGTGGGTTGGCACCCTGCCCGGGATTGGTTCCTGCCTTGTGCCCTGTGTTGGCTGGGATTGGCTCCAGCAGACCCCCGTGACCCTGTGTTTGGATGCAGCGGGTTGGAAAATGGATGGATGGATGGCATTCCCTATTGAGTGCTGGCTCTCAGTCAGTTCTCTTACTCTGAGTGGTCAGTAGGGGGCACAAACGCAAAACATAAAGTATAGCATTGAACTAATGTGTCTGCCCCAAACTGAGATAGAATTGGGGAACTGATGTTTTTATATAGCCGAGTGTTCAATTCAAAGCAGATACTTCTGTTTCTGTCATTCTGTCATAGCATCTTAGCCACCAGAGCACAAAGCCAACATGGTGTTTATCAGCAGTGGATTCAGAAAGTATTCAGAGCTGTTCACTTTGTACTTTCTCGTATACAAAGTATAGGGAAAGTATTGTAATCGTCCAAAAATTCGATTTTGAGATTTTGATGAATCTCAACGTTTTAGACCTCAGTAAGTCTGAAAATACCATTTTTGGAATTATGTCTGTGTGTGTGTGCGTGTGCGTGTGTGTGTAAATACGATAACTTGAGTACGCTTTCACTTGGGTCAACCAAATTTTGCATACGAGTACAGTGGTACTCTCTGGTCACGACTGTAATTCATTCCAAAACTCTGGATGTGATCCGATTTGGTCGCAACCCGAAAGTACTTTCCCCATGAGATTGCATGTAAATACAATTAATCCGTTCCAGACCGTACAAACTGTACCTAAATATATATTTTTTAAGCACAAAAATAGCTAATTATACCATAGAATGCACAGCGTAATAGTAAACTAAATGTAAAAACATTGAATAACACTGAGAAAACCTTGAACAACAGAGAAAACTAACATTGTAAGAGTTGGCACTATAGCGCTACGAACCGCTTGCTAAAAACACTTTTTTTATGAGTTTTCAGCACAGGGAAAAAAAATGAAATGCCGCTTCTCTTGCGAAACTTTTCAAACCATCCTCTACTGGCTTTAAATTCCTCATCTTCACCACTCAAAGAAGGATTTTTTTCAACAAATCGTCATGAATCTTCCTGGCTTTCTCGCATATGATCGCCTTGCTTACACCATCCCCTGCAAGTGGCTTCTCATTCAACCACACTAGCAACAGTTTTTCCAGCACTTGAGGCATCTGCTTGGTTCACATTGTAACTCCTTTTGCAACATCAGCTGCTTTGTTAGGCCCTGTATACGCAAACAAAAGAAAATGGGAAACGGAGAATGGGAAATCATTGGCGCGTACGAACGCGCGTAGGGAAACTGACCGCCAGTGTTTTTGTTCACCACCAGAGCGTGTGGTCGTGAAAAGATGCAAAATTTTGGCAAACTTTTTGATCGTAACCCAATTTGTACGTGTTCGGAAACGTTCATGACCAGAGGTTCTACTGTATTAGGTACAAAATGTAGATTTCTATCAACTTTTGAGCTATTTCCGCTAACCAGAAGTGGTACTTTTTTATTCATGCAGCTGCAGAGTCTGATTTATTCAACTTTACTTTTGTAATCCATATTACTAACCGAGAATGGTAAACCGGATGGCATGGACACAGGTACACGGTGATGGGACCATGAGACGTACAGCGCGCGTCTCATAAACCGCAAGCGAAGTCGTATCCACCGCGCACGAAGGAGTCACGGCCCAAAAACGAAAGAGCTCAACTGACGTGAATGAGAAATGAAGCAACAACGCGCCCATAGCTAACGACTACCGACACAGCCACACAAAAAAGAGGATTCTGCGCTGCAGCCCAGATTCGAACGGAAGAGGCTACGGAGGCCCCACAGGTCCACAATGATGGTACGGAGTGAAGGCGCAGGCGTCACCGCCATATTGTGAGTGGCACTACTGCGGAGTGAAGTTAGGAATAATGTGCTGCTTGGGATTGTACAAAACGCTGAACGCTTTACACCAAATTCAAACACAATACAGCTCAACGATACAAACAGGAGCCCACCTGGAGAAGATCAATGAACGCAGGCACCTACAATGCGCGTCTGAAACTGCGGAAGCACAGCAGGCACGGGTTCAAAACGAACAAGCTCGACTGACGGATATACAAATGAATTCAAACACAATACAGCTCAATGATACAAACATAAGCCCACCTAGATAAGATCAATGAATGCAGGCACCTACAACGCGCGTCTGAAACTGCGGAAGCAAAGCAGGCACAGGTTCAAAACGAACAAGCTCGACTGATGGATATACAAACACGAGCCCGGCTGGATAAAATCAATGCACGCAGGCGCCTACAACGCGCGTCTGAAATGCCGCAAGCAAAGCGGGCACGGCTCCAAGACGAACGAGCTCGACTAATGTATTTCAGGATACCCAACGCCAGGGGTAGGCGAGTGAAGCTTTTATTCAGCTTGAAAGAGGAACAGCACGGTTATTTATTATAGCGAGATCTGCCACTCTCCTATACACAGACACAGCAGTCAGGCAGAGTCATGGCCAAGTAATCCTTTTCCCTGCATTTATGATGTTCCTTGCATCATCCATTGATAACAAGTGCTTATAGTGCAACTGTGATCGGCTCAGATTTGCTACAGCGCCAGGAGCCTGCGGTTGCACCGGCAACTGATAAACTTCCTTCCACAGACGCGGCAATCGCACTTCTGGACGCACTTTGGTGTGTCGTCCCGTTGGGGGGAGTCCCAAATGAGTTTAGAAGCCTTACAATACATATAGTGCACAAAGAAATATCGATGTCATGACCAGACAGGAACACTCCTGAGCAGACCCCCAATAGAGGAAGCCACCTTCTAAACCAAAAGGATTGATTACAAGAAAATACAGGATAACAAAACAACAACAACAACATTTATTTATATAGCACATTTTCATACAAATAATGTAGCTCAAAGTGCTTTACATGATGAAGAAAAGAAAAATAAAAGACACAGTAAGAATTAAAATAAGACACTAATTAACATAAAGTAAGAGTAAGGTCCGATGGCCAGGGGGACAGAAAAAACAAAAAAAAAAACTCCAGACGGCTGGAAAGAAAAAAATAAAATCTTCAGGGGCCATGAGACCACTCAGCCCCCTCTAGGCATTCTACCTAACATAAATGAACAGTCCTCTTTGTATTTTGGGTTCCCACTGGAAGGACTTGATGATGATGATCATGCAGACTTCTGGCTTTTAATCCATCAATGCAGGAACATCACGGTGCTTTAATCAGGTGATGGTGGTGCAGGTCGCCATAACAGAAAACCGGGAAAAGAAACAGAAGAGAGAGTAGGGGTTAGTACGGATTTTAGAGCCACCATGAATAGTTATTATAATGAATTGAATATACAGAGTATCAGGATTAAATTACAGTGAAGTTATGAGAAGGCCATGTTAAAGTAATGTGTTTTCAGCAGTTTTTTAAAGTGCTCCACCGTATTAGCCTGGTGAATTCCTACTGGCAGGCTATTCCAGATTTTAGGTGCATAACAGCAGAAGGCCGCCTCACCACTTCTTTTAAGTTTTGCTCTTGGAATTCTAAGCAGACACTCATTTGAGGATCTAAGGTTACGATTTGGAGTGTAAGGTGTCAGACATTCCGATATATAAGATGGGGCGAGATTATTTAAGGCTTTATAAACCATAAGCAGTGTTTTAAAGTCAATCCTGAATGACACAGGTAACCAGTGTAGTGACATCAGAACTGGAGAAATGTGCTCAGATTTTCTTTTCCTAGTTAGGATTCTAGCAGCTGCATTCTGCACTCGTTGCAAACGATTGATGTCTTTTTTGGGTGGTCCTGAGAGGAGTGCGTTACAGTAATCTAGCCGACAGAAAACAAAAGCGTGAGCTAATTTCTCGGCATCTTTCAGTGATATAAGAGGTCTAACTTTTGCTATGTTTCTTAAGTGAAAAAATGCTGTCCTAGTGATCTGATTAATATGCAATTTAAAATTTAGGTTCCAGTCAACAGTTACCCCTAAGTTTTTTACCTCCGTCTTGATATTTAATCCTAATGCATCGAGTTTATTTCTAATAACCTCATTGTATCCATTATTGCCAATCACTAAAATTTCAGTTTTCTCTTTATTTAGCTTGAGAAAATTACTATTCATCCATTCAGAAATACAAGTAAGACGTTGTGTTAGTGAATCAAGAGAATCGGGGTCGTCAGGCGCTATTGATAAATACAGCTGCATGTCATCAGCATAGTTGTGGAACTCACATTGTGCCCCGAGATAATCTGACCTAAAAACAAGGAGTAACACAGAGTAAAACAAAAGTCTAAGGCAGAATAAGCCCCCCTGTGTCTCATTAACAAATGTACTCTCTCCACTTTTTCTACTTGTTGAATTAGTTCATTTACAAAGTTTCTCTCATTTTAGATCTTATATAAGTAAAGCTAGATATGCAACTAAATTGTTTAGCAGCAATTGTAGGATGTTAAAACTTAACCAAATGGTTTAAGAATAGTAATTAAATCCATTAAAACCGCTCACTTAGCATACTCTTCCAGACTTATACTTATTTCCCAGTAAACACAGACAGACTCAAACAAGCTGTCTAGACGGCAGTCAACACGGAGCAAGCGCCACACTGCCCTCTGCTGCTCCTGGAGGGGCAGCGTTAGAAAGCCAGACAGGAATGCAGCCACACTTAACAGGAAGGGACTACGCTAAGTCATCTTCTTCTTCTTCTTATTCATTCGGCTGCTCCTGTTAGGGGTTACTACCACAGTTGATCATCTTGTTCCATATTTTCCTGTCCTCTGTCAGGACTACGTTAAGTCAATTATGAAAAATAAAAGTTTTAAGCAAACTACTAAAAAATTAAAGCTTAAAGTTTTGTTATTTGTTGTGATAAAGGCGCTATATAGCGCCTGACCCAGCACAGACTCACTCAGAGGCATGTGTAAAATCACACAAGACTTTTATTTTTCTTCAGCTGGAGGGCATGTCTTTCCCGTGAACCCCCCAGCCACAACACAGTCCCAAAAGCACTTAATATAAATCACAATCCTCTCCACCTTGGCACCACCACTCCTCCCAGGCAACCTCGTCCTCTTCCTCCCGATTCTGCCTCCCCGGTGGTGTTTGCTGGCCCCCTTTTATCGGGCACCCGGAAGTGCTCCAGGTGGTTGATTGCTGACATCCGGCTGCACTTCCGGGCAAGGCGAAACCAATGCCCAGAAAGGGCCAGCCGCTGCTATTGCAGCACCCTGTGGCAGCGCCTGCGGAACCCCACAGAGCTGCACAGAACTCCAACCCCCATGAAGCCCTGGGGGAGTCCGAGGCACCGCTGCAACCCAGGGGTGCTGCCATCTAGAGTCCAGGGGAAGATACTGGGCTTCCCACCCTTGTCCCCCTGGCAAATGTGGTGAAGGGGCGTCCCAGCCAGGCTTGGGCCCTGGCCATCTGGCGCACTGTGTATTTCTGAAAATCTCATTGCCATGTTACTAGAACAGTAGATCTGTAAAGTATTCAAGCCCATTCGCTTCCTCACATCATTTTTTTTTTTGGTTGCAGTCTTGTGCTAAAATCATTCACTGCAAAAAAAAAGAGAAAAAAATACTTTACATTGGGGCTGTTTTGCTTTTATTTAGCAAAAAATATCTGCCAATGGGGTAAAAAGAATTTACTTGACAAGATTTCTTAAAATACCGTATCTACTCCCGTTTAAGTTCTCCCACGGATAAGTCGGGACTTGATTTTACCGTATAATTTCTGGTAGTGGCGGGCCGTCAGGGCCTTCAAGGCCTTCTCTGCTGGCCTAAAAAAATATCTGAATCACAAACTGATGTTAATTATATTTTGTCCATGAATACTTATTAAATAATTGCAAATAGTCTGTCCACTTCCTTTCATAGCTGTTCCGATGGTTGTGCTGCTTCCAGACATGTATTTTTGTATTAAAGCATTTAACCAATCACATTTCAGCCATCATTTGTTGCCAGGCAGGGTCAAAGTCAAAGAAGTCTGCCCGGAGGCCTTCACAATCCATTCTGCAGGCCCTCTAACACAAAATAAATGTCGATTAAACTGTTGCTTCAACCAATCAGATTTTGAGTTGGTTTTACTAGGGCCCTCTAGAAGGCGTACGGCAACGTCACCGTATTCAGACCCGTTGATTGGATAGGATGGTGTAATAGAAAAATCTGAATGAGAGCATCATGGGGCAGCTGTACACATTGGTATGTTTGACGGTGACCATTCCCGTGTCCACTGCTTCTGTCGAGCGGACATTTTCAGCCCTAAAGCGAATTAAAACTTATGCCAGAAATACGACAGGGCAGGTTCGACTTTCAGCATTAGCTTCGATGGCGATAGAAAGGGACTTCGTGATGGAACTGAAGCGCACGGATAATCTGTACGACAGAGTAATTGAACTGTTTTTGAGGAAAGAGAGGAGGATGGATTTTGTTTACAAATAATCCGAATTTTTGGTGAGTAAAATGATGCAATTTTCCTAAATAATATTGCAAGTTTATGAGTTATTATTGATGTTTTTTATGTGTGTCGCGGCTGTAGCTGCAGTAGAAAGGAACTTGTTCACCCCTGGTTTGTCTATTCAATAATGGCATTTATTGTGGCTACAGGAGTTATCTATCTGCAATGCAACGGCTCTTTATACTGTACTTCTGCATATTAAGATGGTTTTTATAACCATAAATTAGTTTTTGAGGGGCGGGTTGATTCAGACGGAGCACTACTGAAGGCCTAGATGTGAAATGCAAGGTCCGCCACTGATTTCTGGTATTTTATAATGTCGCTTGTATAAATCGAATGCAGAAAACTCACGCTGTAGGTCCAAGAGATTATGATATGCTAACACCCACCTGAGAGAGTAACCACGGAGCACACGGCCTTTTTTTACTATGTGGGTGAAGCAATGCGCTGTATCAGCGTGTGCTACTAACCTCTCTCTCTCTCTATGGTGTCTACGTGACCACACAGTAATACCCAAACTATTCCGAAGCAATGTTTGCCCTGTTTTGTGTTTTTTGTATCTCACACCCTCATGCACCTTTATCGTAAGAGCATCCCTTATCTACAATGGAGCGTTCGATCAGAAGAAAATATGAAGCTGGTTTTAAATTAAATGTCGTTGATGTGGTGAAAGAAACTGGTAACTGTGCTGCTGCAACAAAATTCGATGAGTCTGAGAAACTGATGTGAGATTGGAGGAGACAAAATAAAAACAGTGTCGCATTTTTGAACTGGCATATAAAACGGGGCCTGATTTCATGATCGATTTTTCGACTTATACGTGAATATATACGGTAAGCGCACACTCCACTTAAGCTGACGTGGTGATCTCGTTCCGAAGGCCGTGCACTTAAACCGAGTCGACTGTATATATAAGATACTGTCAAACTCAGGATAGGCTGATGGAAATGGGATGAGATTGCATTGTTGCAGCTTCTTGACATGAGAAAGACTACTCGTCCAAAATATCCACCACAAACTCTGACCATTCCGATGACACTGTAAAGAGCAAGTATTGCCATTGATTTGCATGACAGATCCCCATGAAGCTTTTGAAACGTCTTCCTGACTGGGCCAGAAAAAGTGCAGAAGTTTTGGAGCTTTGAAAATAGTGACATCTGACAGTAGACAAAATCTCCCAGATGCCATGAGTGCGAGCCTGCGGAGGAGGCATGTGCACAAGCCCATCTTAACTGCACTAAAAGGCTATGAATTCTCTATGTGCTTATTGTAATGTTAGGAAAATCACGCTGTTGTTAAAAGAGCGCAATAAATATGCATGTTAGCATGTGTGACCATTTTCTGCATTACAATAATGTTTAAATGTGTTGTCCTAAAGATGTAATTTGCTGCCATAATTGCAACTGTTCTGAATACATTATAAGCCTCAGCTGATTCATACAGTAATTATGTGTGAGGAAATTTTTGCTGTGAGGAATATTTTTCCATCAGTGTTTTGAGTAATAATTGGAGGCAAAGAGAAGCATGATGGGGTTTAGGGAATGCACTTGTGGAACAATTGAAAGGGACCGTTTATAAAGGGGGCTGAGGGATGTGCCAACAGCAATACTGATGACACATTAGGAATTCCACTACAGGAGAATTTATTAGTACTAGCCAACCCGCAGCGTAGTATACGCCGCATAATTATGCGGGTGGACACTTCTTGATAGACACAGTTGTCCAAATGGGGTGGGTTTGAGGATATGACTGTGAGTGAATGAAAAGATGAAACTCTGGAGAGAGCAACATACAATTGTCCATGACTGAACACTGGTTTTGGCAGATACAGGCATATCTTTTTGAAAGTTTGTCCCTGCGCCTTATTAATTGTCATTGCAAAGGCTTATCTAACAGGAAATTGTCTGCATGTAAAAGTAAAAGGCAAATTTGAATCTGATGGGGTCAGGGAAATCCGGGGAATAACTCCGGAAGTATTCATGTAGTCAGCGTATTGTTGAGCAGAATGTATGACTATGCTTCCGTGACTAAGAACAACGGACAGCACGTCGCCGAAGTTATCCCAATGTTGGCAAACAAAGGTTACAGTCTTGTTGCGAAGTCCGAGAGCAACCGTTTCGTCGATGACATTTTTCCAGAAATATCCAACTGATAGAAACAAACAGTTACCTGATGCAGGAATTTGTATAACCTTGAAAGAAGAGTTGTTTCCATGAAATACGTGTGAAGCGGTGGCCCTGTTAGGAAAATGAACAGTCAACATGGCTCAGAGGTGCAT
Organism: Erpetoichthys calabaricus; assembly: GCF_900747795.2. Classification (NCBI taxonomy): domain Eukaryota; kingdom Metazoa; phylum Chordata; class Cladistia; order Polypteriformes; family Polypteridae; genus Erpetoichthys; species Erpetoichthys calabaricus. Next base: position 23,264,574 of record NC_041406.2, on the reverse strand, counting down.
GTGGACTGTAGCACGGACCAAAGTGACTCAGGATGTGTTTGGTGAGGAGTTGGGGGCGGGCACATGAGTAGGCAGTGCACATGCCTCGAGAGCAACGGTGGACGCGGGAGGAGGGTTAGAGTTGGCAGGCGGGGCTCTATCGTGCATGCGTACCCCATGGTCGGGCGACTTGGTCAATTATATATATAGATAGTACAGTATTTACCTTATTGTCAGGTATCAAGTCAAAACTTTCCACTTTTTTGATCATTTTTTTAGTATCTCGTATGCAAAGTATAGGGAAAGTATTGGAATCATCCAAATATTAGATTTTGATGAATCTCAACGTTTTAGACCTCCCTGAGTCAGAAAATACTATTTTTGGAATTATGCCAGTGTGTGTGTGTGTGTGTTTGTGTAAACATGATAACACATCCATGTGGATACTCCAGATAACGAACATTGACTAACTTAATTAACTGACCCCAATGTGAATGATTTAGACGAGGTTCATTCTTTTGATGGAATGGCACGGGATGGTGTGCTGGAATTTTTCTCCATATCTGTGTGGGTTTTCTCCAGATACTGTGGTTACCTTTTACATCTTGTGGACAGTAGGGTGCACACCAGCCCCCCAAACACCCAATACAAGCAGGTTCAGGACACAAGTTCAAAGCACAAAGAGTTTTCATTTGTGGCAAACTCTTCCCAATAAACGTTTTCCCACCACAGTGATAGCCACAACCACAATAAAGCACAATAGCACAAAAAAAATCACTCTTTGTCTTCTCTCTCTCAGTCACTCCCTGCCTCCTCCACTCCTCCTCTCAAGCTTCATCCACCATCACCCGACTCTGGCTCATCAATCTGAGTCAGGAAGTTCCTTTTATCTAATCCCTGATATGATGCTGCAGCTCCAAAGCATGTTCTGGGTGAAGTTGAAGCTCCACGGAATAAGGACTCCCAAATCCTGCAGCTTCCCCTTGTGGCCCTCAGGGGACTGAGCAAGAATGTCCCTTGGGACTACAATACCCAGCAGGCCTTGTGGGTACCCATGCAGGCCTGGGCTTGCTGCCGTCTAGCACTCTGGGGAAGATAATGCCCCATGTACATTCACTGCCCTGATTCTTCCATTCCAAGGGCATCCAGGCCAGGTAAGGACACGGCCATCTCTCACAAGTCAAAGGAAGGGCTTATTAGATTATTTGGCAGATCAAAATAACCCAGTATGAGTGATTTAGGTGAGGTTGTGATGGACTGGTAATCCCATCCATTTTGTCTTGTAACTTGCCAGATTTTTCCCATACTCATAAATACTTCAGTTATCTCTGAGATCGGGAGTATCTGTAATTGATCGGTTGATTGATTGTAACCTGTGTGCCACATGGGCACACAGCCAATCTGTGGGAGCCAGAATTCTGGCTGGGTTGTAGGGGATCAAATACTTACTTCTCTCAATGACATGCAAATCAATTTAAAACTTTTATGTAACTAGGGGGCTTCACCCCCTGCTCACTTCGGTGGCCAACCCCCCGGCGTGCGCTACGCGCCAGCCACTTCACGTCTCTGCAGCTCCTGTGTATGTATGTATGTGGATTTCACTTTCACCAAACAACAAAACTTTGAATTCTCGCAGATACGCCTCTTCATTGGGAAGAAACACTACTTTTCCTGATGGCAACACGAATTAGACAATCTACAAGTCTCCGACTTAAAGTTTAAAGCCAAACAATATCTACATACTTCTGTCATATCACTTATGTCCATATAGTCGATCTCTTTTCACTTTTACGTTTTCATCAATATCGCATTGAATTTTGATTTCGTGTTTGGAATTACATCGTGACAACACAAAGTATAACTGCCCGTGAGTGAATATCGTTTCTTTCTCTCTACATGAACTGTGTCTGACAATAGCATTCACACAAATGAGAAATGATTGAACCGTGTGTGTGGTTGTAAATGTTGTAGATGTGGGCAGGACTTTTCCAAATCTCTTTGCATAAAGTCTTTTCTCGCGGGGCTTGAAATTTTCTCTTATGGGATTTCACTTTCACCAAACAACAAATCTTTTAATTCTCGCGGATACGCCTCTTCATTGGGAAGAAACACTACTTTTCCCTGATGGCAACACGAATTAGACAATCTACAAGCCTCCGACTTAAACTTTAAATCCGAACAATATATTCGATCTCTTTTCGCTGTTCCGTTATTTCACCGACTAATAATTTCCGTTTGTTTGCGCTAATGCGATCTTTCCTATCCTTTTTTTGAGACTTTAGAATTTTTGTACTTCCATTATCTCTAACCTGCTCTGCATGTGTATCACGCCAACGTTTTTGAATTCTTTACAACGTTCTACTTTGTCTTCTACTCTTTGTCTTTTATTTCCGGCCCTGTTCGTGATTAAATCTCTTGGCACAAAGTCTCGTCTCGCGGGACGTGAAAGTGTCTCTCTGAGAAAGTCACGTCTCGTCCCAAGTTTTTTTTATTATAATAGAGATATTGGTTTGGCTCCAGCAGACCCCTGTGACCCTGTAGTTAGGATGTAGCGGGTTGGATAATGGATGGATGGATGGAATAGAGAGATGTTTGTTTTCTGGATATTTGGTTGATATTCTGTCTCTCTCCAATAAAATGAAACTACCATAGAAAATAGAGATTGTTCATTTCGTTGTAACACTTATTTCCCCCCACTGTATACTGACATCCCACCCAGGACATGTTCCAGTCTTGTGCTAAATGTTACCAAGAGAGCTTTGGCTTCCCAAGTCCGTGTAATGGACCCAGCAGGAGAAGGACATGGATGTACAACCCAGACATTTTGAACGGGAGTCGCGTGATATTCATGCTTTATTTTTTCTTTGCTGCTTACACATACTGAGGTTTAATATGCCGGATGTGAAAATACTGTAATAAATAAATGAAAACAAATATATTCCTTTAATCCCTTAAATTCTAACATTTTTTAAATATTGAACAGGCTTATGTTCTCCTGTTGGTAAATCTTATAAGCGACGGGAGTCCTCATTTGCACCCTCTCTGACTTGATTCCATCAGTCGTGGGTCACCCATCATGTGTATTTTGCTCTTTTTGTTTTTGTTTTGAAAGGTTGGGATTTAATGAGAATGTGTAAACCATTTAGAAAAGCTAAACATATTCTGACAGGCACTTAAATATTAAGCATGAATTTGGTTTTAGTGTGAGAGGTGTTGACGGCAATTCCCTAAGCCAAATCATCAGAGCTGCCCTGGAACGAAGTGATGGATGGGTGATCTGAATTGAGCAGGTCACGGGTGACAGCGGCGTGCTTTTTCTTTTTTTTTTTCTGTTCTCCTAATTTTATTTTTAATCAGACAGGAGTCACAATGAAAGCAATTTCAATTCTGCAGCTTTTTGACTTTGCTAGCTGCTTGAGGTCAGCAGGTCTAACGTTTTTATAGAAAAAATAAGAAGGGCAGCCGGTCTGGGAGATTTTTAGATTAGAAACTCTGTCGTACCGTAGTGATCATTCATTTTGGGAATCCACTTAGTCCATTTTACATTTTATTTGCTTAACAGATGCTTTTATCCAAAGCGACTAAAAGAGGTCAGCATAATCGAGCAAACATCAGTCTGGGGAGGTTCATTTGGAACAAGCGTTACAGGACAAGAGTATAAAAAATTGATCATCACAAGTGAAGAGCTCAGAACAAAATTCAAGCGAGTTACAATTCCTACAATATAAAAGCCGATATCCGTTAGCCAGACTCTTCGCCGAACAAGAGGGTCTTCAAACTCTTCTCAATAAAAATTGAGGGAGTCGGTGGCAGGGCAGCAGAGTGCAATGTAGGTAGAACAATCGGAAGAAGGTGTCGGGGGTATTGTGTAGGCGAAGAGTTAAGGAAAAGGTTAAAGGTCGGGTTTTTAAGGCGGTGGTAAGACCAGTAATGGAATATGGAGCTGAGACGTGGGAAGTAAAGAGAGTGCAGGAGAAGTTAGATATGGCAGAAATGAGAAGGGTGAGATGGATGTGTGGAGTTACAAAAAACGACAACATAAGAAATGAGACAATCAGAGGTACAACAAAAGTGGGAGAGATAGCTAAGAAAGTACAGGAAAGTAAAGTGGTATGGAAATGTGATGAGGAGAGACAAAGAATATGTGGGCAAAAGAGTGAAGGGAATGGAAGTACAGGGGAGGCCAAAGCGGTGGATGAATAAGTAAAAGAAGATCTGAAGGAAAAGGGCTTGACTTGCGAGGAGGTGCAGGACCAAGCTGTTTGGAGAAGGCTGATCAGGGACATCAACCATATGTGGGAAAAAATGAAGAGGAAGAAGAAGAAGCAACAGCAGGGCTGTGGAGTCTGTAAACAAAAGTTGTAGTGATGATAATGTGGCTTACAAATGGTGACTAACATTAAACATAAGACTAAACTTACAATATTAAAAAAGAAGCTATATATATATATATATATATATATATATATAGTCACAAAATTGACAAAAAGCAACAGAAAGGTTTGGGGCAGCCCCCCGTATATTATTTCCTGGCTGCAAATGGTCTAAATAATAGCAATTGAAGTGTACAGATCAGAGTCCAGAACAGAACTGACTGGCAGCCACCAAGATGGCAATTTTAAAGCCAAGCAGATGAAGTGATATCATCTTTGGGGCTGGAACCGGAAGTTACATCATATTATATAATGTATATGTATTTGTATATCCATCATCCATCCAGTATCCAACCTGCTATATCCTAACTACAGGGTCATGGGGGTCTGCTGGAGCCAATCCCAGCCAACACAGGGCGCAAGGCAGGAAACAAACCCCGGGCAGGGCGCCAGCCCACTGCAGTATATGTATAAATATATAAATATATACATATATATGTATGTATGTATATGTATTGTGAAGGACAGCCGGGTCCCATGCCCGGCAAGGACGCCCCTGCTGCATCTGTTCCGGGGGAGCCACCATGGGCAGCTCAATACCTCCCCCGGGACGCTTGGTGGCAGCCTCCCTGGTGGACGATGATTCCCCAGCCTGGCGCATGGCTCCATGGGACATGGAGTCCTCCACAGCCTGGTTGGGGGCTTGGATGGCCGCCAGGGGGAGCTGCATGGACTTGGTAGCCCGGCTGGTCAATTCCTCAGCCCCACCCGGAAATGCAATTAGGCCCAGGTGATCAAGCACCTGGAATACTTCCGGGTGGGGTATAAAAAGGGCCAGCCACCACCACTCGAGGAGCCAGGGTCGGGAGGAGGAGGACTACGCTTGTGGAGGAGTGGTGGGAGAGAGAAAGAGAATTGTGCTATTGTGGTGTGGAAAAGAGTGCTTTTTGGGACTGTGTATTGCCTGTGGGTCACGGGAAAGACGTGCGCCCATGGGTGAAGAAGAAAATAAAAGTCCTTGTTTTATACGTGTCTCTATGTCGGTCTGTGCCGGGTCAGGCGCATATATAGCGCCTTTTCTACAATATATACTGTATATATGTGTGTATATATATATATATATATATATATATATACTGGGTTCGTTTCCCGGGTCCTCCCTGCGTGGAGTTTGCATGTTCTCCCCGTGTCTGCGTGGGTTTCCTCCGGGCGCTCCGGTTTCCTCCCACAGTCCAAAGACATGCAGGTTAGGTGGATTGGCGATTCTACATTGGCCCTAGTGTGTGCTTGTTGTGTGGGTGTGTTTGTGTGTGTCCTGCGGTGGGTTGGCACCCTGCCCAGGATTGTTTCCTGCCTTGTGCCCTGTGTTGGCTGGGATTGGCTCCAGCAGACCCCCGTGACCCTGTGTTCGGATTCAGCAGGTTGGAAAATGGATGGATGGATGGATATATATATATATATATATATATATATATATATATATATATATATATATATATATATATATATATATACATATATATTTTATCAAAAGTCTAGAACAAAATTCTAGCAGGACACTGTCCCACCACTGCTGCCAATCACTGGCTCCTCCAGTACACCTTGAGCATAATGGTCACTCCTGCTACATGGTCACTCAACAGGTGCGGTTTTATACTTGCCATCTTTGAAAGTGACTCTTTTGGCGGGCTGCATGTAGGCCTTAACTCCTTTCTTGTGCATCTCACACTCGCACTTCCCCTTTTGTTGCAACACCAAAGCCAAACTGACCAATCGGATTGCTTTGAGAGACTGGACACACAGACCTTAGTGTTTTATTATATGGCAGATTATTTACTCTTCCTGTACTTTTGCTCATCTTAAAAACAAGTTGAGTCTCTGCTACAAAATGACAAAATATACCGCCTTTTATATTATTTTACACATGTAGATGTCAATACCAGGAAATAAAAATCAGGAGTGGTCTCCCCTCGACTTTCTCGTATACTCAGATATGAGGATGGATATTTGAGGAGTAAAGAGCAAGACAATTATTATATTTGTTTTATATTATGTACATTGAAGAACCATCAACATCAAATCAAATCAAATTAATATATTGAACAATTATTATAACAGTAAAGTCGGACTCTGCAACTGCATTAATAAAAAATTTGCCATGATGATTTTATTATGGCGAACAATTTCAGAAAGCGGAGTAGGTCAAAAGTTGCAAGAGACTTTAGTAATGTGTGTAATGTAATACTTGTGCACCAAATTTTACTTAAAACAAAAATGTTCTCAAATATGTACAGTATGTATTACCATTTGAACCTCAAAGAGAAAATTACAATTATCTTGAAAACCGGTCGTTTTTCGAAAAAATGCAAAGTGACAAAAATGCTTAGAATGTGGTGCTTTACCATAATGTGATGTGAAATTATCACATTTTTTATATTTGTGGGAAAATGTTTCAGGTAAAGTACCACTTCCGGTTAGCGGAAATAGCTCAACAGTTGATAGAAATCTACGTTTTCTACCTCATACTTGTATGCAAAATTTGGTTGACCAAAGTGAAAGCGTGTTACTTAATCACCTTATAACATAAGTTATAGTGTTTACATACAGACACACAATTCCAATATTCCAAATATTTTTGGACTCAGGGAGGTCTAAAATGTCGAGATTTATCAAAATCAAAATCTCAAAATGGAATTTTTGGAGGATTACAATACTTTTCCTGTACTTTGTGTACGAGAAAGTCAAGGAGGTGTAAAACGTCGAGATTCATGAAAATCTCAACATCGAATTTTTGGACAATTACAATACAGTGGAACCTCGGGTCACGAACGTCTCTCCTCACGTACAAATCGGGTTACGACAAAAAGTTTCCCAAACTTTTGCATCTGTTCACGACCACACATTCGGGGGACAAATAAGCCAGTTTCCCTTCCAGTTTGTATGCGTAGATGATTTCCACACGTGTTCAGTCTCTCCCTCTGCATTCCCTGTGCAGTGAGCGAGCGAGAGAGAGAGAGAGAGAGAGAGAGAGAGACCGAGCGAGCGAGCGAGCGAGAGAGAGAGAGCGACCGAGTGAGCAAGAGAGAGAGAGAGAGAGTGCGACCGAGCAAACGAGAGAGAGAGAGAGAGAGAGAGGGCTGGTGGCCGCGTAAAACCGAGAAGGCAGTTAAAGAATGCACCGGGCTTGTTTTTAAAGAGACTGACTCGAGTATTGTTTTAAACTCGTTGTATTTAATGAAGACTTTTTTCTATTGGATTTTAACCTCCACTTCACTTCTGTTTACTGCGAGCGGTTTGTAAGGTTGTAGCATGAATTCTTGCAGTGTTACTTTTCTCTGTTCAAGGTTTTCTCAGTGTTATTCAATGTTTTTACATTTAGTTTACTATTACGCTGTGCATTCTATGGTATAAAATTAACTATTTTTGTGCTTAAAAATCTTTAAAGAAATATATTTACATACAGTTTGTACGGTCTGGAACAGATTAATTGTATTTACATACAATCCTATGGGGGAAATTACTTCAGGTTACGACCAAATCGGGTTACGACCAGAGTTTTGGAACGAATTAGGGTCAAGACCCGAGGTTCCACTGTACTTTCCCTCTACTTCATGTACAAGAACGTCAGGGAGGTCTAAAACATCGAGATTCATGAAAACCTCAACATCGAATTTTTGGACGATTACAATACTTTCCCAATACTATCAAGTAAAAACTGAACTTCTGAACTTCTTGTCTCAAATTCATCTTTTGATCTCAAACCCAAATGTCTTAAGTGTACATGTAAGTGCCATTCCAGTACTTTCGGAGAGGACCGTAAATAGATCTTAACCGAGTTTTGATGACCACCTTATTTTGCTTTTTTCAGGGAAAAGATGTACAAAACCCCTTCACCCTCTCGCACCCTCCCCTAAATTAGTTAGGGGGTGACCACCTCTTCATAGCACTGCATTGTGTGCACCCTGTATGTCATCGTTTCAACTCTTCTGTCATTAGTTTCGTGATTTCATTGTGATAATTATGCTGTATGAGTTCATTACATTGTAGATGGAGTGAATTAATGGTCTTGGATGCATAATTCTATCAAAGTATGACTTATCACAGTAAGTCAAGGGTTGGGGAGTGGAGATAAACAGCCTGCCATCATAAAAACAAAGGTCATTAATTATTTTAATTGGAGATCTGATAGGCATGGACACAACTTATCAATTAGAAGGACGCTCAGCATACACTTACATAAAGCGAGCTTAGTACATGATTTAATATTCACCTTTTGACAGGAAACTGGCAAGCGTTCAGTGCTTTGAATGCTTTGGTACGCTGCGTTTGAATGGATCTATACAGTAATGCTCAAAGCTAATCTTTTATTTATGTAGGTTTAACTTTGAAGATCTGAGTATAATGAGTAAGGGGGGCACTGGTAAATGAGGCTGTTTGAAATAAAGAGCGACACTTCTCAGCCTCTGACTTTTTAGGTTGTTATAGACGGCCTTTTGTTCTGTTTTCACATGGCTTCATACACAATATTTTATTCTGTCTTTCACTAGTAGAGCCCGGAGACCTACGGTCCTAAAATGAAATGCAAATCAAGGCAATGTGAAACATGAGGAGATGTTGATAGTTCTTATATTTTCTAAATAGTTGTGTCCGTTCTTCTAGAAGTCCGAATGCAGTTGATTACTTATGGAGGAGTGTCCAGACCAAGTGCAGCTTTTTGATGACATCGCTGAAGCAACCTTGCTAAGTAGAGATAGATAGATAGATAGATAGATAGATAGATAGATAGATAGATAGATAGATAGATAGATAGATAGATAGATAATCCCAAGGGGAAATTCACAATCTGCTAATCATCAGACAAATAAAATGAACCACCTGAACTAATGCGTTGTATTTTAGGATTTTGGGTCCATATATTTCACTAATCCACCTTAATAAAAGGACAGCTGCCTGTGTGTGTCACTGTATGTGTGTTTCCATCAAGAGCTATGGCTTTGTTATGTGCCATTTAGTATGGGATTCGTAAAACTAGTGCTAATGGTTGTGATGTGGCACCTGTTAGAATGAAAAATGCAATTTATTACTATAAATATTAGTGATGTGCCATCTGTTGAAATGACAAATGCAATGCATTTTATTACAACATGCATTACAAAATACATTCCAACAGATGGTGCACTGCAAAGTGTTAATGCTGGATATACTGAAATTACATTGATTATTGAGATTTCAACCCATCGTAGGTAGTATAGTACAGGGGTAGGCAACGTCGGTCCTGGAGTGCCACAGTATGTGCAGGTTTTTGTTCCAACCCAGTTCCTTAACGAGAACTCAATTATTGCTGATGAAGCACATATTGCTTAAGTGACATTTTAATGCTTCATTTTAGTGGTCTCGCTTGTTAAGGTTCTCCAACCTTAATTGCTTATTTCAATCTTAAACTGCTGCATTCAGTGTTTTAATTGCTCCTTATTAGCAATAAGATGTAAAACAGGGGTAGGCAATGTCGGTCCTGGTGAGCCGCAGTGGCTACAGGTTTTCATTCAACCCAATTGCTTAATTAGAAACCAATCATTGCCAATCTCAGACCTTATTTAATTTTATGGCTTGTTAGTCTGTGCAATGTAAGGCTTTTATATCGTAGATTTTTTTCCTTTCCAAGGATATCATCCAAATGATTTGAAGCCTAAAACAGATCATTTTCAGTCTGTCACATTTTTTTATTAAGTGTTTTATTAAATCAAACAGTGCATGATGAACACACACAGATGTAATTGGAAAAAAGCTAGCTGGAGAACTGCTGGCTGCTTTGTCTGTTACATCTTATTGCTAATAAGAAGCAATTAAAACACTGAATGCAGCAGTTTAAGATTGAAATAAGCAATTAAGGTTGGAGAACCTTAACAAGCGAGACCACTAAAATGAAGCATTAAAATGTCACTTAAGCAATATGTGCTTCATCAGCAATAATTGAGTTCTCGCTAAGGAACTGGGTTGGAACAAAAACCTGCACATACTGTGGCACTCCAGGACCGACGTTGCCTACCCCTGGTATAGTATATAGTGTTAAGGCCTGTCCATTTGTCACAGGATTACTTTCAAATTAGTGGGACTAGAACCTTGCTCTTAATCTAAAGCTTGTGACCCGATATGTTCTGGAAACTCAAAGAATTTTAGGTAGCGGCAACCTTGGCATGGGGTCGTGTGTTTATTATGGCAAAGTGAGTTCAAAACGAGGTGACATGAAAGAAAGAACAAGAACAGCAGTGACATCTGCAGAGCATCAGTCAAATCTCAAATACCATGTACAAGACAAAAAAGACCATATAAGAGGAAAGGAGAAAAACAAAGCAGTGACCTCTGCCAACATCCAAGCGCATTACAGAAGATGATCAAGCAACACAGAACGAGAAAATGGAGCATCGGTACAGGCAAGAAGTAGTCCTGGATATGGAGCAGTTGAACAGCAGATGAACACGATGGCTCATAGGCCAGGATCCGGAATGACAAATGCATAGCAATGACTGAGGAGATTGAGCCTTTTGTTTTAATGGTTTATAAAACCTGAGAAGTATCAACAGCTCCTTATTTTGAAGATGGTTTTTATACCCGTTTAATTTTAAAATCGCAAGTCCAAGTGTTTTCCTAGTAATAATAATAAAATGCATCAGAAAGGAGTGGTGCCAGACTGTTAAAAACCACTATTTGTGTTTTAGCATACAACGTTGAAAGAAAAAGGCTTTTTAGACAAGCGAGTGACTTACTGAAGAGCTGACCTTGAAACTACACTCCTCGTCTGAAGGTTCAAGTTTAATCTCGCGGTCTACCTTTTTATCCCTGCATTAAATAACAGGAAATCTCATCCTGTTTTAGCCTGAATAACAGCAAAGCATGTCATGCAATCTTTTAGGCAGTAATAAATTGAGGCCATTTCCATTGGGTTTATGTTGACCTTTATATTATGTTATTAAAATATTTATACATTGTACATCCCCTGTGACAAACTTGATTTACGGAAACATCCTGTCACAGGCAGGTGGCAATATACTGTAATGTCCTCATAGTCAATTCCTGCTTGTAATTATTGTGCCTGGTGAGAAAAGGTTAATTGAATTCTTACGGCTCCTTGTAGTAAGAAGCATGAAAACCACAGGACATCATTGCTGAGGTACATGTGTGTGCCACTTGAGCTTTAAGTATACCATACTCTCTCGAAAATACCATCTTAGCCCAGAAAGGAAGTGACAGGCTTTCAAAATATACAACGCCAAGGTATTTTATAGAGGGAAATAACAAAGGAAACAAAGCCACCGCCAGCCATGACTGTCACAAGGCTACCTTTACAGGTGCCAGTTGCAGGTGTATCTCAATAAATTAGAATATCATTGAAAAGTTCATTTATTTCAGTAATTCAATTCAAAAAGTGAAACTCATATAGGGTGGCATGGTGGCGCAGTGGGTAGCACTGCTGCCTTGCAGTTAGGAGACCTGGGTTCACTTCCCGGGTCCATGTTTGCATGTTCTCCCCGTGTCTGTGTGAGTTTCCTCCCACAGTCCAAAGACATGCAGGTTAGGTGCATTGGCAATCCTAAATAGTCCCTACTGTGTGCTTGGTGGGTGTGTGCCCTGCGGTGGGCTGGCACCCTGCCCGGGGTTTGTTTCCTGCCTTGTGCCCTGTGTTGGCTGGGATTGGCTCCAGCAGACCCCCGTGACCCTGTAGTTAGGATATAGCGGGTTGGATAATGGATGGAAACTCATATATTATACAGATTCATTACACACAGAGTGATATATTTCAGGCATTTATTTTGCTGATTATGGCTTATAGCTAATGAAACCCCAAAATTCAGTATCTTAGAAAATTATAATATTGTGAAAAAGTTCAATATTGTAGACTCCTGGTATGACACTCCACTCAGCTAATTAACCCAAAACACCTGCAAAGGGGTCCCGAGCCTTGAAATGGTCTCACGGTCTGGTTCAGTAGGCCACACCATCATGGGGAAGACTGCTGACTTGACAGTTGTCCAGAAGACAGTCATTGATGCCCTCCCTCCACAAGGAGGGGACGCCATAGAAGGTCATTGCTAAAGAAGCTGACTGTTCACAGAGTGACATATCCAAGCATATTAATGGAAAGCTGAGTGGAAGGGAAAAATGTGACAGCAGAAAAAGGTGCTCAAGCAACAGGGATAACCGCAGCCTTGAGGGGATCGTGAGTGACAGCCCATTCAAGAATTTGGGGGAGATTCCCAAGGAGTGGACTGTGGCTGGAGTCAGTGCTTCAAGAGCCACCACACTCAGACATGTGTATCCAGGACATGGGCTACAACTGTCACAGCATTCCTTGTGTCAAGCCACTCCAGAATCAGAGGCGTCTTACCTGGGCTGAGGAGAACACGGACTGGACTGTTAACAGCTCAGTGGTCCAAAGTCCTCTTTTCACATGAAAGTCAATTTTGCATTTCATTTAGAAATCAAGGTCTCAGAGTCTGGAGGAAGAGCAGACAGGCACAGAATCCAAGTTGCTTGAGGGTCCAGTGTGAAGTTTCCACAGTCAGTGATGATTTGGAGAGCCATGTCATCTGCTGGTGTTGGTCCACTGTGTTTTATCAAGTCAGCGCAGCCGTCTACCAGGACATTTTAGAGCACTTCGTGCTTCCTTCTGCTGACAGGCTTTATGGAGAAGCTGATTTCATTTTCCAGCCAGACGTGGCACCTGCCCACATTGCCAAAAGTACCAATACCTGGTTTAATGACCATGGTATCATTGTGCTTGATTGGCCAGCAAACTCACCTGACCTAAACCCCGTGGAGAATCTATCAAGAGGAAGATGAGAGACACCAGACCCAACAATGCAGATGAGCTGAAGGCCTCCATCAAAGCATCCTGGGCTTCCATAACACCTCAGCAGTGCCACAGGCTGATCGTCTCCATGCCACACCAGATAGATAGATAGATAGATAGATAGATAGATAGATAGATAGATAGATAGATAGATAGATAGATAGATAGATAGATAGATAGATAGATAGATAGATAGATAGATAGATAGATAGATAGATAGATAGATAGATAGATACTTTATTAATCCAAGGGGAAATTCACATACTCCAGCAGAAGCATACTGATAAAGAACAATATTAAATTAAAGAGTGATAACAATGCAGGTATAACAGTCAACAGCTTTGTATAATGTTAACGTTTACCCCCCCTAGGTGGTGGAATTGAAGAATCGTATAGTTTGGGGGAGGAACGATCTCCTCAGTCTGTCAGTGGAGCAGGACAGTGACAGCAGTCTGTCGCTGAAGCTGCTCTTCTGTCTGGAGATGATCCTGTTCAGTGGATGCAGTGGATTCTCCACGATTGACAGGAGCCTGCTGAGCGCCCGTCGCTCTGCCACAGATGTCAAGCTGTCCAGCTCTGTGCCTACAATAGAGCCTGCCTTCCTCACCAGTTTGTCCAGGTGTGAGGCGTCCTTCTTCTTAATGCTGCCTCCCCAGCACACCACCTCGTAGAAGAGGGCGTCCGCCACAACAGTCTGATAGAACGTCTGCAGCATCGTATTGCAGATGTTGAAGGACGCCAGCCTTCTAAGGAAGTATAACCGGCTCTGTCCTTTCTTACACAGAGCATCAGTATTAGCAGTCCAGTCCAATTTATCATCCAGCTGCACTCTCAGGTATTTATAGGTCTGCACCCTCTGCACACAGTCACCTCTGACGATCACGGTGTCCATGAGGGGTCTGGGCCTCCTAAAATCCACCACCAACTCCTTGGTTTTGCTGGTGTTCAGGTGTAGGTGATTTGAGTTGCACCATTTAACAAAGTCCTTGATTAGGTTCCTATACTCCTCCTCCTGCCCACTATTGATGCAGCCCACCATAGCAGTGTCGTCAGCGAACTTTTGCACGTGGCAGGACTCCGAGTTGTATTGGAAGTCCGATGTATATAGGCTGAACAGGACCGGAGAAAGTGCAGTCCCCTGCAGCACTCCTGTGTTGCTGACCACAATGTCAGACCTGCAGTTCCCAAGATGCACATACTGAGGTCTGTCTGTAAGATAGTCCACGATCCATGTCACCAGGTATGAATCTACTCCCATCTCTGTCAGCTTGTCCCTAAGGAGCAGAGGTTGGATGGTGTTGAAGGCGCTAGAGAAGTCTAGAAACATAATTCTTACAGCACCACTGCCTCTGTCCAAGTGGGAGAGGGATCGGTGTAGCATGTAGATGATGGCATCCTCCGCTCTCACCTTCTCCTGGTATGCGAACTGCTGAGGGTCGAGGGTGTGGCGGACCTGTGGCCTCAGGTGGTGAAGCAGCAGCCGCTCCATGGTCTTCATCACATGTGAATGTACCGCATTGATGCAGTAATTCATGCAAAAGGAGCCCCAACCAAGTATTGAGTGCATACACAGACGTACTTTTCAGTAAGCCAACATTTCTGTATTAAAAATCATTTTTTTACTTGTCTTATGTAATATCCTAATTTTCTGAGATGCTGAATTTTGAGTTTATTACCTGTAGGTTACAATCAGCAAAATGAAAAGAAATAAACACTAGAAATATATCACTGTGTGTGTGATGAATCTAGGTAAGTTTCACTTTTTGAATTGAATTACTGAAATAAATGAACTTTTTGATGATATTCTAATTTATTGAGATGCACCTGTATGTGGCACCCCATTGGGGCGGGGGGTTGTGTAGCTGGGGTGGGGTCGGCCCCTCTGAATGTCCGTCTTGCCTCCCTCTCTCTGCCACTCCTTCAGTCACTCTGTCTGTTCCACTTTCCATCAGCACTGCCGAGTCTCCCAGTCCCTAACCCCACAGCATCCTGCCAACCCCACCGCGCTTCACCATTGGAATGGTATTGCATGGGTGATGAGCTGCTGTCTGGTTTCCTCCAGCCATGACGCTAACCTTGGTTTTATCAGACCACAGTCTGAGAGTCCACTCCCAAGTGGGCTCCTATATGTCTTTTATGTCTTAAGGCTCCTGTCTGGTCACTCTGTCCTAAAGCCCAGATCAGTGGAGTGTTGCAATGGTGGTTGACCTTCTGGTTCTTGCAAATTCAGCTTGGGTGTCTTTACACCCCTTTAACTTCTACATGAGTTTGTTTTAAGGGTGTCCATAGAGAATCTGCTATAGAAACCTGTAAAAGTGCGGGTCTGCATAATCGGGAGCCTCTTGAACCCGACACCGTCGATAATGTAACCAGATGAGCGTGGCAGACGGGGACAAAACACTCCATGGTGCAAAGTGCTCAGTGCTTTATTAAAACAGTGTCTGAATAAATAGTGCAGTGCTTCCAATAAATAAATGATTCTTAAAACAGTGAAAAACCAGGTGGTTAAAAACGAGAATAAAAAACCAACAGACACTTGGTCAACAGAGCCAATCACAACTCCTACCAAGCCCCCCCAGCTCACCCATCGCTTGCTCAGCTGGCAGAGACTTCAGCAGCGGCGGTCCTCACTTTTCCCGCCCTGTCTTGGCTGCCTCCGTTGGCATCAGCCAGACCACTCGGGGGTCAGTTGTCCTCTCGTCATCCTTCACGCTCATGCAGTCATCCCTTGGATCCCTGAAGAGGACGCCCCCTTGATCGCTTCCACTCCGCTGCACAATCAGTGGGGACGATCCATTGCGGGACCTCTGACTGCGCTTCCTTTTCTCTTTTTCTAGCCGGCTGCTTCATTCCCTCTCTCTCTCTCTCATGCTATATGCCTTTCTCTCTGTATGTTTTTTCTCCCCTTTTTCTCTTCTTTCCTGTGCCGGCCCGTTACTTATACGGCTCCATGTTCACCCAGTGGCTCAATCACGCACCGCAGGAAGCCGATGAAGCAATGGAGAAAGCTCGCACCCTCATGTACAGGTGCGTCTCACCCCAATTACTTCACCAACTCACCACGGATGCGCGAGTGTGCCCACGGAGACTGACAAATGGGTTATTGAATAAAATAGCCATTCTTTCAGAGCCGCAAGGCCTATGACTGCCACCTCAAAGGCCATGTAGGGGCCTTCAGTCCATTGACCCTTGCTGTTCTTCCATATTTAAAAACATTGCAGGAGTGCCTTTGAATAGCTCTATTTACCATCTTGTCAAATTCAGAAATCATACAGTGGATTCGTAAAAGTATTCAGACCTCTTCACTTTCTGTACTTTATCGTGTTGTTGATTTAATTTTCAAAGGATAAACCTGCTATTTTTACCCATCAATCTACACTCGATACCCCATCATGACAAAATGAAAGCATGTTTTCAGAAAGGTTTGCAAATTAATTAAAAGTCAAAAACTGTATAATGTCTCATACATAGAAGTATCCGGACCCTTTGCTGTGGCACTCCAAACTGTGGTCAGTGGCTCCTGTTTGTTTTCATTCCCCCTGAGATGTGTTTATAAGTTGATTGGAGTCCACCTGTGCAAAATGAATTGATTGGACAGCATTTAGAAAGGCACTCGTGTGTAGAAGGTCCCACAATTCACACTGCATGTCAGGACAAAACCAAACCATAAAGTCCAAGGAAACCTCTGTGCAGGGTTGCCATATTCAGCTGGAAACCCACCTAATGCCTCAGTGGTACAGCCCAGTTAATTACTAATGCTCTCTGTAGAGTACAATCTCCCTCAGTATAAAATCCAACACCTGTCTGTCTATTTGTATGTCTGTCCACTTTTCACGAGAGAACTACTTAACGGATTTAAATCGGGTTTTTTACTAGAATTTACTTGAACGTTCCGGTTGATTTTGCGACTTCTCTCATCGCACTGAGAATCATGGTTCGCTTATGGTACCAATTTATTTGTGCGAATCCGAGAGAGACTCAGCGGGCCGAGGGGAGAGGGGCAGGGCCTCAGGAGTAGGGAGCAGGATAGGGCCCTCCTCACTCACGCACCAGCTTCGGGTCGTATCTTACATCCACTTAGCTAGCGAACGAGAGAACTACTTAATGGATTTAAATTGGGTTTTTTACTAGAATTTACTTGAACATTCCTGTTGATTTTGCGACTTCTCTCATCGCACTAAGAATCATGGTTCGCTTATGGTACCAATTTATTTGTGTGAATCCGAGAGAGATAATAATAATAATAATTCATTACATTTATATAGCGCTTTTCTCAATACTCAAAGCGCTATCCACACAGAGATGCAGCAGGCCGAGGGGAGAGGGGCAGGGCCTCAGGAGTAGGGAGCCGGACAGGGCCCTCCTCACTCACACGCCAGCTTCAGAGCGTATCTTACCTTTGCTTAGCTAGCGAACAAGAGAACTACTTGACGGATTTAAATCGGGTTTTTTACTAGAATTTACTTGAACGTTCCGGTTGACTTTGCGACATCTCTCATTGTGATAAGAATAGTTCACTTACGGTACCAATTTATTTGTGCGAATCCAAGAGAGATAATAATAATAATAATTCATTACATTTATATAGCGCTTTTCTCAATACTCAAAGCGCTATCCACACAGAGATGCAGCGGGCCAAGGGGAGGTGGGCAGGGCCTCAGGAGCAGGGAGCCGGACAGGGCCCTCCTCACTCACGCACCAGCTTCGGGTCGTATCTTACATCCGCTTAGCTAACGAACGAGAGGACTACTTAACAGATATAAATCGGGGTTTTTTACTAGAATTTACTTGAACATTCCGGTTGATTTTGCGACTTCTCTCATCGCACTGAGAATCATGGTTCGCTTATGGTACCAATTTATTTGTGTGAATCCGAGAGAGATAATAATAATAATAATTCATTACATTTATATAGCGCTTTTCTCAATACTCAAAGCGCTATCCACACAGAGATGCAGCAGGCCGAGGGGAGAGGGGCAGGGCCTCAGGAGTAGGGAGCCGGACAGGGCCCTCCTCACTCACACGCCAGCTTCAGAGCGTATCTTACCTTTGCTTAGCTAGCGAACAAGAGAACTACTTGACGGATTTAAATCGGGTTTTTTACTAGAATTTACTTGAACGTTCCGGTTGACTTTGCGACATCTCTCATTGTGATAAGAATAGTTCACTTACGGTACCAATTTATTTGTGCGAATCCAAGAGAGATAATAATAATAATAATTCATTACATTTATATAGCGCTTTTCTCAATACTCAAAGCGCTATCCACACAGAGATGCAGCGGGCCAAGGGGAGGTGGGCAGGGCCTCAGGAGCAGGGAGCCGGACAGGGCCCTCCTCACTCACGCACCAGCTTCGGGTCGTATCTTACATCCGCTTAGCTAACGAACGAGAGGACTACTTAACAGATATAAATCGGGGTTTTTTACTAGAATTTACTTGAACATTCCGGTTGATTTTGCGACTTCTCTCATCGCACTAAGAATCATGGTTCGTTTATGGTACCAATTTATTTGTGCGAATCTGAGAGAGATGCACCAGGCCAAGGGGAGAGGGGCAGGGCCTCAGGAGTAGGGAGCCGGACAGGGCCCTCCTCACTCACACGCCAGCTTCTGAGCGTATCTTACCTTTGCTTAGCTAGCGAACGAGAGAACTACTTGACGGATTTAAATCGGGTTTTTTACTAGAATTTACTTGAACGTTCCGGTTGACTTTGCGACATCTCTCATTGTGATAAGAATAGTTCACTTACGGTACCAATTTATTTGTGCGAATCCGAGAGAGATAATAATAATAATAATTCATTACATTTATATAGCGCTTTTCTCAATACTCAAAGCGCTATCCACACAGAGATGCAGTGGGCCAAGGGGAGGCGGGCAGGGCCTCAGGAGCAGGGAGCCGGACAGGGCCCTCCTCACTCACGCACCAGCTTCGGGTCGTATCTTACATCCGCTTAGCTAACGAACGAGAGGACTACTTAACAGATATAAATCGGGGTTTTTTACTAGAATTTACTTGAACATTCCGGTTGATTTTGCGACTTCTCTCATCGCACTAAGAATCATGGTTCGTTTATGGTACCAATTTATTTGTGCGAATCTGAGAGAGATGCACCAGGCCAAGGGGAGAGGGGCAGGGCCTCAGGAGTAGGGAGCCGGACAGGGCCTTCCTCACTCACACGCCAGCTTCGGAGCGTATCTTACCTTTGCTTAGCTAGCGAACGAGAGAACTACTTAACGGATTTAAATCGTGTTTTTTACTAGAATTTACTTGAACGTTCCGGTTAACTTTGCGACTTCTCTCATTGTGATAAGAATCATAGTTCGCTTGCAGAAACGATATATTCATGCTGATTTGAGACTGCGGGCCAAGGGGAGGGGGAAACGTGACGTTAGGAGTGGGGAGATGGGCAGAGCCCACCTCACTGCCCTGTTTCACTGCTACGTGGGTGGAGCTGGTATATATATATAAAATGAACTAGCTTTCAATGTTTGGAGTTTTAAGGATGGAAATAAGATGGGGATGGAGTGTTTTCCTCATCAAGTTTTGCCCCCCATTCCCTTCCCCCCCCCCCCACCTTCCTTGGGATTTTAGTGATTTTGGCAGCACAGGTACCATTTTAACTCTTTGAGGGCTGAATATTTTTTCCAATAAACTAGGTTTTCTTAAAAGCACACATAGCAATGGTTTCACACATAAATCAACATAAAACGTCTGTTGCTATGTGCTGTGGCTGCTGTTGGCATATGTTTGGCATCTCCAGCAGCAGTGGCTGCGCAGGGGGGCACCTCGATGGTCAGCAGGAATGCACAGTGAGCCAGCTGCCTGGCTGTCTTTGCACAGCAGGTGGGTGGAGGGGTGGCAAACACAGTGTGACACAATATGGTTTGTACCTCTTGTCATCATAAGTGGTGGTCCTTCCAGGCGAACGCTGCTGTAGGGGCATCAGCTACACAAAAGTGTTCAGCACCATGATCAGCTGAAGACCAATCAGATGATGCCGGTACCTCACTTTAGTTTTCGACATCCATCTCCAGATCTCTTGCATCAATTTCAGAGTCCGACAAGTCAGAGTCCTATTCTACGAAATTACGTAAAAGGTCCAATGAGTATTTTACTTTGCTCATTCGCTTTGGTCTCTCACCAGATGTCGATGCCATTTTAGAGGTTGTTTACTCTTCACTAGGGAATTGAGGTTAAATCATCAAAGCTACGTAACTTTTCTTCTAGCAAAGAGAGTCGAACTAAAATGTAAGGTGGGTTTTTTTGCAGTTTATAGCTGATTACTGTCCTCTACCCCTGAATTTTGATAAAAGTCGACATCAGCCCTGAAAGAGTTAAATTAGCCCAAAATACAGCATACTGCCAAAGCGATATTTTGGCCTCCGTGCAATGCTTTCAAAAATAGCCCAATTTAATGGGAAAACCACACATGTGGCTACCACAATATGTTGAAATACTATTTAAATAACTAAATGACATTAGATATTATGAGACATAATAAATTAATGTTTTATTTATATAGTGCCTTTCGTATGCTCAACTGTTGAAGTATTACATTTCTAGACTGGTACAGTGGCTTAGGCCTCTCAGATCTGGGTGCAAATCCCTGCCCAGTCCCTCAGTGTCCTAAGTTTGAATGTTCTTTCATGTCCTCCACAATCAAATTGTACAATAGTGGGACATACTGCAGATCAGGACACAAGTATAGAACCATTTCTACAATGGACAGATGTGTGCCTTTCCTAATCTTGTCCACTCACTTGAATTGATTCCAAACAAGGTGTAGAAACGTCAACGATGAGCAATATTGTTTAAAAAAATAAGTTATGTTGTATGTCGGCGCCTTGACAGGCTTAAATGACTTACAACTAGTAACTTTGCATTTAAAGCGTTAAACAATTTCAGCAGCATAACAAAAAAGTGAAGGGGTCTGAACACCTTCTGAATCCATTGTATGACTGTAAGTGTGCCATCCTGTCCTGAGACAGTTTCTCCTCAGAGAAATTATTATTATTGCTCCTTTCAGATGGATTACACAAGTGCATTACATGGATGGACCGTGAGTGAAAGTGTGGCCTTCCACCTAAAGCTGTTTATTTAATGTGATGGAAAAATAAAAAAAGTAAACGATTTTATCAGATGGCTGCAACATAACAAAATGTCAAAAAAGTGAAGGAGTCTAATGAGTGCTTTCTGAATCCACTGTGTGTTTAGTAGAAATGAATGTATGAAATGTATGGCCTAATAGCTGAAATGCTGAACTGTTTCTGCAAGGGGCAGCAATGTCTCTAGGTGCCCCCAAAATAGATGCTACCCACCTGAACATTGTGAGAAACTCGTTTCTTCATACAGGAAGCTGTCTTTCCACCAAGTACTACATTTCAGTTGGCACATTCAATACATTTTTGCTGTTTCATTCCACTTTATTGCACATAACGTTTTTATGGATTGGAACGCTATGATTTCTTTGGCTGTGTCATTTTATTGCGTTAATACCAATGCCTGGTCTGAATTTCATGTGCATGGCTTGAAAATCTGTCTAAATGAGAAAAATGGTCATGTGTTGAATACTTGTTTCCCCCCACTGTACTGATGACTCTGTTTAAATCTGTACATCTGGCCATTAGCTGTAAACATTCTATGTCAGCATCACTGGATTTAACACAGGAACCAACCCCGCCAACCACCCCGACAGCCATATTCACTTGCACAGGACAGATCGAGGGTCACCAATCAACCTAAACTATGCATTACTGGCAAATGGGAAAAAGCCAAATAACCAGGATGAAAAAGCCATGCAGACCCGGCGAAAACATGCCATGTCCACACAGATAGTGTCCAGGCCAGGAGCTGCCTTAACTAATGTGGCATCACGAATGTGTTTAAAACACTCAGCAAGTTAGAACAAAACAAAAAAAACAAAAACAGAGAGGGGCTTAAAGAGAGCAATGGTGGACACACCTCATTTGGATTTCAACCCTTTTTCTGCTGTTTCCCAGTCAGTTCGAGCACATTTACAATAATTTTAGTCCTTTAAAACTGAGCCCAGAAGAGGCCTTCCAGTGCCTGGCACAGACTGTTAGGTCCAGCTTCATTCTGACATTTTAAAATGCCTGGTATGATGGGAATTGAGAAAAAAAAGTCTTAGTCTCAATAAGTGGCTTTTTAACTTCAGATCTATACAGTATTGATATTATGCTGCAGTTTTTGCCTGAAAAATCAATTGTTATATTTAACAAGGCTCACTTCGCTATTATATAATGCTTTGTAGCACACACAATGACTTTTTTTTTATTCTCTGTGCATTCGGCTTCAGATTACAGGAAAATACAGTGAAAAGTTTAAACAAACATCTAAATTTCATTCAAGCAGACTTTCAACAATAATGCTATCATGTTTCTTTACGTTTTCAATCGAGTGGATTATTTGTTCAATTTAAAGAAAAAATAAAGCTTTATTTGACTGAGCAATGAAACCACTACAAGGCTCCCTAAGACAGACAGATAATACTTTTCTTTTTCCACAGGGGGACGCTTGGCTTTTATAGAAAAACTTATTAAATAGATAGGAAGGGCACTAACAGATATACAGTGCCTTTCATAATTATCTATCTATCTATCTATCTATCTATCTATCTATCTATCTATCTATCTATCTATCTATCTATCTATCTATCTATCTATCTATCTATCTATCTATCTATCTATCTATCTATCTATCTATCTGTTTGTTATATAGTGCCTTTCATCTATATTACTAAACGAAGGTTGTATATATGCACGGATGCCAGAGGCCAGAAGCACCGAAAGCACACGCGCACTGCGCTTCAGCACCACAGAGTCAAACCCAGCTACTTCCCAGAGTCAGTAGGTGGCGCCCAAACAACACAACACAACCTGTAAACTAAACTTGAGGTAAAGCGTGCACACCAGGTTGTATATATGCATGGATGCCAGAGGCCAGAAGCAAGCCGTGCACAATACAACTGTCACCTGAACACGAATGTGCACACCACAACATATACCACCTTCGTTTAGTAATGTAGATCTCTAAGCCCAGATCCGCTGCCATGGTCACTTCAGCACGCGAATCCGCCACCATCAGCAAATGACTTCTAGCTAACGACACAGCCATACAAAAACAAAAATGAGACCGCATGGATAAAAACAATGAACGAAGGCACCTACAACGCACTTCTGAAACACTAGAAACAAAGGAGTCACAGATCCAAAAAGAAACCGCTTTAGTACAAATATATTTATTTAATTATTATCCCAGGACACACCCAGCCTCCATGATTTTTCATCCCTCCAAAGAACGGAGGGAACAGAAAGTGATTGCCATTCTTGGATTTCCGATTCTTTCGAGAATCGGGGGTTTGCTGGTATCTATCTATCTATCTATCTATCTATCTATCTATCTATCTATCTATCTATCTATCTATCTATCTATCTATCTATCTATCTATCTATCTATCTGTTCTAGTGCTTAAACTAGGAAGTGCATCAGTTTATATTACATCACATATCATATATGCAAAATGCTCTCTTCCTTCTGGCTCTTCCCACCATAACCTAATGTCCATCACTTGACGAAACTGGCCATCTATTACCCCATACCCTGTGCAGATGTACCCATCATTTTATCAAATCTTACTCAATAATTAATTACACAATTTAAGTCAAAGCCAGGAAAATCCATATGTGGGACACCAGGCCACTCAATTGAAAGTTACTTTACGTATAAGCATCTTTCCAGGTTGAAGTTTTAAGCAGCTGCATTTGTAAAACAATGGCCTGCTTGGTTTTGATAATGCAAACTGTTCTTGACTTTACATTACATAATATTGGTGTTTAAGCAAGCAGTACAAAGCAGGGCCAGGACACTGCATGTAAAAAGCAAGTTTAGCCATCTTTTCTTTATGGTTAATAATAAAAGCTATATTTTCACTTCTTACTGTGCAAAAGCCTTTTTACATTAATTAGAAATGCAATGATAGATAGATAGATAGATAGATAGATAGATAGATAGATAGATAGATAGATAGATAGATAGATAGATAGATAGATAGAGGAGGACCGGAAGAGGGCTTATGTCTTCCCCAGACCACGTGGGGGCGACCGCCCTGGTTCCTATGGGGGCCACGGGTACAGAGCTTTGAAGCTCAACCCTGTAGGGGCCCGTGGCTTTTTAAAGAAACTCATTAAACAGATAGATAGAATAGAAGATAGATAGAAAAGACATTATATATGATTGATAGATAGATACAGTACACACACATACACACACCAGAATGAATTAAAAGAAATAAAACTTGTGACTTGACAAGCCCAGTCCCAGTGAGACATAACACAGACGTATTGGTATTGGTATAAAGGAGCCCCCGTAAAGTTCCCTGACACACTTCTATTGAATGGTTTGTTGGCTTCCCAGCTCTCACGAACCTACACATCATTTAATCTTTGGAAAACATTCGGGGTTAAACCACTTTGAGAACTGTATATAGATAATGCTTTTGTGACTTGTAAACTGTTACACTTCAAATTTAACTTCCCAGCAACTTTACTTCCACTACTCTTAGATTAGAAATTTTGCTAAAAGGAAACCTCCCCAGTTTTCCTCACCTCCCAGCCATTTCTATTCCGGAGGAGATACTGATCAGTTTTGAAGGCTCAGACAGCATCTCAGCAATATATAAAGCAAATTAGTGGAGCCATTAGAGTTTGAGGTTGAGGGCCTATGAATAAAGTGCAGGACATGAGGCTTTTCCCAGTTAGAAGTACAGGATAGGCACCAGTAGGGACTGGTTGAGGAAATGAACCTGCATTTGCAAAGCTTTGCTGTAGCTCTTGAATGGTGCCCCATGCATATTATGGAAGTAATTACATTTTTATTCTTGTGTCCTCTTTTTGTTTCGGGGAAATATGGTAACCCTACCAGGTATTAAGTCTGTGCAGGGGTTTGGATTTGACAGGACATCACAGGAGTAAGTCTCTCTGTTGTATTAAAAAGGCTTTCCGTTGTGTCCACGTTATTCAGCCTTGACCCTTCACACCACTCGCCCAGTCATTACTCCTACTGTGCACATCCTTTCTCTCTTCCACCCCGTGACACACTCACTGCTGACTCGCTGGTTATAATGGCAAGGCAGAAAAGCAAATGATCTATTCAAGATTGTTGAATTTTAGTTTGAGATAGAAAAAGAGCAGCAAGAGCTGATAAAGAACGTCAAAAAAGAAAGAAAATGAACAAAAAAGAGCTTGAATATAAGTAATAAAAACCAAGAACAAAGAGAATCGTCCAATAACCACAAAAGAGAGAAATATCTCAAACAATATGCGAACAGAAATGCAAAAAAAGCAACGTTTATAGAATGTAAGTTAGAGGATAAAGTAATTCATAATATTGTTTTTGACGAGGCGTTAATGTAATTTAATTTTAATTACACTTAATTACGATTTACTTTCTCACTTTTACTTTTTACTACATTTTATTATTCTTTGGTATTTAAAATAGACAGTTGTAGTGAAATACTCAAGTATTTACTCAAGCTAGGGATCTGCACTGGCAATCGGAAGGTTGCCGGTTCGAATCCCGTAAATGCCAAAAGGGACTCTGCTCTGTTGGGCCCTTAAGCAAGGCCCTTAACCTGCAATTGCTAAGCGCTTTGAGTAGTGAGAAAAGCGCTATATAAATGCAAAAAATTATTAAAAATTAAAAAAAATTATTAAAAATTAACTGATTTTCTCTCTCTAATAACTAAAGACCAAACCATCTTGCCCCTGCACTCCACAACTCTTTAAATATAATCGCTTTCTCTAACGCAGGGGCACCCCGACGCCCTTCAAGCGGCTCAGCCGCTAGGGGTTTGGTGAGTGAAGCGAGCAGGGGGTGTGTTTCTCTAGTAGAATATAAAAACAAATACAATTTTCAGATAGCGTATTCCTTTAAGACATCATAAGACATTGCATTCTGGGATACTTAAATTATATGTCTTGTGATAGACATCCGGGGAGCTTGCCCCACCGGGACGCCGGAAGAAGGGAAGGACCAGGAGAGGGGCAGTGTGTGGTGTAGCGGGTCCGCGGCCTTATGGAGAAGGGCCAGGTTTTACATCCGTATAGCCGTGTCGTTCTCCGTGGGCGCGATTGCACGACCGCGGGGAGTTAGTGAGGTAGTTAGAGCGAGTTGCACCTGCACGTGTGGGTGCAATCGTTCTCAATTGCTTCAATGGCTTCCTGTGGTGTGTGATTAGGACACTGCGCCCACGGAGGCGCGGGTGGATGTGTATATATACGGGTTGGCACCAGGAAGGGGGGATAGATCAATTGAGGAGAAGAAAAGGAAAAAGAGGTTAAAGAAAGTGAAAGGCAGTCTTAGCAGGAGGATCTGGCAACCTGTAAGGAGGAGACAGCATGAGCTGGGGCCCCGTGAAGGAGCGTTTGGTTGTGGCGCTCTAGGGGCTAGTCCACCCCACTGAATGTTCGGCTGAGTGGGGTGTGCAAAGCAGGTGTCCTCCCGAGGGATCTGAGGAGCGACTACGTGAGCGCTAAAGAAGAAGGGAGGAGAGCCGACCTCGGGCGGTCTGGCTGCAATGTCCGGAGGCAGTCGAGACGGAGGTCGGCCAAAAGGAGCTCGTTGCTGTTGGGTCTTTGCCGGCTACGCGAGTTATGGGTGAGCTGGGGAGAATGAGGTGTGCTAAGATCGTGAAGAGTGAGACTGCATTTTTAACCTCGGATTTTAAAGGATTTATTTATTGTTTCTATCCCCACTGAACACTTGTTTTTATGGATTATTTATTGAAACTGTGATGCGCTGCACTTTGGACACTGTTTTGTTGGTTTTAAAATAAAAGCACTTATGCGCTATCCCCTGGCTTCGTTAGAGAATTGTCCTTATTTATCAGTTCATCTTGGTGACATTACCGATGGTGTCGGGTTCAAGAGCTCCCAGCAGTCGGATGGGAGCGTGGAGCGAACCCGCATCGTCACACAGTGTCTTCCCCGGAATGCAAGAGGGCAGTCTCTCTGGATTGCATGGGGGGGCCATGGAGCTTGGAAGCTCAACCCTGTTGGGGGGGGGGGGGCGTGGCCACTGCCAGGGGGCGCTGGGTCAGCTCTGGAGTCTGGGCATGCAGCACCTCCGCCACACCCGGGTGCTGTATAAAAGAGGCCGCCTCACTCCACTTGGGAGTCGGGTGGCAGTGGACAGAGCTTGCAGGAGAGGAGTGGAGGTGGCAGAAGGAAAGAAGGACCGAGTATTGTGCGGGTTTGTGCACCGTATTTGTGCTGTGTTGCAAAGGAGACATAAACGTGTGTAGTTTTGGACATCGTGAGCCCCAGTGTCTGTCTCTGTCCGGGTGGACCTGCCAGTCTTTTTTGCACTTCAGAATGAGGTTAGGTTATTTTGTGTGTGGATGTTTTCATGAAGGGCGGCACGGTGGCGCAGTGGGTAGCGCTGCTGCCTCGCAGTTGGGAGATCTGGGGACCTGGGTTCGCTTCCCGGGTCCGCCCTGCGTGGAGTTTGCATGTTCTCCCCGTGTCTGCGTGGGTTTCCTCCGGGCGCTCCGGTTTCCTCCCACAGTCCAAAGACATGCAGGTTAGGTGGATTGGCAATTCTAAATTAGCCCTAGTGTGTGCTTGGTGTGTTTGTGTGTGTCCTGTGGTGGGTTGGCACCCTGCCCGGGATTGGTTCCTGCCTTGCGCCCTGTGTTGGCTGGGATTGGCTCCAGCAGACCCCTGTGTTTGGATTCAGTGGGTTGGATAATGGATGGATGTTTTCATGAAAGGCAGCCCGTCCAGGGTTGGTTCCTGCCTTCTGATTGGTGCGGCTGAGGCTCTGACCCCCCGGCCCACAACTGAATTAAGCTTTCTTGAGAACGTTTATGTGTCTTATTTTTTGCTTTGACTGTATTCTGACAGAGTGAAGAAACTTAGAAGTTTGTTGTAATGGGGTAGAGAGGCATCTGCCAACATCTGTAAAAAACTCTAAAAGACCACCGAGATGTTTACAAGCTGATATTACTTTGGTGACTGCTACAGTCCGCGGTGAATGGATCATTTGCTTTCTTTGTGGTTGCTGCCGTCTTCTTATAATATTGATTTGTGCTTTTCCGGCTGCCCTGAATTGACTTGATCTTATAAAAAAAGAGCTTTTGAAAAGAGATAAAAATTAATTGGTCAGTCCAGACAATCTCGATTTTCCGTTAATGCCAAGAGGAGTAAATCAGGACATCCACTCAGTCATTAGTTCTGACATGACGGCAGCTCCACTAATTAATTAATAAATAAACAGGACGGATGTGTTTACAGGTTCATGGACACTAATCCAAGATCATGTTGAGAGGGAATAAAAAAGTCCATTATGTCTTTTGTAAAGAGAGCTTGCTGATGAGCCTAAAAATGGCAGCAGCTTTAATATTTAACTCCCCTGCCAGCAGCAAAATAAAAAGAGCAGACCATCGACAAACTGGGCACATGCATGGAAACCCACAGAGGCCCAATAAAACCAACGCGTCTAGCCGACCATCTGCATTTTGTTACACTTTTTCTATTTTTTTGCGACCAGTACAGTTAGCACTGTGACCCTGTTTCAATGAATTATTATTTAAAGCAAGTGCACCATTCATCATGGGCTTTTAGAAAAGGCATTTTGCCCCTTTTATAATCAGACGTTTATAAAAGTATTGATTTCATTTTGTTTTGAATGCAGAATGAACCACGCTCCGACAATTGGATATGAGAAGGATGTCGGGAGTAAAACCACTCATCACTTTATGTATCCAGAAAGTGCCAAAGACTTGCAAAATAGCACCATCCTCGTCCTAGTCCCTTTCAAGACCCTCGATCTGCAGTGGATCACCAGTGCATTAACGACAGGGACCATCAAACAGTAAGTAAAAGGCAGCGTTTGCCTCTCAGTAACCTGTGTTGTTTTTAAATGTGAAGAAACTGTTCAACTGTGCCAAAGACATAGAGTTTATCTACATACAGTAAAGTGCTCAAAAAAATTAAAGGAACACTTTGAAAACACATCAGATCTCCTGCTGCCTATTTCTACTGATATGGACTGATATGGTAATGTGTTAGGAACGAAAGGATGCCACGTCATTTTGATGGAAACGAAAATGATCAACCTACAGGGGGCTGAATTCAAAGACACCCCGAAAATCAAAGTGAAGAAATGATGCGGCAGGCAGGCGAGTCTATTTGGCCGAAATTTCATTGCAGCAACTCCAACAGATGGCACATCACAAACATTAACACTGCTTTCACGAATCCCATATTAAATGGCATATAACAGAGGCATATGCAACTCCAAATCATACTCAGTAGTTTGTGTGGCCCCCATGTACTTGTATGCATACCTGAAAATGTCCTAATGAGATGATGGATGGTGTCCTGGGGAATTTCCTCCCAGGTCTGGACCAGGGCATCACTGAGCTCCTTGACTGTCTGAGGTACAACCTGACGGCGTTGGATGGACCGAAACATAATGTCCCACCCAGAGGTGTTCTATTGGATTTTGGTCAGTGAGCATGGGGACCAGTCAATGGTATCAATTCCTTCATCCTGCAGGAACTGCCTGCATACTCTCGCCACATGAGGCCTGGCATTGTCGTGCACCAGGAGGAACCCAGGACCCACTGCACCAGCACAGGGTCTGACAATGGGTCCAAGGATTTCTTCCTGATAACTAATGGCAGTCAAGGTACCATTGTCTAGCCTGTAGAGGTCTGTGCGTCCCTCCATGGATGTGCCTCCCCAGACCATCACTGACCCACCACCAAACTGGTTATGCTGAATGATGTTACAGGCAGCATAATGTTCTCCATGGCTTCTCCACACCCTTTCACGTCTGTCACATGTGCTCAGGGTGAACCTGCTCTCATCTGTGAAAAGCACAGGGTGCCAGTGGTGGACCTGCCAATTCTGCTATTCTATGGAAAATGCCAATCGAGCTCCACTGGGGCCCACTAGAGGGCGTCAGGCCTTCAGGCCGCCCTCATGAAGTCTGTTTCTGATTGTTTGGTCAGAGACATTCACACCAGTGGCCTGCCTGCTGGAGGTCATTTTATAGGCTCTGCCAGTGCTCATCCTGTTCCTCCTTGCCCAAAGGAGCAGATACCGGTCAGTTCTGCTGATGGGTTAAGGACCTTCTACAAGGGGCCCTGTCCAGCTCTCCTAAAGTAACTGCCTGTCTACTGGAATCTTCCCCAATGCCCTTGAGACTGTGCTGGGAGACACAGCAAACCTTCTGGCAATGGCATGTATTGATGTGCCATCCTGGAGAAGTTGGACTACCTGTGCCACCTCTGTAGGGTCCACGTATCGCCTCATGCTACCAGTAGTGACATTGAGCCAAATGTAAAACTAGTGAAAAACAGATGAGAAGGGAAAAATGTCAGTGGCCTCCCTCCACCTGTTAAACCATTCCTGTTTTGGGGGTCGTCTCATTGTTACCCCTTTAGTGCACCAAAGCAGCTGAAACAGATGAACAAGCCCCTCTGCTACTTAACAGACCAGATCAATAGGCCAGAAGTTTCATTGACTTGATTCAAAAGTGGTCCTTTAATTTTTTTGAGCAATATACTGTATATAAAATGCTGCCCGACTAAAAGTTCTGCCCAACTAGAACCTTGGATCTTATTCTTGATTGAAAGCTTATGACAAGATATGTTCTGAAAATTAAAAAATATATATAGTGTGATAAATAATTGTGCCTTGACACAAAAACGAGGTCTGGGGCAGCTTCCCATATACTTGAGAATGGCTGCTAAATCATAAAGGTTGTAGAGTCCAAAACAGAAGTGAGGTTTGGTACAGACATGGTGGGTTATAAAGATGGAGGGAGGAAGTGACGTCTTCAGGGGTGGCACCGGAAGTGACGTTCAAGGGTCCAGGCGGAAGTTCCCGCATTTGGTCTGCAGGGAAAAAAGAGAAAGGGTCCCTGCACTCTGCCACCCCCTGGTCTGACCAGGAATTACTTTCTTTCGAGCACTTTAGCTGCCTTCCATGCGCAC
Source organism: Erpetoichthys calabaricus (assembly GCF_900747795.2). NCBI lineage: Eukaryota > Metazoa > Chordata > Cladistia > Polypteriformes > Polypteridae > Erpetoichthys > Erpetoichthys calabaricus. Next base: position 23,233,347 of record NC_041406.2, on the reverse strand, counting down.
GTGTGTGACAATAGTTAGTGGCAACCTGGTCGCCATTATCTGTGCTCATGTATTAAGAGCAAAGTGATCAAGAGACTAACTGATAACCACCATAATGGCAGAAAGAAAAAGAATAGCAGCGACATCTGCTGACCATCAAGTAAATCATGGAAGGCAATCAAGTTAGGAAGAAAAAGAAAGAATAAAAGAGACAAAATGTTGAAGCACATAAACAAGAAGTAATCCTGAATATAAAAGTTTAGGTAGCGCCAACCTGGTGGCCATAAAGAATGGGAAAGTAACCTGTGGTCATGTGTTCACAGTAAAGTGATCAAGAAACCAAGCGGTGATATCTCCATAATGACAGAAAAAGCGAGAAGAGTGGGCACATCTGCTGAGCGTCAAGAAAATTGCAGGGGACAATTCAATGAGGAAGAACAAGAAAGAATATGAAGAATAGACATTAAAACACATTGATAAGCAAGAGCTAACCTGAATATTGTGCAACTGAGCAGCAGACAGGCACAATGGCTGAGAGGCATGCATGACAAAGTCCAAGAACAAGAAGGAGACAACAACAACAACAACATTAATTTCTGTAGCACATTTTCATACACATAATGTAGCTCAAAGTGCTTTACATGATGAAGAAAGAGAAAAAAAAGACAAAATAAGAATTAAAATTAGGGAATACTAATTAACATAGAATAAAAGTAAGGTCCAATGGCCAGGGAGGCTGGAGAAAAAATAAAATCTGCAGGGGTTCTGAGGCCACGAGACCACCCAGTCCCCTCGAGGCATTCTACCTAACATCAATGACCTCAATCAGAGTTCTCATGGAAGGACTTGATGATGACGGTCACATGGACCTCTGGTCTTTAATCCATCAATGTAGGGACATCATGGTGCTTTGATCAGGTGGTGGTGGCACAGGTCGCCACCACAGAAAACCGAAATAAGAACAGAAGAAAAAGTAGAGGTTACTACAGATTTTGGAGCCACCATGAATAATAATGATAATTAATTGAACATACAGAGCATCAGGATTAAACTAAGATGAAGCTATGAGAAAGCCATGTTAAAGTAATGTGTTTTCAGCAGTGTGCTCCACTGTATTAGCCTGGTGAATTTCTATCGGTCAGCTATTCCAGATTTTAGGTGCATAACAGCAGAAGGCCGCCTCACCACTTCTTTTAAGTTTAGCTCTTGGAATTCTAAGCAGACACTCATTTGAAGATCTAAGGTTACGATTTGGAGTGTAAGGTGTCAGACATTTCGAAATATAAGATGGAGCGAGATTATTTAAGGCTTTATAAACCACAGGCAGCATTTTAAAGTCAATTCTAAATGACACAGGTAACCAGTGTAGTGACATCAGAACTGGAGTGATGTGCTCGGATTTTCTTTTCCTAGTTAGGATTCTAGCAGCTCCATTCTGCACTCGTTGCAATCGATTGATGTCTTTTTTGGGTAGTCCTGAGAGGAGTGCGTTACAGTAATCTAGTCGACAGAAAACAAAAGCGTGAACTAATTTCTCAGCATCTTTCAATGATATAAGAGGTCTAACTTTTGCTATGTTTCTTAAGTGAAAAAATGCTGTCCTAGTAATCTGATTAATATGCAAATTAAAATTCAGGTCACAGTCAACAGTTACCCCCAAATTCTTTACGTCTGTCTTGACTTTTAATCCTAAAAGAGACGGAAGCACATGGCAACAATCGAGAAAATCTACACGTAGTCTAAACATGCGACTATATGAAAGCATTGCTTATATAGTGGTGCTCATAAGTTTACATACCCTGGCAGAATTTGTAAGATGTGTACCACACTTTAAAGAAAAGGCGACGGATCAGGCCAAAGACATTTCACTTACTTTTAGTGGAAACCAGGTTAAACTATAAGGCATCACAGAGCAGCACAACCATTAAACAAAGCATAGGAATAAGGAAAATAATGAGGCGGTCCCTGTTCAAAAGTTTGCATATCCTTAGTTCGTACTATTATTTAATGCCCCCTTTAGCATCAATGATGGCATGCAGTCTTTTGTGATTGTTGTGGATGAGGCCCGTGATTTTCTCAGATGGTAGAGCTGTGCCCATTCTTGTTGGCGAAAAGCCTTTAGGTTCTGTCAATACTTGGGTTGGCATGCATGACCTAAAAATGGCTCATTGATATTGAGGTCAGGAGACTGTGATGGCTGACACAGCGCCTTCACTTTTTCCTGCTGTAGCCACCAAAGGGTCAACCTGGCCTTGTGTTTTGGATCACTGTCACGTCGGAAGATCCAAGCGCGTCCGATGCGCAGCTTGCGGACTGATGAATGTTGTCCTCCAATATTTTCTGGTAACATACTGCACTCATCTTGCCATCCATTTTCACTTAAGTTACCTGTGGCACTGGAGCTCACACACCCCCCAGAACATCAGTGATCCACCTCCATGCTTCACAGTAGGGATGATGTACTTTTCGTCCTGGGCCTTGTTGCATCCTCTCCGAACAGAGCGTTTATGGCTGTGACCATAAAGGTCAGTTTTGGTCTCATCACTCCAAAGGCCTTTTTGAGGCTTGTCTAGATGCTGTTTGGCATATTGTAAGGGGGCCGTTTTGTGATGTTGGCACAGTAAAGGCTTTTTTTTCTTGCAACTCGATCATGCAGTCCATTTTTGTTCAAGTACCTCCATATCGTGCAATTTGAAACAGCCACACCACTTGTTTGCAGAGAAGCCCGTATCTCAGGTGAAGCGGCTTGGCAGCTCGACAAATGATCCTGGCAGTTGTGGCTGAAAGCTCAGATAGTCTACCCAAAAGTGGCATTTGGGGGTGACAAGTGGGGTAACCACCCCAGGCCTTGCACCTAAGGGGGTCCCGCTTTTGAGGTTCCCTTGTCCCACTCGAGCGGATTTGTCAAGTTATATCCTCCAGTTACAGTACTGTGCAAAAGTTTTAGGCAGGTGTGAAAAAATGCTGTAAACAAAGAATGCTTTCAGAAATGGAAGTGTTAATCATTTATTTTCATCAATCAACAAAATGCAGTGAATGAACAAAAGAGAAATCTAAATCAAATCAATATTTGGTGTGACCACCCTTTGCCTTCAAAACAGCATCAATTCTTCTAGGTACACTTGCACACAGTTTTTGAAGGAACTCGGCTGGCAGGTTGTTCCATACAGTGGGGCAAAAAAGTATTTAGTCAGCCACCAATTGTGCAAGTTCTCCCACTTAAAAAGATGAGAGAGGCCTGTGATTTTCATCATAGGTATACCTCAACTATGAGAGACAAAATGAGAAAAAACAATCCAGAAAATCACATTGTCTGATTTTTGAAGAATTTATTTGCAAATTATGGTGGAAAAAAAGTATTTGGTCAATAACAAAAATTCATCTCAATACTTTGTTATATACCCTTTGTTGGCAATGACAGAGGTCAAATGTTTTCTGTAAGTCTTCACAATGTTTTCACACACTGTTGCTGGTATTTTGGCCCATTCCTCCATGCAGATCTCCTCTAGAGCAGTGATGTTTTGGGGCTGTCGCTGGGCAACACAGACTTTCAACTACCTCCAAGGATTTTCTATGGGGTTGAGATGTGGAGACTGGCTAGGCCACTCCAGGACCTTGAAATGCTTCTTACGAAGCCACTCCTTCATTACCCGGGCGGTGTGTTTGGGATCATTGTCATGCTGAAAGACCCAGCCACGTTTCATCTTCAATGTTCTTGCTGATGGAAGGAGGTTTTGACTCAAAATCTGACGATACATGGCCCCATTCATTCTTTCCTTTACACGGATCAGTCGTCCTGGTCCCTTTGCAGAAAAACAGCCCCAAAGCATGATGTTTCCACCCCCATGCTTTATAGTAGGTATGGTGTTCTTTGGATGCAACTCAGCATTCTTTCTCCTCCAAACACAACGAGTAGAGTTTTTTTCATCTGACCATATGACATTCTCCCAATCCTCTTCTGGATCATCCAAATGCTCTCTAGCAAACTTCAGACGGGCCTGCACATGTACTGGCTTAAGCAGGGGGACACGTCTGGCACTGCAGGATTTGAGTCCCTGGCGGCGTAGTGTGTTACTGATGGTAGCCTTTGTTACTTTGGTCCCAGCTCTCTGCAGGTCATTCACTAGGTCCCCCCGTGTGGTTCTGGGATTTTTGCTCACTGTTCTTGTGATCATTTTGACCCCACGGGGTGAGATCTTGCGTGGAGCCCCAGATCGAGGGAGATTATCAGTGGTCTTGTATGTCTTCCATTTTCTATTAATTGCTCCCACAAGAACTGGGAGACTAGTCAGGATAAAGGGAAAGATGACTGCAGCAATGTACAGAGACATCCTGGATGAAAACCTGCTCCAGAGCGCTCTTGACCTCAGACTGGGGCGACGGTTCATCTTCCAGCAGGACAACGACTCTAAGCACACAGCAAAGATATCAAAGGAGTGGCTTCAGGACAACTCTGAGAATGTCCTTGAGTGGCCCAGCCAGAGCCCAGACTTGAATCTGATTGAACATCTCTGGAGAGATCTTAAAATGGCTGTGCACCGACGCTTCCCATCCAGCCTGATGGAGCTTGAGAGGTGCTGCAAAGAGGAATGGGCGAAACTGGCCAAGGATAGGTGTGCCAAGCTTGTGGCATCATATTCAAAAAGACTTGAGGCTGTAATTGCTGCCAAAGGTGCATCGACAGAGTATTGAGCAAAGGCTGTGAATACTTATGTACATGGGATTTCTCAGTTTTTTTATTTTTAATAAATTTGTAAAAATCTGAAGTAAACTTTTTTCACGTTGTCATTATGGGGTGTTGTGTGCAGAATTCTGAGGAAAAAAATGAATTTAATCCATTTTGGAATAAGGCTGTAACATAGCAAAAGGTGGAAAAAGTGATGCGCTGTGAATACTTTCTGGATGCACTGTAGATAGATAGATAGATAGATAGATAGATACTTTATTAATCCCAAGGGGAAATTCCACTACTCTAGCAGCAGCATACTGATAAAAAAACAATATTAAATTAAGTGATAACAATGCAGGTAAAAACAGACAGTAACTTTGTATAATTTTAACGTTTACCCCCCGGGTGGAATTGAAGAGTCGCATAGTTTGGGGGAGGAACGATCTCCTCAATCTGTCAGTGGAGCAGGATGGTGACAGCAGTCTGTCGCTGAGGCTGCTCCTCTGTCTAGGGATGATCCTGTTTAGTGGATGCAGTGGATTCTCCATGATTGACAGGAGCCTGCTGAGCGCCCGTCGCTATGCCACAGATGTCAAACTGTCCAGCTCCATGCCTACAATAGAGCCTGCCTTCCTCACTAGTTTGTCCAGGCGTGAGGCGTCTCTCTTCTTTATACTGCCTCCCCAGCACACCACCACGTAGAAGAGGCCACTCACCACAACCGTCTGATAGAACATCTGCAGCATCTTATTGCAGATGTTGAAGGATGCCAGCCTTCTAAGGAAGTATAGTCGGCTCTGTCCTCTCTTGCACAGAGCATCAGTATTTGCAGTCCAGTCCAATTTATTGTCCAGCTGCACTCCCAGGTATTTATAGGTCTGTACCCTCTGCATACAGTCACCTCTGACGATCACGGGGTCCATGAGGGGTCTGGGCCTCCTAAAATCCACCACCAGCTCCTTGGCTTTGCTGGTGTTCAGGTGTAGGTGGTTTGAGTCGCACTATTTAACAAAGTCCTTGATTAGGTTCCTATACTCCTCCTCCTGTCCACTCCTGATGCAGCCCACGATAGCAGTATCGTCAGTGAACTTTTGCACGTGGCAGGACTCCGAGTTATATTGGAAGTCCGATGTATATAGGCTGAACAGGACTGGAGAAAGTACAGTCCCCTGCGGCGCTCCTGTGTTGCTGACCACAATGTCAGACCTGCAGTTCCCAAGATGCACATACTGAGGTCTGTCTGTAAGATAGTCCATGATCCATGCCACCAGGTATGAATCTACTCCCATCTCTGTCAGCTTGTCCTTAAGGAGCAGAGGTTGGATGGTGTTGAAGGCGCTAGAGAAGTCCAGAAACATATTATTATAGCACCTTTCATATCTATCTATCTATCTATCTATCTATCTATCTATCTATCTATCTATCTATCTATCTATCATTATATAGTGCCTTTCCTGTCTGTCTGTCTGCCTGTCTGTCTGTGTATTGCATTAAGGATCACAGGGTTTCAGAGCCTATCCTGGTAGCACTGGACCCCATGTAGGATTGACCCCAGACAGAGTGCCAGTCTATTGTGGGGCACACTTACAAACCCCACCAGTCACAGAGAGCCAGGTCTGCAGAACTATGACACATTTGATATAGCAGTAATATAAAAAAGTGCAGGGACATTTTGTGGTTGCATGACAAGAGAACAAAAAGCAGGTTCCTTAACGTGAAATTCTGCTTCATTTGTCATTTTTCCATCTTATTACCTTGTTAGCATTCAATAACTTGAATCTTTACGCCAATAAAGAACTGCAGTGGAAGTGTGATGAGCACTGGGTGTCATTAAATCAATCTAATAATGGTTGCAATGAAATGCTATAGGGCTGCTCCTCTGGAGTTTAGCTTTTTAATTGGCAATACGTGATTGTAATCGGCTCAGAATCTCACATCCACTGGGAGGTTAAGCGGCTCCCAGCCACCATCACACGTCAGTTTGGCTAATTAAAGATCTAATTAGCCATCAGAAAGAGTGAAGGTCCAGCGCCAGGTTGCCCTGCCATTTGGGGTGAGCCTCTCCTTTCATGCCAGTTGTACCATGGATAGTCTCCAGCTTTGGTTTAGAAAACAATTGGAATATTGAATATTCAGTTTCCTTCTAAACAGACACAAAGGAAGACTGAAAGAAGAGTGAAAGGCTGTTTTGACAAATGACAAGCAAGTATGGCTGCCAGTACACACTACAAATGAATGATAAAATGGAGGCGCATGAATGGTGGAATAACAATCTCAAACCTATCAATCCCAATACATTTTAAATTACAATTTATCAAGCTAAAAAAATCAATATAAAAATAAAATGTATTAATATTAAAATTAAGTTCTATTTATGACGTTTTATCATAATTCATGCAATACATCCTGAAGTCTGACCTGTCTTGGCAGTATAGACCACAGACAGACAGACAGCTCAACATGCTGTAAGAAACAACGGGCCAGTTGGTGGTCAGTTTGCCAGTGAGCATGTGCACAGCAGGGGCTACCCGTATACAATAGCTATACGTCCATTATGTGGGGCTGGGGTCTATCCTGGCAGCACCGGGCTCGTGTATGGTCCAATTTGTCTAAATCCCAGCAGCCATACCACTTACACTTCAGAACAGCTAATCCTCCTGAAGCTAAGTATGTAGGGTCTGGCCAGTACTTGAATGAGAGACCATCTAGGAAAAGCTTGGGTTACTGCTGGGAAAGGCGTTGGGTTGGCACCCTGCCCGGGATAGGTTCCTGCCTTGTGCCCTGTGTTGGCTGGGATTGGCTCCAGCAGACCCCCGTGACCCTGTGTACGGATTCAGCAGGTTGGAAAATGGATGGATGGATGGATCATCTCAGGGCACACTCACTCACTCACTCCCCCTCTCGGGTTTAGTCAATTGTCACCTTCAGCATCATGTGGGAGGAAACCCACACAAAACAGGGGAGAATATGAAGGCACCAGAGACAGGATCCTGTGTGGGTTTTAAGGATATGAAGATTACTTTACACTCTGTGTGCATCACTGAGGCCCTGTGGTGGACTGGAGTCCTGTGCCCAGTGTGGTCAGCGTAGACTCCACTCCTGTGGCCTTGAAATGGATGAAGCAGGTTTGGCAGGTGTTTGTATGTGTATGTGCAAGGTGGCCTCTTGATTAAAAAATTTTTCATAGGCCAAATTTGTGAACTTGCCACAAGACATGTTCACCCAGTTTGATTCATTGACATTTACTTCTTTGACTGATGCCTTTATCCAAAGTGACTTACAGCATTTGAGATACAATTGGTTACATTACACTTGTGCATGGTGTCAGTAGTGGGATATGAACCCGTGACCTCAGGATTTGAAGTCCAAAGCATTAACCACAACACCACACTGCCTAAAGCATGGCGTAGAGGTTCAGTTAGCCTAAAGTGTATGTCTTTGAGATGTGGGAGGAAACCAAGAGTAACTTACTAAAAACAAATAGTAACAAATAAATAACAAATAATATAGCCGTGAGATTAGATATTACACATAGAAAGGAATCCAACATTTAGGTTTGCAAAATGATACATGCTCATCTCATGATGATCATTACATTGTATCTATCTATCTATCTATCTCTATCTATCTATCTATCTCTATATATCTGTCTATCCTGCCTACTATACTAAAATCTATCTATCTATCTATCTATCTATCTATCTATCTATCTATCTATCTATCTATCTATCTATCTATCTGTCATATAGTGCCTTTCCTATCTATCAGGTTTGACTCCAATTTTTCACCGGTGTTACCAAGAAGACCTCTGGCTTACCGTGACCCAAAATGTTTTTTTTTTTATATACTTAAAACAGGTTTATTACAGCATTTCCATATTCAGGAGGGTTAGCACATTATCAAAATACATTTCAATAACTGTAGATTTAAAAATAAAAGTAAAATCAAATGTGATTTGACTACTGTGCAGAATACTGTACATAGAGAATGTGTATATAAATATATACGTGTATATACACATTGCTCTTCATATACATACACAGCTGCTGAATTTTACACATAAATTACACAAAGTGAATACACACGCCATTTAAAATCAAATTCACAATAGGGTTCTACGTGTTTTTATTTACTGTTATCTACTTCTGTCACAAGCGATCACTTGAAAAAAGGTACTTTTTCTGTTTCATTAGATGGTAAGATAATTGTGAGTAACACATTATTTCTATACACTACAAAGAAAGCAGTTTGTAAATAATACACATTTTAATGAATTTGCTTAATTTTAAAAATTAATAAAACAGCTGTAGGTGTTTGGGCAGGCAATGTGGCCAAGTGGCTGTGGCAATGGCCCTTGAACCATTTATTTCCTACCAGTCATTTGACCTCCTAGTTCTCCAACTGTAAAAGCTACATGTAAACAGCTTCAATATGTCCTGATCTTGTTAGTCATCTTGAGTAAACACATCAGCTGTAGATATAAAAGGAATAACAGTAATAGTAACCTGTTTAAAAAAAAAAAGAAAAGCCTGGATTATGTTGCCCTCTTGTGGTAGTGATTGAAATTTCAACAGTTTTTAGCAAATAATATGAGAATGTTTAGTTATTGCTATACATTTTGTGTGATGCCTTTTAGGTGACAAACATATAAACATAAGAAGTTTGACAAATGTGAGGAGAACATTCAGGCCAGTAAGCTTACAAGATTAGGATATGCTCTGACCGTGTCCAGCACAGGCAGGTTAAATGACTTGATGAGAGTCACACGATGAGGCAGAAATGGGGATTGATCTGGCAACCCCGGGTTTTGAAGTTCAGTGCCTCAGCCATTCCACCACATTGCCTAGGCACTAAGCTGTCTGCATATCCATTTACAGAATCCTCTGTTTTAATTAGCAGGTTTTTGCAGGTATGGGCAGAGTTAATAAGGTGGTCTATTTTATCCTGCCTATTATACTAAAATCTATCTATCTATATATGTTATATAATACCTTTATCTATCTATCTACATACAGTATCTATCTTATCTGCCTACTATGCTAAAATCTATTGTGGAACATGACCCAGACATAGACAGGCAGACACGTTTAAATCACCCCACACACGTTTATTTACATTGTCCATATTTACAGTTAAGTGTTCCACAGTCCCCAAAGTCCTGGCCACAACAACACAATGCCTAACTTCTCTTCAGGCCGCTTCCTCGCCTCCTCCCAGACCTCGTCCTTCTTCCACCCGACTCAAGTCAACGTATGAAGGCAGGCGGCCCCTTTTATATTCCCCCGGATGTGCTCCGGGTGCTTCCCAGCAATCTTCCACCGGCACTCCCCAGTGTGGCGGAAGTGCCGGCTGCATCCCCAGAAGCACACCGTGTGTCCCTGCTCCTCTTCCCCCCAGCACTTCTGGGTGTGGCAGAAGTGCTGAGGTCCAGGGCTCCCAAGGCACTGGGGTGCCCCCTGGCGGTGACCACGGGCCCCTACAGGGTTGAGCTTCAAAGCTCTGTACCCGTGGCCCCCATAGCAACCAGGGCAGTCGCCCCCACGTGGTCTGGGGAAGGCATAAGCCCTCTTCCGGTCCTCCTCTATCTATCTATCTATCTATCTATCTATCTATCTATCTATCTATCTATCTATCCTGTCTACTATACTAAAATCTATCTATCTATCTATCTATCTATCTATCTATCTATCTATCTATCTATCTATCTCAGGGGTGGGCAATGTCGGTCCTGGAGGGCTGCAGTGGCTACAGGTTTTCATTCCAATCCAATTTCTTAATTAAAAAACAATCTCAGTCCTTAGTTAATTTTATGGCTTCTTAGTCTGCAAGGTTAGGTTCTTATATCACAGATTTTTTCCTTCCCAAGGATATCATCCAAATGATTTGAAGCCTAAAATGGAGAATTTTCAGTCTGTCACATTTTCTATTAAGAAGAGCATGATGAGCACACACAGGTGTAAATGGAAACAAGCTAGGTGGAGAACTGTTGGCTCCTTTGTTAGTTGCATCTTATTGCTCATAAGCAGCCATTAAAGCAGTGAATGCATCTGTTTAAGACTGAAATAAGCAATTAAGGGTGGGGAACGTTAACAAGTGAGACCACCAAAATGAAGCCTCAAAATATAATTTCAGAAATAAGTGCTTCATCAGCAATAGTTGATTTCTCATTAAGAAACTGGGTTGGAACAAAAACCTGCAGCCACTGTGGCCCCCCCCAGGACCGACATTGCCCATCCCTGATCGATCTAATAGATAGACAGATAGATAGATAGATAGATAGATAGATAGATAGAGGGCTATGAAAGGCACTATATAAAAGACAGACAGAGCTTTATTTATCCCCAAACACTGTATTATATTGGACATGGGATATGATATCAATATGTGGCAGTACGGTTTTGACTCTAAGATAATCCCTTTTTATGGTTCATCTCAGCCCCCAAGTCTAAATGCCAAACTCATGTTAGCAAGGAACAGAAGTCTATCGCAGTGACAATGGCTGCAGTGCAAGAACTAAAGTGCAGGATCCTCATTCACACAGCACACCTACTCTGAGTCAATTCATAGTCACCTTTAACATAACAGGAGTATCATTTGGATCTGTAGGAAAACTGGAATACCCAGAGAATGGCCGCACAAACACAAGAAGAACATACAAAAGTTACACAGACAGAGACAGGACTTGGAAATGGAGCCGTGTCCATAAAGGCAGCAGCAAACGCTGAATCACTGGGGTCTTGCTGTATTTATTGACAGATGTGTCCAGTGTGTGTTCAATACGTTCTTCTAACAGACCTTATAGAAATAAATAAAGTGCCTCCAGAAAGTCTTCAGACCCCATCACTTCTTCACATATTGCTATGCTGCAGCCTTATGCCAAAATCATTTAAATTCATTTTTTTTCCTCATCAGACAACTCTCAATACCCCAGAATGACAAAGTGGAAACTAGATTTTTGAAATTTTTGTAAACTTACTAAAAATAACAAACTGAAATACCCCATTGTCACAAGTATTCAGACCGTTTTTGAATTTGGGTCAAGTGCATCTCCATCTACTGATCATCACGGAGATGTTTCTACTGTTTACTGTTGAATTCTGCTCTGTATTTGTAATATATCTATTGCTCTATTATATTGTATTGAGGATTACTTTTGTTCTGTTCTGTGTATTGTATTGTATTGACCCCATTCTTTGACCCCCACTGCACGCCCAACCTACCTGATTTTTTTTTTTTTTTGTTCTTTATTTCGTCTTATACGATTTCTCGTATTAGAAATTTGTTAGTTTTCGCATACCCCTTGGGGTCAGAGCGCAGGGTCAGCGATTGTACAGCGGCCCTGGAGCAATTACAGGTTAAGGGTCTTGCTCAAGGGCCCAGCAGAGTAGGATCTCTTTTGGCTGTGACGGGGATTCGAACCGGCAACCTTCTGGATACCAGCGCAGATCCTTAGCCTCAGAGCCACCACTCCGCCCCATGCCTTTTCCAAGGTTTCTTCCATTTTTTCCCTACAAGGGTTTTTTCTTGTCTTAGAGAGTCAAGGCTGGGGGGGGCTGTCAAGAGACTAGACCTGTTAAAGCCCACTGCGGCACTCCTTGTGTGATTTTGGGCTATGCACAAATAAATTGTATTGTATTGTACACCTTGATTGGTGGTCTACTTTTGGTCAACTCAGTGAAGATTAGCATCCTGTCTGGGGGGCACCAGGCACTGCTTATCACCTGCCCAATACCATTCCAGTGGGGAGGCCTGATGGTGGAAGCATCTCACTGTGGGGTTTGTATTTCAGCTACAGAGACTGGGAGACTAGTTAGTGTTGGGAGAAAGCTGAACAAAGAAACGTACAGAGATACCATTAATGAAGGTCTGAATCTCAGAATTGGACAAAAGTTCACTTTCCAACTGGTCAATGACCCAAAGCACAAAGCATAGATAACACAGGAGTGGCTGAGGGACAATGGGACAGATGTTCTTGAGTGGCCTAGCCAGAGCACTGGACTTGAACTGAATCAGTCATCTCTGGAGAGACATGAAGATGGCTGCCCACTCACTGACAGTCTCCCCACCCTCCCTGACAGAGCTTGAGAGGATCTGCAGAGAAGAATAGCAGAAAAATCCCCAAATCCTGATGTGTGAAGCTTGTGGTGTCAGACCCAAGAAGACTCCAGGCTGGAATCGTTGTCAAAGAGGCTTCAGTGAAGTACCGAGCAAAGGGTCTGAATACTTGTGCCAATAGGAAATTTAATGAATTTGGGAAGATTGCTACAAACCCATTTTTGCTTTGTCATTCTGGGGAATTGAGTGTTGCTTTATTAAGGTGAATGTAAGTGATTTTAGCACAAGGCTGCAGCACAGCACAACGTGTAAAAAGTAAAAAGGTCTGAATAGTTTGTGAAGGCAACGGCAGTGTGACTGGCTAATGCTGCTGGATGGCGCCCTCTTGTGGCTATATTGTGGAAATATTGAAAACAGAAACTGTAAGTGCCTTTTGTTGTGTACAGTTAAATTACTTTGAACATCCATCCATGATCATTTCACAATGGACTTGATACAGGTCTGTTCCAGTACTTATTTCTGCACACCCACCTACATTTATTAACTTAATTAGCTGTCCCCCGTGGCTCTGCCCACGTAGTAGTGAAACAGGACAAACTTTAAAAATCAATAAACAAAAAGGTACGCTCCAAAATATGGAGAGAGGTAGACCGACTCGAATGAAGGCTTGCGCGTGAGTGAGGAGGGCCCTGCTCGGCTCCCCACTCCTGACATCACGTTTCCCCCTTTCCTCAGTCCCCAGCCTCTGTCTTGGATTTGCATGAATAGATCACTCCTGCAAGCGAACTACAATGAGAGAAGTCACAAAATCAACCAGAATGTTCAAGCAACTTTTAGAAAAAAACCCGATCTAAATCCGTTAAGTAGTTCTCTTGTGAAAAGCGGACAAACATACAGACAGACGCTGGATTTTATATACATACAGGTGCTGGTCATAAAATTAGAATATCATAACAAAGTTGATTTATTTCAGTAATTCCATTCAAAAAGTAAAACTTGTATATTAGATTCATTCATTACACACAGACTGATGTATTTCAAATGTTTATTTCTTTTAATGTTGATGATTATAACTGACAACTAATGAAAGTCCCAAATTCAGTATCTCGGAAAATTAGAATATCAATTAAGACCAATGCATAAAAAGGATTTTTAGAAATGTTGGACAACTGAAAGGTATGAACATGAAAAGTATGAGCATGTACAGCACTCAATATTTAGTTGGGGCTCCTTTGGCCTGGATTACTGCAGCAATGCGGCGTGGCATGGAGTCGATCAGTCTGTGGCACTGCTCAGGTGTTATGAGAGCCCATGTTGCTCTGATAGTGGCCTTCAGCTCTTCTGAATTGTTGGGTCTGGCGTATTGCATCTTCCTCTTCACAATACCCCATAGATTTTCTATGGGGTTAAGATCAGGCGAGTTTGCTGGCCAATCAAGAACAGGGATACCATGGTCCTTAAACCAGGTACTGGTAGCTTTGGCACTGTGTGCAGGTGCCAGGTCCTGTTGGAAAATGAAATCTGCATCTCCATAAAGTTCGTTAGCAGCCGGAAGCATGAAGTGCTCTAAAACTTCCTGGTAGACGGCTGCGTTGACCTTGGACCTCAGAAAACACAATGGACCAAAACCAGCAGATGACATAGCACCCCAAACCATCACTGACTGTGGAAACTTTACACTGGACCTCACGCAACGTGGATTCTGTGCCTCGCCTCTCTTCCTCCAGACTCTGGGACCTTGATTTCCAAAGGAAATGCAAAATGTACTTTCATCAGAGAACATAACTTTGGACCACTCAGCAGTAGTCCAAAGGTGAGACGCTTCTGACGCTGTCTCTTGTTCAAGAGTGGCTTGACACAAGGAATGCGACAGCTGAAACCCATGTCTTGCATACGTCTGTGTGTGGTGGTTCTTGAAGCACTGACTCCAGCTGCAGTCCACTCTTTGTGAATCTCCCCCACATTTTTGAATGGGTTTTGTTTCCCAATCCTCTCCAGGGTGCGGTTATCCCTTTGCTTGTATACTTTTTTCTACCACATCTTGTCCTTCCCTTCGCCTCTCTATTAATGTGCTTGGACACAGAGCTCTGTGAACAGCCAGCCTCTTTAGCAATGACCTTTTGTGTCTTGCCCTCCTTGTGCAAGGTGTCAATGGTCGTCTTTTGGACAACTGTCAAGTCAGCAGTCTTCCCCATGATTGTGTAGCCTACAGAACTCGACTGAGAGACCATTTAAAGGCTTTTGCAGGTGTTTTGAGTTAATGAGCTGATTAGAGTGTGGCACCAGGTGTCTTCAATATTGAACCTTTTCACAATATTCTAATTTTCTGAGATACTGAATTTGGGACTTTCATTAGTTGTCAGTTATAATCATCAAAATTAAAAGAAATAAACATTTGATTAAACATCAGTCTGTGTGTAATGAATGAATCTAATATACAAGTTTCACTTTTTGAATGGAATTACTGAAATAAATCAACTTTGTCATGATATTCTAATTTTATGACCAGCACCTGTACTAGCCGTCCCCTGCAGCTCCGCCCATGTAGTCGTGAAACAGGACAAACTTTAAAAATCAATAAACAAAATGGTACCGGTGGCTAAGCAGAGATGAGGTACGCTCCAAAACATGGCGAGAGGTACAGCGATTCAAATGGAAGCTGGCGCGTGAGTAAGGAGGACCCTGCCCGGCTCCCCACTCCTGACGTCACGCTTCCCCATCCCCACGGCCCGCAGCCTCTGTCTTGGATTAGCGCGAATATATCGCTCCTGCAAGTGAACTATGATTCTTAGCGTGATGAGAGAAGTCACAAAATCAATCGGAATGTTCAAGTAAATTATAGAAAAAAACCTGATCTAAATCCGTTAAGTAGTTCTCTCGTGAAAACATGCAGATAGACAGACAGACAGGCAGACACTGGATTTTATATATAGAGAGTGATATGTTTGTGTCGGGATTTGGGAGAAGACCTACAAGAATGCGGAAAGTCAGTTCTGTATATCTATCAGAGCAGGTCCCTGGAGGTACAAGAGGCAGTAGTGCTGACCACCATTCCCACACTTCACATTAGGGACAGAACATTAAAATTTGGATGATTAAGGCAGTAGGATTCTGACCTCCATCACACCTCTAACTTTTCTCATCTGGTAAAACGAGATGCTTGTATCAAAATCTTAGTAACGTGAACGGAAGATTTAAATAGGAACAGTAAGAACTGACAAGAATGTTAGAAGCAAACGTCACAGAATTATGATACTTGATTTGGACGTACTGTATTGCCATTTTGGGAGGTGGGTTTATTGGAGATGTAGCTGTAGTGTTCACATATAAGTGTACAGAAGCCGCAGATGCAATACAATACAGCACATTTTATTTGTGTAGAGCCCAAAATCATACAAGGAGTGCCACAATGAGCTTTAACTGGCCATGCCTTTTGGCAGCCCCCCAGCCTTGACTCTTGAAGAAGACAAAGAAACACCCTTGTAGGGGAAAAACAAATGGAAGAAACTTTGGGAAAGGCAATTCAGAGAGAGACCCCTTTCCAGGTAGGATGGGTATGCTGTGGGTGTCAACACAGAACAGAACACAATATTTAGGGACTTTCAAAACTCGACTTGATGATTTTTTTAGGAGACTAGGGGGCTCTGCCCCCTGCTCACTTCGCTCGTCCACCCCCGGGTTTGGTTAACCGGATATACAATTTAAAGAGATTGTTATTTTCATGGGAATTGTTACATATGCATTATTTTCACTTTTACTTTAAAACTTTAGTAAAAATAATATTTGGAATGAACATTTCTTCAAGATCGTGTTGAATTTTCATTCCGTGTTTGGACTTACATCATGACAACGCAACGTATACCTGCCTGTGAGTGAATATCGTTTCTTTCTCTCTAATAAATAAAACGACTTTTTTCAAATGTTTGTCCATGCTCTTCATTCTTCGCTTTGTCATTGATGTGTCATCTAGAACGTTGTCCTGATAACATTTATAAGAGCCGAGAGCACAGGAGGTGTGTCTGCCAAAAGCTTTCACACAACTGAGGTTAGATGACCGTAGTCTTGTTTGAAAATAGTTGTAAGTATGGCGTGACTTGAAAGAATCTCATGTTAAAAGTCTCCGTCTCACGGGACTTCATACCGCCCCAACGTTTTTGGAATTCTCGCTGGCAACACGAATTAGACGATCTACAAATCTCTGACTTAAAAGTTTAAATCCGAACACTATATTCGACCTCTTTTTGCTGTTCTGTTATTTCACAGAGTAATAATTTCCATTTGTTTGTGCTAATGTGATCTTTTCTATCCTTTTTTTTGAGATTTTCAAATTTTTGTACTTCCATTATCTCTAACCTGCTCTGCACATGTACCGTGCCAACATTTTTTAGTTTTTTATGACGTTCTACTTTGTCATGTACTCTTTGTCCTTTATTTCCGGCCCCAGGCGTGGACTCATCTCGCGGGACGTATAAGTGTCTCTCTGAGAAAATCACGTCTCGTCTCCTTCCAAGTTTTTTTTTTTTATAATAGAGAGAAATAAGTGGATAGGACTGGCGAGCTTTGTTGGGCTGAACGGCCTGTTTGTAGATTGTTCTAATGTTTCTAATGCATTTCTAACAGAAACTTTTCTATTTAATTTTAACAGGACATATTTCCGAGTTTTATCCAGAATAAAAGCTGACAAAGATAAGGTAAGTTTAGTCTTCTTGTATCTTTAATCACAATCCTAGTCAAAGTAAATGTAATAAAGTTACATCTATGTCTACAGTATTTCTCTCTCTCTCTCTCTCTCTCTCTCTCTCTCTCTCTCTCTCTCTCTCTCTCTCTCTCTCTCTCTCTCTCTCTCTCTCTCTCTCTCTCTCTCTCTCTCTCTATATATATATATATATATATATATATATATATATATATATATATTAGATCTATATATATATATATATATATATATATATATATATATATATATATATATATATATATATTAGATCTATATATATATATAGATCTGTTATATATATATATTCATTGCATTCGTAGTCTGAATCTCGACGACCTGAATTGTGTGGGTGGTTACTTACCAGGTAACACTTGTGGTTGGTCTGCCATTCGGCAAACATCTGCCACGGTGCCCTCTTCAGTTGTGAGAAGCAGATCATAGAATGTTGTATAGTTTACTGTCAAATAATGCAAAGAGTATGCGACACGTGTTTCGCCCTCATTTGGGCTTATCAGGCGTACACACTCTACGAGCCTCGAACCTCGGACATCAGCGTCAGAAACGCACACTACAAATGCAATGAATGTAATTACTCCGGACCTACAGGCTGTCAAATAAATGAACCACACGCCATGGCGCAGCATAAAGGGGCTATGTCTCTGATGCTGACGTCCGAGGTTCAATTCCCCGAGAGGGGAGCAGTAGAGTGTGTACGCCTGATGAGCCCAAATGAGGGCGAAACACGTGTCGCGTACTCTTTGCATTATTTGACAGTAAACTAAGCAATATATATACTGTGTATATATATATATATATATATATATATATAAATCCAATGTCTGTCTGTCTGTCTGCTTTTCACGAGAAAACTACTTAACAGATTTAGATTGGGTTTTTTTCTATAATTTGCTTGAACATTCAGTTGATTTTGTGACTTCTCTCATCATGCTAAGTACCAGAGTTCGGTTGTGGCATCGATTTATTTGCGCATTTCTGAGAGAGACGCAGTGGGCTGCGGGGAGGGGGGCGGTCCCTCAGGACTAGGGAGCTGGGCAGGGCCTTCCTCAGTCACGTGCCAGCTTCTGCTCGAGTCGCTCTATCTCTCGCCATGTGCTGGAGTGTACTCTTGCCTCCGCTTAGCTAGCGATACCTGTTTGTTCAGCAGACATTATCATCTAGAGATTGTTAAGGAGTAACGTTTGACTTTTTGAGAGAGAGACCAGAGCTCTGTGTGTTTTAGAGGGTAGCTGCTGATTGCCAGATCACGTGGGTGACGTTCTCCCATCAGAGCTGAACATGATCAGATACAGTGCCAATGTCTATTGATTTTTAAAGTTTGTCTTGTTTCACTACTACGTGGGCGCAACTGCGGGGGGCAGCTAGTTAAATTATAGTTTAGAATGAGAGCCTCACGTTTGTTTGTGGGGGGGCCACAACAGTAGCAAGTTTCTATTCCAAACAACTTCCTATTATCGGTCAGAGCATGCAAGTAATAACTGTACTGTGCATGTGACAATAATGACCCTATAAACCTATGATGGAGTCTGTTAAGTAGTCCGGTGCCTGCAGTGGATTCAAAACGTATTCAGGCCCCTTCACATCCTGCACACTTTATTGTGTTGTAGATTTAATTATAACAGGATACATTTCCCATTTTTGCCCATCAATCTAAAATGATCCTATAATTACAAAGTGAAAATGTATTTTCAGAAAGGTCTGCAAATTTACTAAAAATCCAAAACTAAAATCTCTCATTATTCTGGCTCTTAAATCAGTACTTTGTAGAACCCCATTGGCAGCAATTCCAGATTCAAGACTTTTTGGGTAAGTCTATATGAGCCTTGCACACCTGGATTTGGGCAGTTTGCCTCATTCCTCCTGGCAGATCCTCTCAAGCTCTGAATGGCAAGTGTCTGTAAAGTGCCATCTTCAGGTCTCTCCACAGATGTTCTATGGGGGTTTAAGTCTGGGCGAAGCCACTCCGGCATTATCTTGGCTGTATGCTTCAAGTCATTGTCATGCTGAAAGGTGGACCGTCGTGCCAGTTTAAAGTCACGTGCACTCCGGAGCAGGTTTTCTTCAAGGACCTCTCTGTATTTGGCTGTATTCCTCATTCTCTCAATTCTGGCCAGTCTTTCTGTTTCTGCTGATGAGATGCACCTCCATAGGATGATGCTGCCAATGCCATGCTTCACTGTAGAGATGGTCTTAGGCAGATCATTAGCAGTGCCTGGTCTTTGTCAAATACAATGCTTGGAGTTCTGCCCAAAGAGTTCAATTGGTGTCTCATCAAATCTGAGAATCTTTCTCCTAATGTTCTCAAAACAGGCCATCATATACCTTGTACTTAAGAGTGGCTTCCGTCTGGCCACTCTACCAGAAATGCTTGATTGATGCAGTGCTGTTGAGATGGTCTACCTTCTGACAGGTTCTTCCATCCCAGCAGAGGATGTGTGCAGCTCTGTTTAAGAGATCATTGGCTTCTTGCTCACCTTGCTGAACAAGACCCTTCTTGCCTGGTTACTCCGTGCGTCTGGACTACCAACTCTAGGAACAGCTTACAAACTTAGTCCATTTGACTGTACTACTGGGAAATTTTCAAAGCTTTAGAGACGGTTTTATCCCCTTGCTCTGATCTATGCCTCATCACAATGTGATTGTGGCAGTACATGGAGAGTTCCTTGGACTTCATGGCTTGGTTTTTGTCCTCACGTGCAATGTGCTTTTATATAATCCTTTAATCGCCAGATACAATTTCTTGCATTAAGAATTTTCCCAACTTACACTCCAGAGAGTTTTGGGGTCAGAGCGCATGGAGCAATTGCAGGTGAAGGGCCTTGCTGAAGGGCTCCACAGAGTAGCATTCCTTCTGTCACTGCCGGGATTTGAACCAGCAACCTTCAAGTTACCAGCCCAGATCCTACAACCACCACGCCACCTTCTGAAAATGTTTATGTAAGTGAACCAAAAAGTTCTTTTTTTTTGAGACATTTGAGAACTTCTATATACGGGTACACATGCTATATACGGGTACACATGTACCTTTCTAAATGATGTCCAATCAGTTCAGTTTTCCACCGGTGGACTCCAAAACAAGTTCCAGACACATCTCAAGGGAAATTAAAGCAAACAGGATATGCCGAGTGCCACAGCAAAGGAATGAGAGATTTCAGTTTTTGATTGGCAATAAATTTGCAAACCTTTCTGAAAACATCTTTCCACTTTGTCATTTCGGGTTATTGATTGATTGGCAAAAATGCAAATGTATCCAATTGACAGTAAATCTGAAACACAGCAAAGTGTGCAGAAAGTAAAGTGGTCTGAATACTTTCTGAATCCGTTGTAGATTTGCTCTGCTGCAGTTTCAGATTTTATTTGTCTGTAAAATTCTTTAACACTCGGTTAGCACATCACGTTATAACAGTTTTTATCTTAGATTAATTGATCCCTTTTTCTCTTAGCGGGCTGAGAATTAACGCTTAAAAAGCATTCAACAAGATACCCAATGGAGGAGCTGATCCTTTGATACCGTTGATGCCAATGTGCGTTCATCATGTATGCAATTAAAATAAATCTGAATTAATTAAAATAGAGTAAGCCACTCTTAACTCAGCGTGTTCATAAGAGGTACAAGTATATAATAAATGCAGACAGTTGCATTAGATATTTGAAATATTAAAATGTGTGCTTCAATTGAAATGTTTAAAGTGTGAATATTCTTGATTGTCATTTTTCACCCTCTTATAGAGGTACATAAAGGGCTAGATTTCTAGTAAAGGCTCAATAATATATCAAAAATAACATAATATTCATAATCACTGACCTTGAAATAGTCTAAAATGATACCCCACATGCTTACTGTATGTTTAACCCTTAAACCGCTGTAACCAGTTATGGTTTGTTCCCAGTGCAATTTACCAGCACGCCGGAGCTGTTCAGTCCATGCCATACATTCATTGAGCAGCCAGCTCATGACCACTGGTGCCCCCTTGTGAATCAGCATCACTGTCCCTGGGATTCAGCCCGCTGCACTAGTTTAGCCTACAAGCATCAGCGTTGGCCTCTGTGTTCAAGCGCAGTTGGCTCGGTGATTTACTAAATTTCATCAATGGCATAACTTGCACCTTGTACATATAATAATAGATTGTTCCAGTAGTTTTTTAATAGTTTTTACGCTTCATTGGCAGAGCGTAAAATGATCAGCGTTGCAGTAATTGTGATGCTCTTTGCATGAAAAAAATGTGTTCCATTAAAATTTCACTTTTTTCTTGGTATACAACCCTTGTAGAGAAAAAAATGGAAGAAACCTTAGGAAAGGCAGTTCAAAAAGAGAGACCCCTTTACAGGTAGGTTGAGCAAGCAGTGGGTTTCAAAAAGAAGGGGGTCAATACAATACAATACAATACACAGAACACAGTCAATCCTCGATTTAACAGTAGATGATATCACATAATGTGAATTGGTGAATTGTGATGTTTTCTTAAAAAGTGCAAACAAAAAAGTTATTGGCATCCAGGGGTGCACTAATCCCCTAAGTATGTGGCGGTTTCATTTGTAACCTTCTTGGAGTGACTCTTAGATGGTTAGAACCACCAGTAAAGAATCAAATCCATCCATTCCATCCATCCATCCATTTTCCAACCCGCTAAATCCGAACACAGGGTCACGGGGGTCTGCTGGAGCCAATCCCAGCCAACACAGGGCACAAGGCAGGAACCAATCCCGGGCAGGGTGCCAACCCACCACAGGACACACACAAACGCACCCACACACCAAGCACACTCTAGGGCCAATTAAGAATCTCCAATCCACCTAACCTGCATGTCTTTGGACTGTAGGAGGAAACCGGAGCGCCCGGAGGAAACCCACGCAGACACGGGGAGAACATGCAAACTCCACGCAGGGAGGACCCAGGAAGCGAACCCAGGTCCCCAGGTCTCCCAACTGCAAGGCAGCAGCGCTACCCACTGCGCCACCATGCATCAAAAATATTACCATTAAACAATGCTTCTTCTCCCCCACAACTTGATCTTTTTCCATTTCTATGTGGGATCAATGTGCTTGATCGGCCTTCTCCGAACAGCTCAGCCCTGCACCTCCTTGCCAGTCAGACCCTTTTTCTTCAGATCTTCTTTTACTTGTCCATCCACCTCCACTTTGGGCTCCTCTTGCTTTCTCTTCCCCTGTACTTTCATTCCCATCACTGTGTCTTTTGCCCATGTATTCATTGTCCCTGGTCAATACCACTTCTCAAAGTTTTATAAAATGGAGTAACTCTGACGTCTCATCTCCGATTAGGGAGTGAACCCCTGCAGTCGGCTGATGTGGTGTGTACAACTTCAAGTCTTTTTTTTGCTTAAGACATCACCTATTGGTTTACCCTTTATCATCCATCCATCCGTTATCCAACCCGCTATATCCTAACTAGGGGGGTCACGGGGGTCTGCTG
Source organism: Erpetoichthys calabaricus (assembly GCF_900747795.2). Classification (NCBI taxonomy): domain Eukaryota; kingdom Metazoa; phylum Chordata; class Cladistia; order Polypteriformes; family Polypteridae; genus Erpetoichthys; species Erpetoichthys calabaricus. Next base: position 23,210,478 of record NC_041406.2, on the reverse strand, counting down.
GAGCCAATCCCAGCCAACACAGGGCACAAGGCAGGAAACAAACCCCAGGCAGGGCGCCAGCCCACCACAGGGCACACACACACTCACACACACACTAGGGACAATTTAGAATCGCCAATGCCCTCTTTATCATAAAGGTCAAAATATGGTCCAAACTTAGACTAAATATTTGGGCGTTTTGGAAGGGAACCTGAAAAAGATCAGCGTCTTGCATAACAAGACGTCAAGGCAAGTTGAACGGTATATCATATACGAGGTCTGTCCGGAAAAACTCCAGCCATCTATATATATAAAATTCTTTTCGCGTTTGAAACAGAAATTACATATGAACATGCGATATGGAAATTACGTATGAAACGGAAATTATGTATGACCACGCGATATGGAAATTACATATGACCACAGAACATATTATAATACAGGAACCAATCGCCAGGCGCGTTCTGACAGAAGTTTTATTTATTCGTCCACGTGACTGTCACGGAAACTGCCACATTGTAATTTTTTTTTAGTTGGCAGTACTTGATAGTAGAAGAGATGAGGAAAACAGCTTTGTGTCTTTCTACTTTTTAACTGCGCCGAGCTGTAAACAATGTGAAGACGAGACCACATTCAGCGGCGAGGGGTCGTGAGAATGAAGTGGACGCTGGGAGGCGCGGAATGTCAGGTTGAGAGCTTCGCAGTTTCAGGCAGCGTCCTCTCTTCTCGCACTCTTTGTGACACTTCAAGTGCCCTGTCGGCTCCTGGGAGAGTGGAAATCTTTGTGAATGAGTGTAATCAGCGCCATCGAAGCAGGACTCTGTTTGTAAATTGCCCTACACGACTACTTACTGTCCTTTAAGGTGAGTTCGGGTCACTAAAACCTCGCAATATTCAAGGTTGCTTTTGTGATCAATTATTTTAAGAAGATGGAGAGTTTACATCTAAGAAGATGTACAGACCTCTTCATGTAAAGTGTTGGACTTGCGAATTGTTTGGACCTTCTGCCCGTTAAGCATGGAAGGGCAGCGTCCACATTTATCAGAATTATTTTTCTCTTAAATCACAGGCACATAGTGCAAGGTTGTCAGACAGAAATTTGGATGTTCACAAAGAACATAGCGCCTTTCACAAGGGATCTACTACCGACAGATGATCCAAATACATTTTAGCTGCTATTAGTACTACTTACCTGTTGTGTTATAGCGCCTTTAAAATGTAGTTTACCCGAAACCACTCCAGTAGTGCTCAATGTATCTTTACTTCTTAAATGTTAATGTTTTACTGTTTAATAATTTATAGACTACATTTTATTTTTTTCCCTTGCACTCAGTGAGTGAAGCCATTGGGTAATCAACTAGTTGTTAATTTAACGAGAACGGCTTGCACGGCATCGATGCAACCTGGCAGCCAATGGGAGTGGACTGGAATGTGCATGTGTGAAGGACAATGACTTCACAGGACTTGTCAATGGGAGTGCTAGACGCCGTTGAGTGAGCGTGTGTGCTATGTTGCCGTCGCATTCAAAATGACTGATTAGAGTAACAAATCTGCATCAAATTTTGCGTTAAGCTTGAACATTCGTCCGCGGAAACCGTTTGGATGACTCAGAAATGAGTGCAGCACAAATAACACTTCAAAGTTGGCTCCCCTACAGCCCTGCGACTTCTGCCTTTTCCCAAAACTAAAATCACCTTTGAAAGGGATGCGATTTCAGACTGTCGATGAGATTCCGGAAAATACGACGAGGCACCTGATGGCGATTCCAACAAAGGATTTTGCAGAGAGTTTAAAACAGTGGAAGAGATGCTGGGAGAACTGTACGAGGTGCGTACTGTGAAGGGGACTGAGGCATCATCATCCTATGTACAATATGTCACAAGAATGACGAAAAGACATTATAAAAGTTTGAGGCAGACACCCATATATTATATCCTGGCTGCAAAAAGGTTTTTTTTTTTAAGAGATATTTGCAAGACAGAGTCCAAAACAGAACTGATTATATGAAGTCAAGATGGTGGCGTTAAAGGCCAGGGTAGGAAATGATGTCATCGGGGCCAGTAGGGGAAGTAACGTTGTCAGAGGTGGGGACTGGAAGTGACATCGTCAGAAGCGCTGAAACAGGAAGTGACATCATTGGAGGCACCGGAACCCTGTGGGATTTCTCGAGAATGGTCTGCCAGGGATTGAGAGAGACAGTTAGTGCACCCCGCTGCCCCCTGGTCAGATGTAAAATTGCCATTATTCAGGCCCTTTTAGTTGACTCCTACTTGCACGTGTGTGACAAATGTTTCTCGTATCGTGTATTTTCTTCAATTTTATTCATATTACACAGCTGGATACTTTCCAGACAGACCTCATATATCGGGGTTTTTTTCGTACTGGCAAGACAGGAGGATCCAGACAAAAAAATTAAAAACACATGCGATTTCAAAGCGTTCTTCAGTAATTCTTAGGAACATAAAAGAAATCCCTCCATCGGCATTAGTGTAACCCTCTGTCACAAGTTGATTTTTCTATAAAAAGAAAAAAAATGGCACAGTAGAAATGTCTGATATGGTATAACAGCACCCAAATAACATTGAAAGCTGTCTTCTTAAGAAACCAGTTGGAATGAAAACTGTCCTGTAGTTACTTGTTTTAAGTTTTAAGGAGCCACACGCTGACAGAGCTTCCTTCCTTGAAACAAACTAAATCTGTGAAAGTGAAAACTCATTGGCACAATGATTATTAAAGGCTTTTTTTTTATTTTTTGATTGCAGGTCCAAATCTACAGCCCCCAGTTTTTTAAGTATGTCTACGACAACTGGGTGGAAAACCACGGGAGATACCCGTCCACCGGGATGCTGACCTTAATGTTCGCAATTCATATCTGTGATGAGGTAAGCAAGCAACGCTCTTCATTTCAAAGTGACTTTTATACTAATGAAACCCTTGAAATGCGGAGAACTTTTCATTCATCAGAAGTGACCTCTCTTTATTGTGATGTGGTCCTCAATAGCAATCAATTAATGTTTGTTTCATAAATGGTGCCTTTTATTTTGAAGAAAATCCTACGCCACTTTAGAACAGTAATACAATAGTGGGGATAGCATTTACAACCACAAAAGCAAGCACTTGAAATGACTACCTTAAGGAGAGCGTGGCAGGATGTGAAGTTTAGAGTTTCTGTGCTGTCTTATTTGAGCGAATATCAGATTCCAGATTAAAAGTGAGCCACAGCACGTATTACACTCGCTGAGCAAACTCTTAGGGACCACCACACTAATACTGGGTAGGAACCTCCATTTGCTCTCAAAACAGCCTCAGCTCTACATGGTGTGGATTCCACAAGATGCTGGAAACCTTCCTTTAAGATTCATGTCCACATTGTCATGATTGCATCACGCACTTTCTGCAGATTTGTCAGTTGCACATTCATGCTATGGATCTCTTATTCTACCACATCACAAAGTTCTCTACAAGATTCAGCTCTGGTGACTGGGGAAGCCACCGAAGAACACTAAACTCATTGTCACGTTCATGAAAGCAGTTTGCTCTTTGACGTGGTGCATTATCATGCTGGAAGCAGCCATAATAAGATGGGTAAATGGGGGCCATGAAGGGATACACATGGTCAGAAACAACATTCAGATGGGCCGTGGCATTCAAGTGATGAGTGATTGGTATTAACGAAAGAAATGTTTCCCACATCATTACACCACCACCACCAATGTGGACTATTGACACAAGGTAAGCCTGGTGCATGGATTCATGCTGTTGGCACCAAATTCTGACCCTATCATCTGTGTGCCTCAGCAGAAATCAAGATTCATCAGATCAGGCTATGCTTTTCTAGCCTTCAGCTGTTCAGTTTTGGTGAGCCTGTGCCCACTATAGCCTCAGCTCTCTATTCTTGGCTGACAGAAATGGAACCTGACATGGTTTTCTGCTGTTATAGCCCATATGTGCAGTGCATTGTGGGATGCTGCTCAGCCAACCACAGTTGTACAGAGTCGTTATCTCGGTCACCGTAGCCTTTCTGTCAGCTCCAACCAGTCTGGCCATTTTCTTATGACATCTCTCATCAACAAGACGTTTCCATTCACAGGTCTGCCACTCACTGGGTGATTTTTTTGTTTTTCATACCATTTGGGGTAAACTTTATAGCAGGGGTCCTCAATCACAGGCCTGGAGGGCCGCATTGGATGCAGGTTTTTGTTCTAACCCAGTTGCTTAATTAGAAAGCGATTCTTGCCAATAATTTAATTTCATGGCTTGTTAGTGTTTTAACTCTGCTATGTCAGGTCATTCTCATATCCTCGATTTTCTTCTCCTTTCTAAGGATATCATCCAAATGATTTGAAGGCTAAAATGGAGGAGTAATTCTCAGTCCTTCACTTTTTTCTCTTCACTTTCCTTCCAAGTATTTAATTAAATCCAATAGTGCATGATAAATACACACGGGTGTAAATGGAAACAAGCTAAAGAGAGAGAGAGCTAAAAAGAGGAGAAATGCTGGTCTCTTTTGTCATTTGCATGTTATTGCTAATAAGGACCAATTAAAAACCAAGACTACAGGTATTTAAGACTAAAATAAGCAATAAGGGTTCAAAATCTTAAAGAGCGAGACAAATAAAGTGAAGCAGAAGTGTTACTTGAGCAATAAGGGCTTCTGATTAAGCAATTGGGTTGGAACAAAAACCTGCAGCCACTGCGGCCCTCCAGGACTGTGAATGAGGACCCCTGCTCTATAGAGACTGTTGTGTATGAAAATCCAGGAGATCAGCAGATGCCCACGTGGCACCAACAATCACGCCACGGTCCAAATCACTTGAGATCACATATCTTCCCCATTCTGGTGTTTGATATGAACATTAACTGAAAGTCCTGAGCCGCATCTGCTCAACTGTACGCATTGTGCTGCTGCCACGTGATTGTCTGATTAGATAATTGCATGGGAAAGTAAAAGTAGGTGTACAGTTGCTCCTAATAATTTGCTCTGTGAGTGTATGTAGCAACAATGTGAATTTATCAAGGCTGACCAGAAGTCCTGTTTTTTTCAGGACAAATATGTTGTTAAGTATTATGCTTTGCGTCCCATAATTTAAACAAATGTCCCACAATTTATTAAAATGTTCAGTTTTTAGCCAGTCGAAATGTGAAAGGGGGGGCGGGCTGTTTGATTCAGTTTACATTTTTACAAGACAAATGAAACTCCACAAGGACTCCTTACCCGAGCACTGCTCTTCAATTTCATGTACATTTTTGTAAGGCACTCTTCTATTTTTAATTTTAACTTGCATGTAGCACACTTAAAGGATTAACGGGTTGTGTTTCATTTTGGGACAATGAAAATCTGGTCAGCCTAATTTAGCACAATTTGAGATCAGGCCCCGTGTTTATCAAGTGTCTCAAAATTTCTGCTAGGAGTTGCACTAGAAGTCGGCCTGGGATAAGAATTTATCCTTTCTCACGGTAGGACATGTTAGAAGTAATTATAAAATATGAAGACATTTTGTATTTTCCTTGGAAATCATGATGATGTTTTGTGGTTTTCTGATACTAACGCTTTTTAAAGAAGAGTTCTGTGTATTCTGTGCCTTGGGTTAAGTTCAAATTTAGGCTGAGAGTATCATTTAGCATGAAGCAGGGTTTTTTAATAATATTTTTAAGAGACCCACCTATAGACATTAAATAAGCTGATTCACCTACCCTTCAGTAGCTGTTAAATCACTAACATCACCATCATCATCATCATAAAAGAAGAAAACAAAAACATAATAAGGAAGCATACTCCATCCATCCATTTTCCAACCCGCTGAATCCGAACACAGGGGTCTGCTGGAGCCAATCCCAGCCAACACAGGGCACAAGGCAGGAACCAATCCCAGGCAGGGTGCCAACCCACCGCAGGACACACACAAACACATCCACACACCAAGCACACACTAGGGCCAATTTAGAATCGCCATTCCACCTAACCTGCATGTCTTTGGACTGTGGGAGGAAACTGGAGCGCCCGGAGGAAACCCATGCAGACACGGGGGGAACATGCAAACTCCATGCAGGGAGGACCCGGGAAGCGAACCCAGGTCTGCAAGGCAGCAGCACTACCACTGCGCCACCGTGCCGCCCAGGAAGCATACTGAGCTACATAAAGAATAAAACTAACAACACTGAGATGACAAGACCAAGACATACACACACACCAGATGAGAGTAAATGCCAAAATCGGGTAGGTTAATTTTACAATGAATAATCCAGGCATTGTTCCTACCTTGTGCCCTATGCTTGCTGGGATAGGCTCCAGCTTTCTGTAACCCTGTTCAGGATAAAGCAGATTTAGAAAATGGAAGGATGGGTGGGCGATCCACAGCCATAACTTCACATGAATCAACCTTTTTCGCTGTAATGGCAAAGGGGAAAGCCTCGCACAGTAACAGTTATATGGAATCCAGCCACGCCGCTGTTTCTGAAATTACGTTCCCGATCATCCTCCACTGTCCCGAACCGTACCTCTCCACATGATCCCCCTCTTATCTTCTGTGCGGCTAAGCTTGTGTAACTCCCAAGGGATTGCTGCCTGCCTTCTTGAATCTTCTCGGGGTTGTAAAATGTAACAGGAATGTTCCAGGGGTTTGTAGAGCTTTGTGTACCAATCACACATCCTGCCCCGCTAGTCTTCAGGGTAATAAGCTGGCTACTACAGTGCAGTCTGCACCCATGACCACCTTTGTGTAGACAACGGTGGTACTGCTTGTGATTCACATATGTGTGCTCATCCACAATGATGTTTGTGTGTGTGCCGATTTGCATGAATGTAACTTGCTTTAACATTACCTCATGGGTATGGTGGAGAAATGTATACATTTGCATATTATTGCATAAACTGTACAAAAATTGCAAAATGCTGAGTGCAAAATTTGAGAAGTAGTTGTGATGTGCACAGATTATCACTCTTACAACGCTGCATTGTACACATAACATTGGCAACACTTTCATTTCGAGTGAGAGTACTCCACGTAGATGGAGCGATCATGTAACGTACAAGATTTGGTACTAATATTATTCTGTCTCTACCAAAGCGTTATCTTTAAACAAGTTTATTGTTGTCCAGCGTTCCCAAAACATTCAGCTTTTCCTATTATGTGTGTACCGATATCTGTCTAAATGCCATCTTCAGGCAGCTCCTAACAACTCATGAGCTCTCCGAAATCCTGAAGACATTAGGAGTAGATAGATAGATAGATAGATAGATAGATAGATAGATAGATAGATAGATAGATAGATAGATAGATAGATAGATAGATAGATAGATAGAAGGAACTATATTATACACAGACAGATGCAGATGAAGTACACTATATAGTAGACTCAAAGATAGATATTAAAAGTACACTATATATAATGGCACTGTATATGATAGACAGAGGCTGAAGACACTAAATATAGATAGATAGATAGATAGATAGATAGATAGATAGATAGATAGATAGATAGATAGATAGATAGATAGATAGATAGATAGATAGATAGATAGATAGATACTTTATTAATCCCAAGGGGAAATTCACATTCTCCAGCAGCAGCATACTGATAAAAAACAATATTAAATTAAAGAATGATAACAATGCAGGTATACAGCCAGACAATAACTTTGTATAATGTTAACGTTTACCCCCCGGGTGGAATTAAAGAGTCTCATAGTGTGGGGGAGGAACGATCTCCTCAGTCTGTCAGTGGAGCAGGACGGTGACAGCAGTCTGTTGCTGAAGCTGCTCCTCTGTCTGGAGATGGTACTGTTTAGTGGATGCAGTGGATTCTCCATGATTGATAGGAGTCAGCGCCCGTCACTCTGCCATGGATGTCAAACTGTCCAGCTCCGTGCCTACAATAGAGCCTGCCTTTCTCACCAGTATGTCCAGGCGTGAGGCGTCCTTCTTCTTTATGCTGCCTCCCCAGCACACCACCGCGTAGAAGAGGACGCTCGCCACGATTGTCTGATAGAACATCTGCAGCATCTTATTGCAGATGTTGAAGGACGCCAGCCTTCTAAGGAAGTATAGTCGGCTCTGTCCTTTCTTACACAGAGCATCAGTATTAGATTAGTTTGCTAAATTTGAAAACTGATCAAATGTTTTTACTGTTACTCCTAAGAGTAGGACCAAACATGCATCACTCTTGAGATTTTTGAATTAGCTAGGACCGTTTTCCTACTCTGCAGACACTTGATAAATACGGACACAGAATATAAAAAGAGCAATTCTAAAGGATGGGCTTTTGTTATAAACAGAAAAAGAGAAGTTTTACAGGTAGACTAAATCAACACCCCAATGTGGACCTATCTGGTTCAAGAATTTGTTTTCTGCATCTGCCTCCTCCATGTCGGGGTCACCGTGAGCTGTAGCCTACCCTGGCGGCATCACATGCAAGGCAGGAATCAACCCTGGTAGGGGCGCCAGCTCATCATCACTCACACTCACACACATGCCCACATCAATTTTGTTACACCTATAAAAGATGGTGGTGCATCTGATATAGGCTTCCTGTTCTAAAATTTCTTTCTGCTTGTCTTTAGAATAGAGGAAGCTAAAAGATGCTGCCAAGAAGATATAAGTGTTAGGACCTTTGCGTTGGTTTTCTGACTATGTTTTCTTGCTTTTGTGTTTTAGATTTGGTTGATTTGATCAATTTCTTTCACAGCTCTCTGTGTTTAGACCATCTGCCAATCCCTGATCACAGTCTTCGTGTCAGTATGATTTTTGTGCCGCATTATTTTATTTAATAATTGCTGTTGATTACAACTCTGTCTTTAGCATAGAGTTTATAAAACAGAGCAGGGTGGCCATAGCAGGCCTATAAAAAGCCTGCCGTAATCCATCAAAAATGCTCGTCAGTACATTGAATCATAGCAATTGGAGACCAGCACAACAAAAATCGGAGTTGGCATAAAGAGCTGGAAAGATTCTTTTGTACATTAGTAACCCATGCCCACAGTTATTCATACTAGGCCAATTTAGCCATTTAACAAGCTTGGCATGTTGTTAAATCCACTGAATAATTTAATTCTTGAAGTTTTAAATTTGCATTGATATATATTTGTTTTTTGTGATTTTATATTTGCAGGTGAACCTCTATGGATTTGGTGCTGACAGTAATGGAGACTGGCATCACTACTGGGAGAATAACCGCTTAGCTGGGGCTTTTAGGCACACGGGGGTCCATGATGCCGATTTTGAATACAACGTCACCATGCTGCTTGCTGAAAATGGGAAAATCAATATGTTCAGATGAGGGTGGGTCTTTACATATGGACTGAAATATGGACGTTGCCATTGTCTGTTTATTTTGGCCAAAGTTATAAATTGGTTCAAAAAGCCAGTTACTGAAGAAAGGAAATTAAAGATGTACTGTGTTTTAAAATGTATTAAGAGAGAGAAGCACAGGGAGAGACACACACAAACAATATTTTATGGAATAATCTGCTTTAAAGTAGATTTGCTCTCTATTAGTGGACTAAAGTGAGGCACCTTATTCTGGTCCTGGGGGGATCATGTGCCTGTTGGTGTTTCATTTCAGCTAACTTCTAAAACAATGTATGTATTTCTGCAATTGTATGTCAAGCTAGACATGAAAAATGTGAAGTAAAAACTCAATTCAATTAATCAATTCTAAAATATAATCCACTCAAGGTCTTGGATGAAATTTCTATTAGCGTCATATTGCCAAGTGAGATCAGCTGCTCAAACTAACCACTACAGGAAGTGTGCACAGGAAGTCTGCTATTTTCCGTACCTTTTCCACACTCTCATTGTCTAGATCAGAGACACAGCAATTGTACAATGGTAGTTAACGTGTTCATTGCATAATATGGAAAAATGGTGAGGGTAATCTGGAATAAAATCTGGCTACATAGCAATAAAACAGGAGAAACAAAATGAAAACACAAACGTGTCGCAGTCTGACAGTCCTGAACCCCCATGGCAGGTCCCAATGGCAAATTGAGAGTAGGAAGGACTGCATTTCTCATCTCTTTTATTGCTATTTTAACTTTTTGGGGTGTCTCTTTCATTACAGATTTTTATTGTGGGCTTCTTCACTATAATTACATAAAGCTGGGATTGCCTTGTTTAAAAATGGCACACATATTCATTCCCCTGCTTTTTAAAGTGTGTTTTCAAAGAAGAAATAGGGACAAAACTCGCCAAATAAATTTAGTTCGTTTTTTTTTTTGTGTCAACATGATAAATTTCATTATAAAAAAAACATTTGTAAAGCTAGTACTCAAAAATATATTTTGTAATATTAAAATATATTTTGTAAAATGACTGGACAAGATGGAGAAAATAAAGGGTTGGCGGCCTGCAGGCTCCCCATTTAATGCAAAAGGGAAAACCTGGCAAAAGAAACAGTTCTTGCAATATATTATTGATGAGTTTGTGCGTCTTTCCATGCCTCCCCTTAGGCCAGGGGTCCTCAATCACAGTCCTGGAGGGCCGTAGTGGCTGCAGGTTTTTGTTCTAACCGGTTGCTTAATTAGAAAGCAATTCTTGCCAATGATTTAATTTCATGGCTTGTTAGTGCTTTAACTCTGCTATGTCAGGTCATTCTCATATCCTAGATTTTCTTCCGCTTTCTAAGGATATCATCCAAATGATCTGAAAGCTAAAATGGATGAGTAATTCTCAGTCCTTCAATTTCTTCACTTCACTTTCCTTCCAAGTATTTCATTTAACCCAATAGTGTATGATAAATACACACAGGTGGAAATTGTAAATGGAGAAAGGCGGGTCTCTTTTGTCATTTGCATGTTATTGCTAATTAGGAGTGATTAAAAACCAAGACTACAGCTGTTTAAGACTAAAATAAGCAATAAAGGTTCAAAATCTTAACAAGCGAGACAACTAAAATGAAGCAGAAGTGTTACTTGAGCAATAAGGGCTTCTTATTAAGCAATTGGGTTGGAGTAAAAACCTGCAGCCACTGCGGCCCTCCAGGACTGTGACTGAGGACCCCTGTCGTAGGGTAAGCGATTCGCTTCATTGTAGCAGAGCTCCATGTTCTGCAGTCTCTGAACACCAGCTGTTCGTTAAATATACCATACTTCCGTAGTTAGGAGCAAATTTGGTCCAAAAACCGGGTGTTTAGGTGGCGATTAGTTCTTTTGTTTTTGTGACTCTCCTTTTGTTTCATTTGTTTGTGTCTGTTGGTTTCACCTGTTTTTTTTTTTTTCAATAATCAACTGTGTTTCTGGCTTTAGAGTGTAATGAATTCTCATTTTGGCACTCCTAGAAATAATTTTATTTCACTTTTGGACTTCTCATTTTATCATTCTTAGGCTAATATCACTGCTGCGGCATCTTGTGCTTTGGTTTTATGAATAGTTGCCACCACTTTTGACTCTCTCTGCTTAGTCCCGTTATTGAGTCTTCATTCCACAACTATTTAAGATTGCGGCACACTTCATTTTGTGGTTGTGAGAATGCAAAAAGCACACAAGGGGAAAAAAAACAGAATGTTGAGGCTCCAACCCAGTTGTCCCCATTTAATTCAACTAAAGTCTAAATAAGTAAAAAAAATGCTCGATGACGAGTAAGGCAATGAAAAATGTTCCACCACAACAAAAGTATAGTCTCCTCTTGGCTTTCCAAAAAAAAAAAAAGGGTTTTCCTAGTCCTTCGTAATTTATCAGAGCTCCGTCCTGCGGTTTGCCAAGATCAACAAGTGACACTTCCTTCCAGTGCACTCGGGTTTTGTGGTGTGCCAAATGAAAGGGGCGGAGTTATTTTCCCTCAGAGGGCGTCTTCTAAATACTGTGGGGACATATATTTAGCAATAGCGGCCCCCTCTCACCCTGGGGTGGTATCTCGTACCACAGATGAGCCTGAGAAAGCAATCCTCATCCGTGCTTGTGTGACAATTTGGCATAAAAACCTTGGACCAGATTACAAAAGGCAAACCACAAATGTTAGCGATAGTTAAGAGAAACACATACTAGTTCATTTTCAGACATTTGTCTATAAAGTATAATTTTGGTTATGGTTGTCGACTTTTTTGGGGGGGTATTTTTCACCCCAGCTTTTTTGCTTGTGATTGTAATGATTGTGGAATTTTATGTTTGCTGTTCTCACTTTTTATTGCTATTTTAATGCCATTTTATTTCTAGTTGTACCTTGGTTACTGCCAATATGTGTTAGTCTTTTGCATGGCCACGACCATATTTTATGTGGAAGTCACATCAATCTTGGTACACCTATAAAAGATGGTGGTGCATCTAATATAGGCTTCCTGTTCTAAAATTTCTTTCTGCTTGTCTTTAGAATAGAGGAAGCTAAAAGATGCTGCCAAGAAGATACAAGTGTTAGGACCTTTGCTTTGGTTTTCTGACTACGTTTTCTTGCATTTGTGTTTTAGATTTGATTGATTTGATTGTTTCTTTCACAGCTCTCTGTGTTTAGACTATCTACCAATGCCTGGCCACCATCTTCCTCTCAGTACGATTTTTGTGCCGCATTATTTTATTTCTACTTTCCTAGTGTTTAATAATTACTGTTGATTACAACTCTGTCTTTAGCATAGAGTTTATAAAACAGAGCGGGGTGGCCAGGTATACAAAAAGCCTGCCACAATGCATCAAAAAAGCTCTTCAATACATTGAATCATAGAAGTTGGAGACCAGCACAACAAAAATCGGAGTTGGCTTAAAGAGATGGAAAGATTCTTTTGTACATTAGTAATCTTTGATCTCATTGTGTATGGTCCTAAATGTTAATTTTACACTTGAGTGTAAAGCCTTACAGGCATTGACACAAACACCCCCAGGTCCAAATGCTGCTCCTCACTTGTAGACGGAAAGATCAGTTCCTTAAGATTTTGTCTTGGGAAAGTGTCATATGTTTCTGCCAATTTTGATCACTGACAGTATTCCGATAAAATCTCTGGACACAAGCGTTCCCACCCCAGGCAGTCACAGTGGCCCAAGGTTACTTCAGAAGCACCGTTGATGGTCTGTGATATTTAGTGTTAGTTTGCTTACACATAAGACAACTGAACTTATTTTGTGACAAAACTGGGGAACAATCAAAAAGTCAGAAGAAATCCACATCATTGTTTTTTTTTTTCATTTACAGATATTAATGTTTCATCAAGAAATTCTGCATGTTCTAGTGTGTTCTGCAGGGTGTTTTTTTCTCTTCCAAAATGAGTGGTAAATGTTATTTACAAATGAAGGAATATCAGTTGAGGTTCCAGACTGTGCTGAAAATACATAAGCCACATTGGCCCATTATATCAATAAGTGCCTTCATTAGTCTGCGCACCACTATTGTGGAGTGACAATAGTGCTGCAATTTGCCTTGCTAAGAGCTTTTGTATACTGAGATCACATATTTATTGTACTTTCAGTCCCATTTTTTAGAGTGCATGATGGCAGATGCTAATATTTCAAAATGAACACTTTACCCACCATTTTTTTTCTGTACTGAACCTTTCAGTTTTATTTTAATTAGGATATCATCTCCAGACACACCACTGGCTGCCACTAACATCCCATGAGAATATTGCCAAGAGTAGACTTGAGTAACAGAAGCATGTATGAGTGCGGTCAAGGCGAGTTGTAAGTATTAGTGTCCATTCCGGAAAAATAAATTATTCCTTTATCTCAATGAACTGCTGCCCTGCCCTGAATTTGTTCCTACCTGTCACCCAGTGCTTGCTGGGATAGGTGTCAGCTCTGGAATAACCTGCTCGGGTTTAGAAAATGGATGTGTGAATTATCTTAAATGACGCTTCTAGATTTATGTGAGGTTAACCTTTGTATTGCACAGATACAGAATTACTGCCATTTCTGTCTCTCTTTATTGGGATGACGTGTTTCAAACCTTGCAGCTGCAGACTGGCAGGATGATTGGAGGGCAGGAGAGGTCTGACACTTTGGCATAAGGCAAGGTGATCTGCCAGCCACCTTCTCTGTTCCCCCTGGACATTCTGCTATGTCTTGTCAACTTTGTGGTTAAAGTTATTACCCAAAAATTGTGTCATCCAACTCAAAGCAAGCCTTTTACTTTCTCTTTATTTCTTAAAGACAAAATTGTAATTTACACTACAGGTGCTCAACTCAGACTATGCAGTGGGTACAGATTTTGGCTTCAGCCAAGACCTGCTCCTGTCTTAATTAAGTTTATGCTTATTTACTGCATTAGAGAATGATACCATAATATTTACCTTTCATAGGAATTCTATCACAAAATTTTCCAACATCTTATTTTGTAATGCCACTGTTACCTGTTACTGATGCTCTTGAAGTAGCTGCTTCTCTTTAGCAGTCTGCTCTTTTCTGCTGTCATTATCTGGAGTTCAAGCTCTATAAAAGTGGAATAAAAAGAACTATTTAAACAAACATTTTAGCAAAACTGCCTGCATTTTGCACGTTTTGAGCATACAACTGGATAACTGATCCGTGGATTATACAACCCGAGTATTGCAGGTTTTTTGTTCTTTTTTCACATCATTTGCCATTTTAGAGCTTTGGTCCCCATTGCCTTCTATTTTACCATAAACTTTTTTCTCTCCATTCCACATGAAAATGTGACCTTGAAACTTTGTCTTGGCTACGACTACCAAGAAGATGGAGTCAGTAATGCATAAAAAATATCATTTTTGGATAGTGTACTCCTTTTAAGAGATGGATCAGTTTTGCTAAATTCTTTTAAAATGCTATTTCTAATTTGGCACAATAATGGCACATTTAATTATGATTGCAGTCAAGAATTCATGGAGCAAACACCTGCACCCAATGCTGACCTCCATGGTCCATGTTGAGTAGCTATGGTTGCCACAGTGGTAAAGTATGCAACTTTTTTCCTCACATAAATTGAGAAGCGGACTTGCATATGTTTATTTAAATTATGGGGTGGGGCTATTGCAGAGTCTTTGGATTTAAACCCCGCCCAAGTCCACCAGTGATTGTGAATGAAGAAAGGATCTATTTAGTGAATTGGGATTGGCGAGCTTGTTGGGCTGAATGGCCTGTTCTTGTCTAGGTTGTTCTGAAGTGCTAAATGATCTCCACTCCTCTTCTAAGTTCTTGTAGTTCACAGCCGCTAGCAGCCACTCAAGCCACAAGGGACACTACGGTTAGCTAAAATGCTGCATTGGAATTGTCAATGAGGACATAGACATAGTCTGGTGCTTACTGCCAGTGGTGATCACCATGGACAGCAAGCTTCAGTGGAAGAGCCACGTGACATTATACTCCCATCCCCTCTGTGATAAGTCGTCAGATTTAGCGGGAACGTTCCTATAGCTCGGCCTGCTTTTTATCCACAGAAGGGTTTGAATCTTGGCTAAACACTTCCGCGCAGTCAGCTAGAATATCGAGGTTTTAGATCTCATGTTCTGTTGGAAGTGTAATATTAATGGAGAGCCGTGTAGCAGAATTCATCAGATTAGCAGGCCATTCCCCGTTCTACACAATGCAATTCCCATGTGCCGTTCAAGCCATTTTGAATGCTGCAGACACTTCCTGATTTGAACAGCAACAGAAAAAATGATTTGGGAAAGAAAAAGATTTTTTTTTTGTATCTTCATCTATTAAAAGCATCTCAGCCTGTGGTATTTTAAAACTGAGGAACAAAAGAAGGGAACAGTGTATGAAAATGTTTTCTTTGTAAGAATTTGTTCCAGTGTTTATTGCGTGTTTATTGAACTGTTTGGTTTGATGCATCGAGAATGTCTCTCTGTGCTATAGAAATATAACAAATGAAGAAAACGTTGTGTTATTTTATTAAGAAAAAATGTATTTGGATTAAATAAAGTGGGTGGATTGGGTATAATATGCATAGGCACAAGCGTGTGTCCGCATTCAGTAATGGAATCCTTGTTGATTTGGGAGTGTTCTTAACATTCTTCCAAGTCTTTCCAATCAATTGGATCAAAAAATTAATTAAAACATCAAACTATACATGATTACAATAAAACATTATTTTTACAATTTTTTTTTTTGCCTTTAAATGCATTTATTTGAACAAAATCAAACTCTTGGGGGGAGATAGGTATAATGAAATATTTCCCCTTACTACGTGTGCCTTTACCTTTTTGTCAGATTAAATCTTTTTTTTATTATTATTAATAATTAGTGCAATGTTAATGTAGCACATTTTACTGTACATGCCAATGATTTATTTTTTTTCACTTTGTATGCTAAGGAAAATGAGTGTGGTGGTAAATTGTGTGTTTTTGTTATGATGTACTTGATGAAACTGAATGGTTCGGATCTTTTGTTTTTGCTTTTTACATTTCCAATGTCAGTCAAGTTACATGACTGTTCCTGATCAGATGACATTTAGTAACAAAGCTTGGTAATTTTTTTCTTTGTTTTTTTTAATAAATATTAATATGTCATGGATAATATAAAAACTCAATAAAGTAATATAATTTTTGTTTACATGTCGAGCTGCAGTTGTGTATGAATATGACGTTGATTCAAAGATTTTTTGTAACTTGAAGTGTCATACTTGGTGTATTATCATAGACATCTAATTTTATTCTAATGTGACTGTTTTATGGTACCCCACATGGACAGCTGCTTACTAGCTTGGCATTAGAAGACCAAATGGTGGTCTTCATACCTGAGCTACAATCCCCACAGCAGGTGCCCACTCACCACAAAGCTACTTGTTGAAGACGTCTCTTCTCAATCGCTATCCCCTATGAGAATATGCCAATGCCCCATGCTAAGTGCTCTTTATACTATTCTTCTTTTTCCACCTCTTCATCTTTTCCCACTTCTATGTGGGGCTGATGTTTTATATGTTTCAACATCATTTTTATGGTCTGATGCCAACCCTCCCTATTTATCCCTATGATCACGGAAGTTCCTCTATTCCAATATTTCGGTTCATCTATGCTATGGCTACCATTGCCTATGTTATCTGTATGTGTGTTATTTGTGTTAGGTGTAGCTAATTCATGGTGTCCCCACATATACAACGTTTCCTACACATGGGCAGCTTCTTCAATCTGTGAGACTTACTGACTTGGCACAAGCAGACCAAATGCTTCTCTTCAGGCCTTAGCTATACTTGTGCCACCTACTGAAGCAGATGCCCATTCACCACACTGATACTTCTTGGAGGGTGACAGGCCTCCAAAAGACCCACAGACCTGGCCAGTCCTGCCTAAAGATAGGCCTCACCCAAAGCAGCCTAACCCCAAACCCCATAGGCAACCTTGTTCTGTTCCTGCAGAGGGAGTGATACAAAAGTTCCTGAGTTTCTAAAAGTTTTAAAGTTCTAAAAGAGGTTTCTGTGGTTGGATACCACCAACTGAGATTTTTAATAGTAATTCCCCACCATTTTCTAAACACTACTTCAGAAGATTTGGGCACAAGGCAACCACAGATGGGATGTCAGCCCACTCCAGTGCCAACTTATCTACACGCTGCCTTGAACTCACACAAACTGAGCTGCATGTCCTAGCAAGTATGTCTGTCTCTCTGGTATGCAAGAGTACAGCACAGGCTGAAGGAAAAGCGTAGTGAAGGAAAGGAGCTAAGACAGGAAATAAACTCCCCACCTCACTGGAAGGATGTTTGGAATGAACTGGGCAGGATTACTGGACATGAGGTGCTAGAAGGAGATGTGAACAAAGCTGATGCCCTGAACCAATTTTTAATAGACCCCCCCCCCCCCCTTCCACCTTCACCTTCTTTCAATGACCAGTCCCCCCACACCATACCCACTACATAAACAACTCCTGGAATAGTCAGTTACCATCAGTGTGGACTGTCCATAACTGAAGGCCAAGTAAGAAGACAACTGAGGATTCTACACACAGGAAAAGGTGTAGGACCAGATGGCACCAGTGCTTGAGTTCTTAAGGCCTGTGCTGACCAACTTTGCGATGTCCTCTGTCACCTGTTCAGTCTGTCCCTAAGGCTTCACAAAGTCCCACTACTGTGGAAAACACCCTGCATTGTTTCTGTTCCAAAGAAGGCCGGCATCTCTTCACCTACTGACTGCAGACCAGTGACATCTCATATCATGAACACCTTTGACAGGTTGGTCCTGGACTATATAAGTCCTCTTGTGGTAGACCACCTGGATCCACTGCAGTTCACCTATCAGATGCAATTGTTTGTCCGCTTTACAAGGCTGGACAAAGCTGGCCACATGGATTTTGTTTTTGGATTTCTCCAGTGCCTTCAATGCCGTCCATCCATCCCTGTTAAGGGGTAAACTCAAGAGATATGCAAGTGAATGAGCTGATGATGTCCTGATAATGGACTATCTGTCAGGCAGACCTCAAGGACTGTGTTTCTGATATGATGAGAGCAACGCTGGAGCAGCACAAGGAACAGGCCTGTCTGTGTTACTCTTCACTCTCTAAACCTCCGAATACAAATATAACAGCAGGTCATGTCAACTGGCAGAAACTCTCAGATGATACTGCACTTATGGGGGGATGAAACAGAAGACAGGAGTCTGGTGGAGAAAGAAATGACTACAACTTAACATCAGCAAAACCAAGGAATTGTTAATTGACTTTAACTGCACCCAAAAGCCTCTGTGTGTGGGTCTATTTAGGAAGTGGAAGTAGAGGTGGTCCCCTCCTAAAAGTACTTGGGAGTCCGCAACAATGACAGGCTGGACTGATCTCATAACACAGAGGAGCTAGAGAAGAATGGGCAGAGCAGGCTCTTCTTCCTTAGGAGACTGAGCTCCTTTAATGTGGGAAGTGCATCCTTCACACATTCTACAACTCTGTCAGATTTTCTATGCTGTGGTTTGCTGGGCTGGGAACATCAATTCAAGAGAGGCTCACTGAATCAACAAGCTAATTAGAAGGGTAGGTTCAGGTATGAGAGGAAATAAGGACCCCCTGGAACTCGTAGAGAAGGAGAGAATTAAAACAAAACTAAGTGTTATTATGGACAATGCTGCAGATCCTCACTCTGACAAAACAACACTGGGGACTTCCAGCTAACTCATTATACAGAAGAAGTGTGTCAAGAAACGCTATGGGGGCTCCTTTATACCAACAGCAATAAACCTGCATAATGTCTCACTGGGGCTTAGAAGTCAGAGGTTTTCTTTCATTTTAGTCAGTCTGATCTATCTATCTATCTATCTATCTATCTATCTATCTATCTATCTATCTATCTATCTATCTATCTCAAGCAAACAAAGGGTGAACGCATCTCAGGTAAGTAACTCGTTGCAGAGCAGCACTCACAACAGAAATTAACGAGAGTCTGGAGACAAATCCAGTTGCCAACTACTTTATTTCAAACATCAGCCTCAATATAAAAGAACAGTCTGATGCAATCAAAGTAACATTGAGTAGATGTAGTACCTTCTATGGATATACTCTCTACCAAGGCGTGGTATGCTGCTGCTGAAGAATGTGAATTTCCCATTGGGATTAATAAAGTATCTATCTATCTATCTATCTATCTATCTATCTATCTATCTATCTATGCAACCCTGTAATTGCCAAGATAAAAGTCCTTTTTAAAACCAGGCAAAACAACAAAGACATCTTATCCTACAAACACCATTTTGGAGTCAGTGGTGGAGTTTGAGGTCAGGAGGAGAGAGGCTGCCACTTTCTTGTCCACGGACTAGGGCTAGATATTTTAGTGTGGGTCTCCAACTACTACAGATAAACTGTGAAAATAGTTAATTATGTGCCTGAACAGTACAAGGAAGAGATGAGGGTGAGATGCAGTGAGGAGTATTAATGAGTTGTACAGTTGAACTGGGGACACCATTTTTTTTATAACAGCCAAACATGGCTGCAAAGACAGAGAAAGCTTATTTAAAGAGGACAGGGGGACTTTTTTTTAACCTGACTTTTCGGACCCTCAGGTAGTTCAATGCGACTGCTTGGTTTAAGGAAAGAACAATGTCCACAATCAAGTAAGGAAACTATTTGAGGCCCTCATGACTTAAATTAGTTGTGCAATCGATGGAGGAGAACTTTGAAAAGTGGGAGAAATATAGGAGATCTGTTGTGACGTTTGGGAGATGGGTAAATGGCAAAAAGGTTGGTGTATATCTATCCTGGTGGCATTACCTAAAAATGGGAGATCTGATAAACTGCACAAATTGCAGAACGACATACAGTATAAGGCTGAACATTTTGTATGAGTGATTCAGAGGTGTGTGGAAGAAAACCTAAGGGAGGAACACAATGGCTTCACAACAGACAGACAGAAGACAGATTCAGATGCTTTAATTAAATGCTGAGGAAGTGCAAAGCAAACGACCAAACCTCTATCACTGTGTCATTTATTTTAAGAAGGCATTTGATGCCATATGGCATGAAGGACTATAGAGCTTAGCAGCAAGCACAGGGGTTTTGGAAAAGATGAGTAGGACAATAAAAAGCTTGGATGAAATGTCCGAGATGGCTGTTAAGACCAAGAAGGAACTGAGTGAATGGATAAGAGTGACAATAGGCAGAAGGCAAGGAGACCCAGTGTCTCTGCTATTATGAACTATATAATAAAATTCTAAGGTCTGTGTGTCCAGGTCCTCAGAGCTATCTGATTGGTCAGTTTGGCTTTGGTGACGCAATGTAAGAGGAAGTACGAGTGTGAGATGGACGAAGAGGCGTAAAGCTGTATGTTGAGGGTCGCTATAAATATAAAACCAGACAGGAGGTGAGAAAGGTGCCTCAAAAATAATAACAGAGTCTGAGAAGCAGGCCCGAGAGACACCGTGTTGGTGAGGAGAGGTTCGGACACACACAAATACTGAGGGAAGGCGCTGAAAGTACATGTAGGGAAAGAGATAGCAAACATTTTTAAATGAATCTATTTCCTGTCTTTGACAGGTACTGTGGCTACCAAATAATAATTCTGGAAAAAATCATGGAAAGGACTTCAAGACCACAGAGATGTGATAATACAGGGAACCATCATTAAAGGCTTACGATGACCTAGATCAGTTGTTGGAAGAGGAGGACCATTTGCAGACTCAGCTAAGAGAAGTGTTTCACCCTGGACTGCATGTCATTAGGGACAAGATAAAGGTGATGGATTATAATGTGCATACATAAACAGCAAATAACTTGAATGTGTAGACTAGTTCATATACTTGGACAGTCTGATGACCAGAAACAATGACTGCAGTAAAGAAATACAATTTAAGAATTGCGATGGTCACAATATGGAGGAGCAAGAATATGGACGTAACAACGGAAATGTGAATACTGGATGCAAGTGTGTTTTCCAAGTTGCATGTTAATCCTTGACTTTAAAAGCAGGAGATGTAAAGACGCTGAATGCATCTGAAATGATGTGTTATAGGAAAATAATGTGAATATGCTGTAAGGATATGATGAGCAACCAAAAGATCTGTGAAGATTTGATCAGAGGAATAACGGTTGTTGACCTGATTAAAGCAAGGAATCAGCAGATGTCTGGGCATATATGCACAACAGGAGACAACAGGTTGAGAAATATGAAAGATTATTTGCACCAAACTGAAATGCAATCCAATGTGTTAACTACATTGAAATACAATACAAATGCAAGTGGGTGAAGTGGTAACTCTGAGGCTAGGGATCTGCACTGGCAGTCAGAAGGTTGCCAGTTCAAATCCCGGAAACGCCAGCAGTGACTCTACTCCATTGGTCCCTTGAGCAAGTCCCTTAACCTACAATTGCTTCATCCTGGGTAGGACGTTAACCTGCATCCATCCTTCAACTTACAAGGAAAACTTGAGGGTTGGTGGCAGGATTGGCACTCTAGCCATTGTAAAAAAATTCTCACATTGTTCCAGTGTGGTGCTGAGGTGTCACCCATTGCACGGCTGCACTCAGGTCCCAATCCAGGTGGTGTGGTGGGTACGGCAACCTGCTGTAAAATCAGTGCAAGCTCCCAACCTCTCTCTCCTCAACGTGTTAACTACACTGAAATACAACAGAAATGCAAGTGGGACATTTGGTTTTATGGTATTATAATTAGAATCATATCAATAAAACAATCAATTCCGTTTCACTTCAGCACACGTATTGCATTTTAATCCACATTCATAGATTGCATGCCATAGCTCAAATCAAAGCAGACATATTGTATTTTGCTTAGAGGTAGCTTTGCATATATAGTGTTTCGATTTGAGACCACGCTTGGGCCAAAACAAAAAGCAGTTAAATGACCAACACAGTAGCTAAGTTTCCATCCAGTTTTTTGCGACGTTTTGTTATCGACAAACAGAATATACGTAAAAAAAATGTGCGAAATTTGCTGTCTCCAGCCTGTTTCCATCAAACTGGCTTTTTATCGATAAAATGGTGTGCGTGATGACGTCATCCCCCCCCCAAAACGAACTGTCGCATAACTTTTGTTGTATCGCGAAAAAAATCTGCCCTTGAGCCGTTTCCATACATAATTTTGTGTATGTCGCAAATTATCTACCTTTTGTTTTCCACGTTACACCCCCTCCACTAAACAAAGAAATGGAGAGATTATTCAGACAGTTTTTTGAAATTTGCCAGCTTACTGTTATTTCAGTTTCACAAATAATTGGAATTGTACATAATATCCGAAGACGACAGCAGAATGAAGCAGTTGCTTGTCTGAATAGCCCTAGAGCTCGAAGAAAGTACCCCAGTGCGACGAAACCCACGGGTATGGGAGAGACGATGGAATAAGACCTTCTGGGAGGAGGTGGTGGAGAGACACTTAACAGAAAATCTCTGGCTGCAACATTTTAGAATGACACGGCCGACGTTTGACATGTTGTGTGGATTCATCGGTCCTGATGTTGCGCCCATCACAGGTTGCCACCGACCACCGGTTCCAACCCAAAAGCGGATTGCCATCGCCCTTTACAAGCTGGCAACCTGTGCCGAGTATAGAGTAGTTGGAGAAACTTTCGTGGTTAGTAAAACTACCGTCCATCGATGTGTATATGCTGTGTGCACCGCTATTAAAGAAAAATTAATGCGGCGTTATATCAGACTTCCGACTGTAGCGGAGGCCAATGAAATTGCATACCGCAATTCCTTGGTGCATCTTGTGCCACAGATTTACGGTGCGCTGGATGGCACGCATGTGCCTATTCTTCCCCCGACGGAAGGCTACCGCGATTACATTAATCGCAAAGGGTGGCCATCTATTGTTCTCCAGGCCCTTGTTGATGACAGGTGCATGATACGAGACATTTGCGTTGGCACTCCTGGAAGTGCCCATGATGCAGCTGTGTTTGCAGCATCGGATCTGTACAGGTGAGCCTACCTTTCAACATCCCTTCACAGTGCGATAACAACTGAATTAACCTGCTTCCCTTAAGGTTTTTAATTAAAACTGAAATTTGAATTAATACAAAATAACGACGTTTAATCAAAAAAAAAAACTCTCTTCATCAGACCATGCGAGCCGCTCCGCCATTCTCGTTTTGATTGCACGTGATGAAAATGTGACACATTTATTTGCGTTAAAGCCCTTTTTTCCGACAAAAACTGTTTCCAATGTAGTTTTTGCGACATCTGAAGTATCGACATGGAATTTATGCGCTAAAGTTAAACGGAAAAATATTATGTCGACATGTACAACATTTCATCGATAATTAGCATTTCCATCAGCTATATCGGTAAAAAATTTGAAGCGCTAAATATTTTTTCGCAAAAACTCCTTGGATGGAAACCTGGCTAGTGATGGGGATTCTGTGCTGTAAAAATGGCACCATCCATCAAATGAGATGTAAAACCGAGGTCCTGACTCTCCGGGATCATAAAAGATCCCTGAGCATCCTTCGTAAAAAGCTGGGTGTATCCCAACATCCTGCCTAAATTTCCCTACATGGCCTAGTTATTCTGGCCCCCTAATCATCCCGTCTCTTATTGGCTATCTCTTTGTCACCTAACAGCTAATATGTGATGAGCGTCCTGGTGCGAAAATGGCTGCCGTCACATCATCCAGGTGGATGCTGTGGTGGTGGCTGAAGTGGTTCCCCACTCACAATGTAAAGCCCTTTGAGAAGAGAGAAAATCACTATATAAAGAATTATCATTATTATTATTTTTAACTTTGACACAAAGGCTGTGAAGCTTGCATCTATTTAATAACTCCCAAGCAGTGAATCAAACTTTACAACCACATGACTGACGACTTCCAAAGCTTCAAACGTCACTAGAACACCGGGAGCTGTCTGTCTATTTCAAAGCTTTGTGCTGTTTTGAAGGAAAGGGGTCTGACTTGGGAATAGGTGCAGGACCGGGCTGTTTGGAGAAGATTGATCAGGCACATCGACCCCACATAGAAGTGGAAAAAGATGAAGTGACTTTAACATGTGAGATAATCCAGTACAGCAATTTTAATCAAAGTCCTGAGATGATCTATCCTGGAAAAACCTCACTGAAGAAGATAACAGTGGTTACCCAGACCACCTCGCTGGTTGCTAAGGGGCCCCCATAAAAAGTTCAAGCTTCAGGACCCCAATAATGTAGGTCTGCCACTGCTCTTCAGGGGAGCCTTCGAAAAGCGGCGAGCCCGCCAAAGTTTCAAATTAAATCTAACTAGTTTGGCAGAAGCACATGGTACTTCTAATACTCAAAAAGAGAGATATAAAGCGAGAGTCCATGGTGCGATGCAATCATAATCTCAAAATGCACACACAGAGTGTTCTTGGATTAGTGCACCTGTTCGACTGGAACTCTGAGATCAGTCAGGATGAGGGTGAGGGGTGCTAGGGCTGTAGCCAGCCCATGGCAGCCACGAATACTGTGACCCACCAGATGTCACTGTTGTCAAAAGCTTTGGATTATTTTCCGGCACAATCGAGTAGAGGCTTTAAAAACTTTATGGTGCTTCGTCTGCACATCACTAACAGTAGCAAGTTGCTACTAGCAACAACATTCGCCCCAGTACATTCAGGGGGCAGTTTTTAATCAAGGGTCGTAAGGTTACTGAAAACTTAATCACATGAACAAATATGTCCCTGCATGCAATGTGTCCTTCTTCATTATTAATTTGTATATTATTTGTGTCAGCTATTCTGAGGAGACACGCACAAGTAAGAATTTCATTGTAATAACAATCCTGACCTGGCCTAAAGGTTAGCTCCTAGTCGCCTTACCCATGAAGCGTTACTACATAAGTCTTTATCGGTCTACATGTCACGCCCCCGTGACTCAGACATCGTGTTTTGTTTCCGTCCAGAACACTCCTTTTCTCCCAAACCCAAGCGATGCTCTTCTGTTGTCCAATTTCGCTGCGTCGTCTTTTTTCGCCTGTACCTTGCAAGTCGCACGTGACGTCATCGAAAACGCGAGCATCCCATTGGTTCGTTGCATTTCCCCTTAACCAGGAAGTCGCCGCCTGCATCATTTCACGCGAGGTGAGAGGCGGGGCGAATAGTCGATTCGGTGATGTTTATAAGGAAGCGGTGACAGCGAATGAGAAGCAGAGTTTAAAAGCCTGGGCGTGGTCCTGCGCTCATAGGGCTTGTTCGTTTTTTTTTGTTTGATTGATGTTGCGCTTAGTTTCACTTTTAATTCTTGCTATGTAAGACGACGAAGCTGGGAACTTCGCAGGGCAAGATAGGCTGAGAAACGATCACAGGTAAAATATATTTGACACGTAATGCGTGTTTTCACCTTTTGGTAAAGATGTCAAGAAATAGTAAGACTCAACTGCCCGTTACGTGTTTTTTTCGGGGGGTTTCTGTGCCAAACAGATATTTTCTCTCTTGTAAAAGTAATGCAACTTTCTACAAATATTGTGCAGCATCTGTTTCGTTTTGGAAAACGAATCCTTTATGACACCAAGGGCCTTTGCGTTATAATTGCACTGCTGCTTAGCATAATCATGTTTGTTTCCATCACTTCCTCGTGTTACTTTCAGCCAAAAAGACTGTCGCCCTGTCTAGGGACTGTACCTGCCGAGCGCCCGATGCTTCCTGGGATAGGCGTCATATGTACCCTCGACTATAGTTGTTGGTGAATTGTCAATTCAGATCGACTCTTGATTTGTACCTGACGATTTGCTATTCTGTTTTTAAATACGTTTTCCAAAAAAGTTGACCAGTCTGCCACCACGAAGTAATCCTCAAGGTAGTGGACGGCCTTGAGCAGATGGTACAACGTTTTATGGGGCCTCAGTTTAAAGTGTGGAAACCCGGCGATAAATTATTTACATTTAGACTAGGGGTGTACAACACCTATTCTGGAGGGCTGCAGGTTTTCATTCTCGCCATCTTAGTGAGAAAATTTGTCTTAAAATATCAAGTCAATTAAAATTTAAGACATGAAGCAATTCAGATGATTTTTTTCCCTTAAATGACAGCCAAACAAAAAAATTTTTTTCCTTTTTGTCTTATTGTTTGGTTGCTAATCAAGGAAAAGGGAATTAAGGAGTTTGAGTCTTAAATGGCAGTTGGTTAAAATGAAGGCAAAAAAGTTAACTAGCAGTGAAAACTGATAACTAAGATGTTTACAATGAAAGCTTGCAGCCACCGTAGCCCTCCAGTATCAGAGTTGTACACCCCCAATTAAACAAATGATTCTCATATCAAAATGTTACACTGTAAACTAAGAATGTATTAAGAACCAAGATATTATGGCCACTTTTTTGTTTTTCTTTCTTAGTCAACCTCAGCAGGGCTACCATGGACCCACCAAGTGCAGCATGGTAGCCCCCACTTCGAAATCCCCTGCCCTAGTTGCTATCTTATTCAACCTGTTAACAGTTAGATCACTTACCTTGAGGTAAGAAATGTCATTTTAAGGTTAGGTTTATTTTATGGGTCTTGTTCAGAAAGCGGACACCATCTCCTTCTTGTTGTTTGTTTTTAGACTGGCCTACCCCTACTATAAACCCTGAATTTAAGGTTCATGGGGGTAAGGCCAGGTACACCTGGGTCCCTAATCTTAAAAATTTAGAGTAGGTGCCTAATCTTAAAAACTAGTGGCGTTTGCTTTTGGCAAAGTGGCGTCCACTTTCTGAACAAGAGCCTATTTTATTACTACCATAGGTAAAATTGTGTTGCAGTACAGGAGATTGGCTGTCCTACTTGACAACAAATGAATAAATCCAGACACACACGTAGAATTCCAGTACAACATGGGTTAAAATAATAACACAAAATAATAAAAATAAAAGTGGAAATAATAAATAATTCCTAAATGCTGTGTGATTGCTGCTGGAGCAAAGCTATTTTTATATCTTTTTGTTCTGCTTTTGGGAAAAGACCAGCAGCATGAAGAACGTCCCTCAATGTTCTGTGACTGATGTGGGCATTTTGCCTGAATCGATCACTTAGATGGACATGTTCGACGTGCTGTTCTGGTAAGGGTGTGGTCACTCAAGGGCAAAACGATGGCATCTGTCCTGCTGAAATCTCACCTGCAGGCCAGACACAATGGAACAACTTAATCCATGGTGTAGGGCAATGCTGGTGCATGACATCTCTGCCTGCAGTATTTCGGTGACTCACTCTCTCTTTCCCTTCTCGCGACATTTTAAGGAATCATGGAATGCACAGAAAACTGGCCAAGTGTGGTCTTCATCTTGTTTGTAGCATATTTAATGAAAATATTAGGCATATATTTTGGACTGCAAGAGAAAAAACCAAGAGTGTTGCTTTTTGATATCTGCGCTCAAAACCAGATTAAGAAACCCCTCCCTATGGGCTCCAGGGTGTCAAAACTCAAAAGTTCCTTCTTCTCTATCGCATCCATATTGCTAACCGAGAATGGTAAACCGGAAGGCACGGACCCAGGTACACAGCGATGGACGCAGGAGACATAGTGCGCAGGCGCCTACAGCACACAGAAAAGAGGATTCTGCACTGCACACCAGAGTCAAACGGAAGACACTACGGGGTCCGCAAAGGTCCACAAAGATAGTACGAAAGGTGCATGCGCCTACAACGCTGTTCTGAACTAAATGTCCACACTACACAGCATGGTCCGGGTAATAAGAATAAACGAACTCTCCGTATTAAACGTTCGGCATCCTCACACGTCCAAACCATATAGCATATGTGAATCACATTACAGTGATGCATTATTAACAGTACAACCACAGAAAATGCTCCGTATTAACAGTAAGTGCAATTATCCATATTACTAACGGTAGACAACGGATAACTAATGGAGTCATGGTCACGGCTCCAAAACGATCCAGCTCAACTAACGGAGCTACAAAAACGAGCCCGCATAGATAAAATCATTAAACGTGGGCGCCTACAACGCACGTCTGAAACCTTCGAAGCAAAACTGTCTCGGCTCCAAAACCAAACAGCTCGACTAACGGAGCTACAAACACGAGCCCGCATGGACAAATACAATGAACATAGACTCCTACAACGCGTATCTGAAACTGCGGAAGCAAAGCAGACACGGGTTCAAAACGAAACACCACAACTGACGGAGATACACACACGAGCCCGCCTGGATAAAATCAATGAACACAGGCGCCTACAATGCGCGTCTGAAATGCCGCAACCAAAGAAGTCACGGCTCCAAAACGAAACATCTCAACTAACAGACATACAGAAACGAGCCTGCCTGAATACAATTAATGAACGCAGGCGCCTACAACGCGACTCTCAAACAGCAGAGGCAATACATAAACGGCAAAGAAAGGAACGACAAACAACCGCTAAACAATTCCACCAATTAGCTGACAACGCATTCTGTAATGAGTCCACTATTAATGAACATTCATTAGGATTAATGAATATCATTTGCTGTCATTGTCATTCACTTAACTTCCCTGAAGAAACAACTGGCACTACAACTAATGAGTTTACACGGTGTTGTCAAAAGGGTCAGGTTAGACTGCCTCCTTTAGATGACTTTCCTGAATATCTACGGAAGCTTCTAACTTTCCTGAATATCTGCGGAAGCTTCTAACTAACAATGTACCCGAAAGTAAAAACTTTATGGACTGCATTGGATCCTACAATAGTTCATTTCCTTTTGCATCTAACGGGGTAAATATCAGGTCACCAGCTGGCAATGGCAGACCCTTCCTGAAAACAAGCAATACACAGAGCTGATAATGAGAAACGTCGCTGAAGTCATAAACGGTCACCCATTAGCTAAGTCTACAAAAGTACTTATAGGATCACATTCTAACAATACTGTTTTGATTCCTACAGTTGACGTTCCAAGTTCTTACCTGGAATTACCTTTTACACTTAAATGACGCCAATTTCCCATTAAACCTGCATTTGCCATGACGATCAACAAATCCCAAGGACAAACCATGGACAGAGTTGGCATATACCTCTCTGAGCATGTACTTGGACATGGACAGCTTTTATGTAGCCTTCTCAAGAGTTCAGCGTTCATCTGACATTAAAGTTAAAGTTGTAGATACTCCATACCAAGGAAAACTCATTCAAGGACAACACACCATCTTTACTACAAATGTTGTGTATAAAGAAATATTCCAATATTTCTTTCTAATGTGCCATGCTATGGGTTCTTTACTTCCTTTGTTCGTCATCTACACCTTTACACTCCAATATATCTCATACATACATCAATGTATGTCGGGTTACCCAACACCAGGGATTGGCGAGCGAAGCGAGCAGGGGGCAAAGCCCCCTAGTTAAGAATATTATGTATGTCAGTGATAAATCGGGGACAGGCATTGAGGTTGGAAGCACGCACTGATGCAGTGTGTTGCTGTATCTACCACATGACAAACCACCTCAGGATCCCAAATTAGGACCCAACTGCAGTCATTCAATTAAAAAAAAAAATGTTCCCAAACTTTATATTAGGCCAACTTCACCTTCCTTTTTTTTTTTTTTTTTTTTTTTTTCTTCATTAGTGTATAACAGTGAATGTAACAAACTAAATGAGGAGTGCAACATGACAGCTATGGAAAATTAACTTTCTTCAGAAAGCGCAGTTAACAAACATCCATTAAATATTTTTGAAAGGCTTGTGCCACTTTGTAGAAAAAAGGTAACAGATAACCACATGTGTTGGGTTTGCATATTTCTTTCTCGGGACCTCATTGTCTCCCACCCTGTTCATGTCTGTGTTGGTGTTACCAGACTGTTCATTGCTCCTAAGACTTACTAGAAGTGGAGATATTAGCCCTTTCCAGACTATCTCGGGCTTATTAATTCCAACTGCAGTATGTACTGCTTGTTCAAATCATCATTTAGGTTTATTATTCATTACTTTATCAACTTCAAAATAATGTCAGGAAAATGTAAAGTATTGCACATAGACAGTAAAAATATTCGGTTTGAATACACAGTTGGAGGTCTGAAAATCGAAAGTACACCTTATGAGAAGGATTTAGGGAGTCATAGTGGACTGATCACTATCAACTGCCAGACAGCTAAGCATGTTCAGATCCGGCCAGTACTTAGATGGGAAACCATCTAGGAAAAACTTTGGTTGCTGCTGTAAGAGGGTTTGACAAAGCAAACAAAGGGGCGCTAACCCTGTGGTCTTTGTGTAGATCCCAATGCCCAGTGCAGTGATGGGGACACTGTGCTGTCCTTCGGATGAGATGTAAAAATGACATCTTGACTCTCTGTGGTCATAAAAAATCCCTGGGCATCCTTCGTAAAGCGTAAGGTGTATCCCGATGCCTGGAATACATTGCCCACCATGGCCTAGTCTTTCTGGCCCCCTAATTATTCCCTGTCTCTAATTGGCTATCCCACTCACCACTTCACCACCTAATTGCTAATGTGTGGTGAGCATGCTGGCACAAAAATGGCTGCTGTCTCATCATCCAGGTGGATGCTGCACATGAGTGGTGGTTGAAGTGGCTCCCCACTCACTATGAAAAGTGCTTTGAGTAGCAAGAAAAGCGCTGTGTACATGTTGTTCTAATTAGTATGCAGAAACCATTATGTTAGGTTATACTAGGGGGCTCCGCCCCCTGCTCGCTTCGCTCGCCAACCCCTGGCGTTGGGACATGAGAAAGAGTCAGATGTATGAATTAGATATAGAATAGTGTGCAGCTTTGGATGATGCCCATAGAAATAACAAATAGAGTGTTTGTCATATATTAATGTTTTATTGGAATATTTCTTTGTATACAACATTAGTAGTAAAGATGGTGTCTTGTCCTTGAATGAGTCTTCCTTGGCATGGATTATTTATAATTTTAACTTTAACGTCAGATGAATGGCGAACACGTGAGAAGGCAACATAAAGTTGTTGATGGTCATGGCAAATGCAGGTTTAATGGGGAACTGTCGGCGTTTCAATGTAAAAGGTAATTCTAGCTCAGAACTTGTAAGGTCAATTCTAGGAATGAGAACAGTATTGTTAGCATGTGATCCTGTAAGAACTGTCGCTTGAATAACATTGCGTGTCATGGTGTTGACGACTAACCGTGTGCCATTGCATAAACCCTGTTTTGTGTTAAGGTTTCTTAATAGCATGATTATTGTTCCGTTTTTAAGGGCAAGGTCGTGTTGTGGTAATCCGGCAGGGTTAATAGTGTTCAAATATTCTAAGGGGAAATTTATATGTTCATTGTCGTCATCAGAGTCAACTTTGTCTGAGCTTAGAAAGATCTGTGTCTCTCCAGGAAGTAATGAAATGACTTGGTTATTAATGTGATTAACATTAATATTTTTTGGACATAATATAGTGCGTTGTGTTAACAGGGGTATTTGGTCTAATGTGATTGCTGTTCCAAATATCTCTTTTACTAAGTCGTCTGAGATAAAGGATTGTGGAATGGAAATAATATCTGGGTGAAGTCCATCTGTATTTGTGAGTGTACCATTTCCCAGTTGTATTAGCCAACTGTTATATTCTGGATCTGGACATCGCATGTTTTGTACCAACTGTATTGTTTTAAAGCAATGCCAATTGTCTGCGTATTTTAAGGTGGACTGAACAATAGCTGAGCGCATGGCATGTGGAACAATAGCTAAGCATTGTCTAAAATCTCCTCCTAATAAAAGAACTTTTCCTCCAAAGGGAATATTATTATTCATCAACGTTTGTAGAAGTTTATCAATGGTGTTGAGTAAGTGACTGGATGCCATTGTACATTCATCAATAATTATCAGTTTTGCAAGACGGATGTCTCGGGCATTGCTACTGTGAATGTTCATAGTGGATACTGATGTCTCTGTGATTGGGACCGGTATTTTGAATATTGAGTGACATGTACGACCATTTATTAACAGATTTGCTGCCACTCCGGAGGATCGCAGTCACTGTTAATATGTTTCCTTTTCTGCAGTTGAACGGTTAATAGTGCTTTATTGTAAGGAGATCCACCTATGCTGACACCTATGCTGTCTAGTGTGAAGGTGTTGACGTTCACTTTAGAATATGTGGCTTTGGGTGTCACTTCTTATGGATGTGTGTGTGTGTGGGGGGGGGGGGGGTGGTGAGGATTGTTGTTGCGCGAGCGTCTTCTTTCTTTTTGTGTTCCTGTGTCTTGTTTGAATCCCCCTCTTTGTGTGTGTCCCGTCCGTTGCTTGTAGGGTCTGTGGGGTGGGCTTCGCTCGCCAACCCCTGGTGTTGGGAATGACAAAGAGCGTGATGTATGAATAAGATATAGAATAGTGTGACGGTGTAGATGATGCAAATAGAAATCAAACAATAAAGTGTGTGGCACAGTGTAAAGGTTTATTTGAAAATTTCTTTGTACACGCCGTTTAAGTGTAAAAGGTAATTCCAGCTCAGAACTTGTAAGGTCATTTAAGATGGTTATTGTTGTGATCAGAGTCAAGTTTGTCAGAGCTTAGAAAGAGTTGTGTCTCTCCAGGAAGTAATGGAATGACTTGGGTATTTATGTTTTCCACATTAATATTTTTTGGACATAATATAGTGCGTTGTGTTAAAAGGGGCATTTGGTCTAATGAGATTGCTGTTCCAAATGTCTCTGTAACTAAGTCGTCGCAGATAAAGGCTTGAGGAATTGTAATAATATGTGGCTGAAGTCCATCTGTATTGGTGAGTGTACCATCTCTCAGTTGTAATAAGCAATTGTTATGATCTGGTTCTGGACATCGTATCTTTTTTACTAACTGTATCTTTTGAAAGTAATGCCAATTGTCTGCGTATTTTAAGGTGCACTGAACAATAGCTGAGTGCATGGCATCTGGAAGAATAGCTAATCACTGTCTAAAATCTCCTCCTCATAAAAGTACCTTTCCTCCAAATCGAATATTATTATTCATAAACGTTTGTAGAAGTTTATGAATGGTGTTGAGTAAGTGACTTCATGCCATTGAACATTCATCAATAAACAACATTTTTTCAAGACGGATGTCACGTGCAGTGCCACCGTTAATGTTCATAGTGGATACCGATTTGTAGGATCTAATGCAGTTGATAAAGATTTAACTTTCAGGTACATCGTCAGTTATAAGCTTCTGTAAATATTCAGTATATGAATGTAAAGAAGGCAGTCTAATTTGACCCTTTTGACAACAACGTGTAAATGTATAACTTGTATTGCCAGTTGTTTCTTCAGGGAAGTGAACTGAATGACAATGATTGCAAATGACATTCATTAATCCGAATGAATTTTCCTGGTGTATGTTTTCCTTGTGCCGTTTGAGAGGCGCGTTGTTGCATGTGTAGTATTTGGGACGTGTTGTTTTGGAGCTGTAATCGATTTGCCTGTGCTGTGTGAGAAGCCCGTTGTAGCCTTCGCTGCCATTAACGTATGTCTGAGACGGGAGGTGTTTCGTTTTGAATCCGTGCCTGTTGCGATGCAACACTTTGATTGATAGATTGCGTAATGTGGATCTAGGATGTAGATTTGTGCATATTTGCGTTGTTGATTTGTTTCAGGGTGCACTGTTCCAATGCGATGCAGTATTTGTGCACATATGCGAAAGCAGTATGGTCCATTGCCTTTTGGTGGCCTGATATTTACTAAAAGCAAAT
Source organism: Erpetoichthys calabaricus (assembly GCF_900747795.2). NCBI lineage: Eukaryota > Metazoa > Chordata > Cladistia > Polypteriformes > Polypteridae > Erpetoichthys > Erpetoichthys calabaricus. The sequence goes on along the minus strand of NC_041406.2, from coordinate 23,176,665 downwards.
GAACTATTGTAGGATCTAATGCAGTTCATAAAGTTTTTACTTTTAGGTACATCGTTAGTTAGAAGCTTTAGTTGAGCTTTGCGTTTTTGGAGTCGAGACATTTTTTCTTATGGATGTGTGGGGGGGATCGTTGTTGCGCGAGCGTTTTGTTTCTTTTTGTGTTCCTGTGTCTTGTTTGAATCCCCCTCTTTGTGTGTGTCCCGTCCCTTGCTTGTAGGGTCTGTGGGGTGGTTTTGTGTTCTTTTTTTTGGTCTTCCATGGGCTTGTTGAATCCCCCTCTTGGTGTGTGTCCCGTCCCGTCCCGTGCCTGTAGGGTGGGGGGGGTAGGGGTATGGTCGTGCCTTGCTATTGTGCGCTCGTCTGTTCTTTTTTTTTTGGTGTGTTTAGTTTCGTGTGCAATGTGTTTCGTGCTTTCCCCTCGTTTGAGTACTCTTTTATGTGCCTTTTCCTTATTTTGGTGCTTGTTGAGCCTCATTTTTGTGACTCCTTTCTGTATGTGCTCACTCCTGTTTTCTGTGCTCTTGATCGGACTCTTTTTGCGCCTGCGTCTCTCGCGGCCCCTCATCCGCCTCTCTCCCCCTCTTTGTGTGTCCCGTCCCTTGCTTGTAGGGTCTGTGGGGTGGTTTTGTGTTCTTTTTTTTTGGTCTTCCATGGGCTTGTTGAATCCCCCTCTTGGTGTGTGTCCCGTCCCGTGCCTGTAGGGTGGCGGGGGTATGGTCGTGCCTTGCTATTGTGCGCTCGTCTGTTCTTTTTTTTTTGTTGTGTTTAGTTTCGTGTGCAATGTGTTTCGTGCTTTCCCCTCGTTTGAGTACTCTGTAATGTTTTTTTTCCTTATTTTGGTGCTTGTTGAGCCTCATTTTTGTGACTCCTTTCTGTATGTGCTCACTCCTGTTTTCTGTGCTCTTGTCGGACTCTTTTTGCGCCTGCGTCTCTCGCGGACCCTCATCCGCCTCTCTCGCCCTCTTTTGTCCGCCTTTCTCGGGTCCTCAGCCGACTCTCGCGGACTGTTTGTTGCGCCGGCGCAGTACGTCTTTTTGCAGCTACGGCCCATGGCCGGATGTGCCTGCGTCCATCATCCGGTTTAGCATTCTCGGTTAGTAATATGGATAGCACCCTGATGTGTAGAGCACAAGTTCAAGGAGGTCAAGCCTTATAACACTGGTGAGGCCTCATCTGGAGTGCAGTTTTGGTCTCCAGGCTACAAAAAGAACACAGCAGCACTGGAAAATGTCCAGAGAAGAGCGACTAGGCTGATTGCAGGGCTACAGGGGATGAATTATGAAGAAAGATTAAAAGAGCTGAGCCTTGTCTGTTCAAACAAAAGAAGATTAAGAGGAGATGTGTTATGCAGTGAAATGCTATGACTGTGATTTGAGACAAATATAAAGGGGGACAATAACAATACTTCATTTTATAAATTCAGAAATCATTAATAGAATTATACATTTATAGTAAACTAGCAAAATACCCGCGCTTCGCAGCAGAGAAGTAGTGTGTTAAAGAGGTTATGAAAAAGTAAAGGAAACATTTTAAAAATAACGTAACATGATTGTCAATGTAATTGTGTTGTCATTGTTATGAGTGTTGCTGTCATATATATATATATATATATATATATATATATATATAGCAAAATACCCGCGCTTCGCAGCGGAGAAGTAGTGCGTTAAAGAGGTTATGAAAAAAAAAAAAAGGAAACATTTTAAAAATAACGTAACATGATTGTCAATGTAATTGTGTTGTCATTGTTATGAGTGTTGCTGTCTTTTATATATATATATAATAATATACACACATCCACAAAAACATATATATACATATACAAATTTACATATCTACATATATATATATAGACATACATATATATATACATACATTCACACATATATATATATATATACTGTATATAAACATATGTACTTATTGGCTCCTGTATTTAGGATATAGCAGGTTGGATAATGGACGGATGGACATCTGTATGCATAGCCGTATTTGCCCGTTTTCATTTTTTTTCTTTGTTCAGTAATATTTCAGTAAACCCGGCGCTTGTCAGTTCAAATCCTGGTACTGACACCACTGTGTGACCCTGAGGAAGTCACTTCACCTGCGTGTGCTGCAAAAAACAAAAGTAATGTAACAAATTGTACCTCAGATGTTGTAAGTTGGTGGAATAAAGGCATAAGTAAAATAGATAAATATGTATTATACACATAGGAACTATTCATTTATTTTCAGTTAAGTCATCTGCAGCAAACTTTTATAAATGAGGGTTTCTTCTTCATTAACATTTTCTCTTGGAGAGCTTTTTTAATTTCATTGAAAATGAAAGCAGCAGCTGCCAAAATATGTAGCTTTCTTATTAATTTTTCAACATTGTGTAAAATAAATGTATAAAGTAACATAAAAGGTTTAACCGGTAATAGAATGATTGAAAATAGTTTTGCATTTACCTTTTTAGTAAAAGGCGAGCTTTTAAGCCTGAGAAATCACCCCGTAAATGCACACGTTTAATTGCACATGTGTTAATATGTATGGTTACACAGTATTAAAAGACAGTGAACAACGTCAGTTACCTTTGTTCCCGCGTTTGATAAAAGGCGAGCTTTTAAGCCTGAGAAATCACCCCGTAAATGCACACGTTTAATTGCACATCTGTTAATATGTATGCTTACACAGTATTAAAAGACAGTCAAAAATTAACGTCATTTACCTTCGTTCCCGCGTTTGACTCGTGCTGTAAATCTCTTCCTTGTTTTTAGTTCACGTGATTACGTAGGAGGCGTGATGATGCGATACGTGACTCCGCCTCCTCCATTAGAGTATATGGACAAAAAATATGTTCCAGTTATGACCATTACGCGTAGAATTTCGAAATGAAACCTGCCTAACTTTTGTAAGTAAGCTGTAAGGAATGAGCCTGCCAAATTTCAGCCTTCCACCTACACGGGAAGTTCGAGAATTAGTGATGAGTCAGTCAGTCAGTCAGTCAGTCAGTGAGTCAGTGAGGGCTTTGCCTTTTATTAATATGTATAGATACTAATAGATGTGGTGAGAGAGGACATGTAGGTGATAGGTATAACAGTGCAAGATGCAGAGGACAGGAAGAGATGGAAAAAGATGATATGCTGTGGCAACGCCTAACGGGAGCAGCCAAAAGAAGCAGCAGAAGTATAATAATAATAATAATAATAATAATACTAACAAATAAATACATGACTTAATGTGAGAGAGTTAACAATAGGGCATCACATAGTTCTAGACACTTCTTTAACATGAGGGTGGACTGTGGACAGAAACTCCAACTCTGTCTCTCTGAACTGGACTTTACACAGCAGTAGAGTTTAACAGACCGCAGCACATAATAGTGGCCGTTGTTGGGATGGCTGACATCACAGATGATTTTCCTTGCTCTGTTTTGACATCGCTTGTTGTTGATGTTCTGGAGGTTAATAAGTGCAGACGCCCTGTGATGCATTCAGCGGGCTGCGCCACTCACTGCAGCACCCTGTGGTCCTGCTGCGTGCTGTTCCAAATCAGGAAGGAGAGACTTTGGTCAAAATACTTATTACGATGGATGTACCACTGATGGGTGCCATGATAAACTGGAATGAATTAAAATGCAAAACCCAATAGATATAATACAGTCAGAGAGGACCGACTCCATTGTGTACCTGTAGGGGGTGGGGGACACAGATGGGAGACATGCTGGCTTTCCTCTTGATGTCTGAGGAAGTTGCGGCATTGGTGAGACTCTTTAACAAGAGCCAATCCCAATCATGAGTTCTTAACAATATTACTTGGTGCATTACCTTGCCTGACAATACAATATTTCTTCTTCCCATTGGACTGTAAAAGCTTACGCATTTTATGCAAATGAAGTATTGGCATATCACATTTTTCTCTACTTTGCTGTATGTTGTATTGCTTTTCCATATTCTGCATAGTCTTTTATTATTTTATAAAGCTAACTGATTTCTTGTTACTTCCAAGCAAATGGAAGTCTTGAGATGGATGCCAAAATTCACTCTTCAGTTAAGTTCAGGTTCTGATTCTGTAATGTTCAAATCAGTGAAAAAAGTTGTATTTTAGCATGGTGTCTGTGGAAAAAATCTTAATTTTTACGTTGTAAAAATCACAACTACCTTTGGAGAATAATTGCACTTTTTGCATTTTGTATAAATCCTGGATGACTGTGTCATACCAACAGTTAAATTTTAGAACAAGCATTTTCCAAGATATCTACTCTGAATGCTGAGACCTAGGTCAGGTTTTTGGAATATATCGTTGTGCACATCTTTTTCAAACAAGTCAAACAAGTTGCATCGTATTTGTCTTGTTATGGGCTCCAAACCTATTCTTTTATTTACCCAGTTTGTGCCTGTTCCAATCTCCATGGATAGAATGTTTTGTCCCCAGGGGGAAATTTGGCTATTTTACCGAAGCTCTTTAAATAAATGAGTTAAATACATAGATAAATAAATCTATATACCACACACTATAGTCTGAACAGAATGACCAAAAATAAAGAAAATTTAAAAAAAGAAAATGTCTGCCTTAGCGTTCTCGGTCCCAGTGAGGCACTCTGCAGGTGTATTGCTGTTGGCAAAAAGAAGCCCCTGTAGTGTTTCCCGACACATTTCTACTGAATGATTTGTTGTCTGAATGTCCTCAGTGTTGCTGTGTCACAGAGAGTATCCATCCATCCATCTATTTCCCAACCCGCTGAATCCGAACAGGGTCACGGGGGTCTGCTGGAGCCAATCCCAGCCAACACAGGGCACAAGGCAGGAAACAATCCTGGGCAGGGTGCCAACCCACCGCAGGACACACAGAGACTATGTGCAGCGCTATTCATAATGCCACTCAGTTTTGTTTTCATTGCCATTTTTGCTACAACCTCCAGGGGGTCCAGAGTGCATCCTATAGCTGTGTGTGCCCTTTTAATTAGCTTGTTAATTCAGTGGGCCACACGTGCAGTGATGTTACTCCATATCCTTCAAAAACCATTTGACATACATCCATTGATAATAACCGCTATAGAAATTGTTTAATTTAAACCAGGATTTTTGTAGTCTGTTCTATTTAGTCATGGAACCAGGCCAATTGATTTGCAAAATACGCAATTTGCAGGAGTTGTTTTTGAAATAAATAATTTAGATATACATGTACACAATACAAATGTATGTTACAATAACAGATAGCTTGTTTGCCCCCTAAGGGTGCATATTTGAAGAGAAGTAAACAAACAGACTAAAAGATAATAGATGGATCTGTAAAGGTTGATGTGCACAGCAGCATTAAGCCATCTCTGTACCAGCCTGTCTTGTCTGTGCAGTTTATTTATTTGAGTTTCATGTGAATACTGTTGAAATTGTACACTTGGTTTAATTTCATGCTTATTTTGCTCTAGTTGTATAGATAATACATGAATTGTAGTTTAATGTACTTGATTGTATATTTGTTGTATTGTATTTAGTTGTATAGATAATACATGAATTGTAGTTTAATGTACTTGATTGTATATTTGTTGTATTGTATTGTAAATCTTCCATTCAGTGATTTCCTGCAGTATCACTAAAGTATCATTTACATAGAAGTACTGCATGGAGCATTGCATACCAAATTTTGAGTTATTTGGCAGGATCTGTTTTTTATAACAGAAGGAGAAATGCACACTCCCAAGAGTTTATTTGAGGTTTATAAAATAAAACCAATAAACTGCAGAAGACAAATTCAGTTTCATTTCTTTGATTTGGAGCTTGCACTTCTCTGTTACATTAAAAAAATTGAATTTGTATGCTTTTTTTTTTTTTTTTTTCTTTTCACTGTTGTGTTTTTATTCAGGATGTCTGGTGACAACAATGACCCAAGGGTTATAGAAGTTTTTGGAATCCCAGATGAAATCGAGAATGAGTTTTTGGGGCTGTTCTTTGAAAATAAGCGTCGGTCTGGTGGAGGTGCTCTTGCTTCGTTTGTCCGACAAGGAGATACAGCTACATTGATCTTTGAAGATGCAGAAGGTAATATTCAGCAGAATTGGATTGTGCATTTTATTTAAAAAAAAAAATATGTACACCACACAGGAGTGCAAGGTGAAGTATGAAAGAGGGGGGAAAAATGAGGAAAGGTGGACAGGAGAAACAACCTTTTTTCCTCTTGTTGTGTTTGTTTTAAATAGTTGTGTCAGGTTTGGTGGGTGATGTTTTGTGTTAATTCCTATGTAGCCTGAAAATCAGTTAATATTGTTAGTTTTCTTTTACTGTATTCCATTTTCATTTTATCTTTAAAAATTTAATCACCAAAACAAATTGGATGCCTGTTTAGGAACTGAAAAATGCAATTAGAAATATTGTACATCCTCTTATTTAATAATAGATTTGTATATTCAGAATGATAGTTTAAAGGACGTCTAATAATTTTAATATTTAGTTGTTGTCTTAATATTACAGATTTTATGAGGAATTGTTTTTACAGTGTGAGGCACTAATATCTCTAGACAAGTTGAATGGTTTTTTGTGCAATTATTTAAGGAGGACTATATGCATGTACAGTGTATACATGTAGTAGCAGAAATAAGTAGTAAACACACAACTGACAGTACATTCATGCGAGAAGGCCAGGCTATTCATTGCAGAAGTTACTTTAATTCATTATTGATAGTTGTGTATAAAGAAAGTGGCATTTGGGCTGGAGCTAAATGTTGTTATGATTCTCAGACAGCTATTAGGAGCTGTCTAACATGAACATGTGTCCTTGGGCTTTTATTTTGTGGTTTGTTCCTGCTGCTTTGTTTTTGTTAGTCCAGGACAATGGAGAGAATCGTACAGGCATACAGATTGGTGTCAACCAGGCAGCTCACACCCAAATTCACCACTGGTGTGTATAAATATCCTCTCGGAACGCAGTACTTGTTTGACTTTGTCTCACATGGGTTACCACAACTTAAACCATGTCCAATGGAATTGTTGTCCATGGAAAAACAAGGAAGTGCGTCTTCAGTGGGCATTAATAGTAGAATGACCCTGCACACAGAAGTTAATATTTAAGAAAGGAATAACAATTAAAAAGTGCATGAACAGGGTATAGTTTCAAATAAACAATTCTTATATCTATGTATGGGTCAAGGATGACACTTCAGAATTTACAAATTTGAATCGTACGAAGTTGTTCTGCCTACCTAAGATAAAGTCATCCCTGATGGAGGATCGCAGGATTCGTCGGGTAGATGGGTCCTTTCATCAGATTTGCTGGCCCAGCGCTGTCTCAGCTGTGGAATGGCCAAGTGGGGAAGGCAGCGTGATGGCTGAGGTCCCCAGGACTCTAAACAAATCCAAATCATATTATGTGATATCATCTACTGTTAAATTCTGCTCCATACTTGTAATATTTTTTATACTGTATTGAGGAATACTTCTGTTGCGTTCTGTATATTGTATTATATTGACCCCCCTTCTTTTTCACACCCACTGCACGCCCAACCTACCTGGAAAGGGGTCTCTTTTTGAACTGCCTTTCCCAAGGTTTCTTCCATTTTTTTTTCCCTACAAGGGTTTTTTTGGGAGTTTTTTCTTGTCTTCTTTGAGAGTCAAGGCTGGGGGGCTGTCAAGAGGTAGGGCCTGTTAAAGCCCATTGCGGCACTTCTTGTGTGATTTTTGGGCTATACAAAAATAAATTGTATTGTATTGAATCTAATTCATATGTTCCCAAGCAGCGTATAGAATAAAGCTATGTAAGCTGCAGAAATTGAATGCTGTGGATATGTATATAGTAATAAACACACACAACAGAAACTCCAATTTTTCAGGTTTGCTCAAATGAAGTAAAAGCCCTAGGTGTAATTTGTAACTCAGCTTAGCTCTCATAAATCATGGCAGAAAGTTTTTAATAAAAAAACCAAATCAGTGTTTCCATGTCTATTTAAATCAAAGGCTTCAATAATTTAATTTCTCTCATCTTTGTAATGGCTCATTCGCTGGCACCTCAGAAAAGTAATTAAGGCACTAGAGATAGTTACATGCAGCCTCCAGATTTTAATTAAAACTGGAACGTCTTGAGCTCGCAACTATATTCATTTTTCTTCCTGGTACATTATATAATTAATTTGAAGGATGTACATTTCTTTGGATCCCTTGAAAATAAAAAGTAAACGAGGGAGAAGAGTTACCTTTGTGGAGAGTTGATAATGCAGTTTTACTAAGGAGAAAGTACTGTAAAAACATTTTGGTTTTTGTAATGGAGAAGACATTTACATATTTAGAGTGGAGGGCTTGTAAGTTGATTTTGCAGTTGGCAATGTATTGATTTAATTGTGATAGCTGAATATAAGAAAAATGCAAAACTCGATCAATTATGATAGCTGAATATAAGAAAAATGCAAAACTCGATCAATTACTGAAAATAGACAAATGTGTGTTGGTTATGTGGCAATTTTATTTTAAAATATGCATATGTTACAGCATGTACTGTATTTATCATGTAACCAAATTAAAGGACATTCATCTTTTATTCCTAAATTCTTAACTTTTCAAAGCTGATGTCGCATCATGTAAGTTCTAATATTAGAATATGTCAGACTTGCTGGCTGGCTGGTTGTGTTTTCTGATCTCCTCACCAGACCATGTCAATTTGACAAGCCAGAGAGTTTTCAGTCATGTACATTTAGTGACTGTGTTGTGTTTGCCCCTTTTTCTGACTGCCAATAGCATGCTGCCTGATGGAGCCAGTGCTGTATGAGGGACTGACAGTGTGTTCAGTCATAATCTCTGCTCTTTTTTAATTTTGTTATGGACAGGTACATAACACCTGCTTCATTTCATTATATGCATTGAACTTCCAGATGAGCATTTATTTGTTGTCCGCTGTCATGCACCCAGAATACACCCCTATGCCTAAAGACAAAATCAAACCTGTCTCTTCTCTATCTACTGTATACACATACACCTATATATGGTTGAAATAGTATACTGTCAAATAATGCAAAGAGTACGCGACACGTGTTTCGCCCTAATTCTGGGCTCATCAGGCGTACACACTCACTGCACCCCCCCTCTCGGGGAATCAAACGTCGGCGCATTGCACCACGGCGTGTGGTTCGTTCATTTGACAGCATGTAGATCGGGGTAATTACATTCATGGCATTTGTAGTCTGAATCACAATCTGATTGTGTGGGTGGTTACCTACTTCAACCATTCTCGCAACTGAAAGAGGGCACCGTGGCGGATGTTAGCTGACCAACCACAAATGTTACCTGGTAGGTAACCACCCATACAATCAGATTGTGATTCAGACTATGAATGCCATGAATATTATATATAATTTATATTACATTGCATCCGGAAAGTATTGACAGCGCATCACTTTTTCCACTTTTTGTTATGTTACAGCCTTATTCCAAAATGGGTTAAATTAATTTTTTTCCTCAGAATTCTACACACAACACCCCATAATGACAACGTGAAAAAAGTTTACTTGAGATTTTTGCAAATTTATTAAAAATAAAAAAATTGAGAAAGCACATGTAGGGACGCCCCTACTGCATCTGTTCCAGGGGAGCTACCATGGACAGCTCAATACCTCCCCCAGGACGCTTGGTGGCAGCCTCCCTGGCAGACGATGATTCCCCAACCGGGCGCATGGCTCCATGGAAGATGGAGTCTTCCACAGCCTGGTTGGGGGCTCGGATGGCCGCCAGGGGGAGCTGCATGGACTTTGCAGCCCGGCTGGTCAATTCCTCAGCCCCACCCAGAAATGCAATTGGGCCCAGGTGATCAAGCACCTGGAATACTTCCAGGTGGGGTATAAAAAAGGCCAGCCACCACCACTTGAGAGAGCGAGAGTCGGGAGGAGGAGTGGTGCTGCCAGAAGGATTGTTGCTGTGGTGAGAATAGTGCTTGTGTGGGACTGTGTATTGCCTGTGGGTCACGGGGAAGACGTGCGCCCACGGGTGAAGAAAATAAAACGTGTGTGTTTAAGACATACGGTGTCTGTCTGTCTGTGCCTGGGGCCTCATGTATAACGCCGTGCGTAGAACTCACACTATAACATGGCGTAAGCACAAAAGCGGGATTGTGCGTACGCACAGAAAAATCCAGATGCAGGAATCTGTGCGCACGCATACTTTCACGTTCTTCTACTACATAAATCCAGATTTGCGTGAAAAGTAACGCACGTGCACGCGCCTTCTGTCCCGCCCCAACTCCTCCCAGAATTACGCCTCTTTGAATATGCAAATCAATATAAACAGCCTTCTGTGAAAAGACAATGGGAAAAGCACGGGAGAAAATATAAGAATTTCAGCGAATACCAAGTGGAGGCAAAGGAAAAACGTACTATTTGTTGGTTTAAACAGTGGTATAAACAACAAAAGGAAGTTGATCGAGTGACAGAGTGTCGGAGAAACTCGAAGGCTCAACTTCACAAAGTCGCACAGTGCCCGAAATAAAAAAGAAATCACATATCAAAGTCGCCGTGAAAAAGCGAGTCGTAGCCCACCGTCTGAGTGTCATATGAAAGCTTATTAGGGTACAGACAAAAAAAGGCACACAGTGGGGAAAAAAGCACGAAATGTCAACTTTAATCTCGAAATTTCTACTTTAATCACGTAGTTTATTTTGCCATTAAAGTAGAACATCATAAACTTCATCTTAAAATCGTTAAATTTACTAGTTTCTCAAATCCCATTGTAACTAAAGTGGCATGTTAAATGCTTTGTTCTGTATTTGATCTTCTATGTACTCTATGTGTATGAATCACTACCTGCTTTTTAAACGGGCTTTCTCTTTCTCCGACAGGACACATAATCCATTACATTCTTGATATTACAGCTCTCTGAATAATTAAAATACTGAGATGTATACGTGATATCTTTTTCATGATGATAGGAATGAAAGCATGTTATTAAACATGGGAACACGGTGGCGCAGTGCTTGTTCATGTCTCACGCAAGAGGCTTGCTGCGCCATGCGCGACCTTCAATGAAATAATTTATCACAGCAGTACTATCTCTTTCAAACGTACTAACCTCCAATTCCTGTCCTTACTTTTCTTTCTCCAAAAACTCAATCGCCACACAATAAGCTATGTAATAGACGTGAAGCCATCTGTAAGCTTAGAACTTCGATTCTTCAAAACTTTTAAGGAACATTGAAATATCTTAGTAGTACGTGTTTAATTATTATATCCGTCTATCTTTCCAGTGTCACGTCAGCACCAGCAAGAATACAGCGCAAGTCAGGAACAATTACTGAACTAGCTAGCGCTGTGGCACCGTGTCCTCACATGTTTAATTATTAACAATACAGATTATTTAAATGAAGTTAAAGTTTTATCTGTATAATATAATCAACATGTTTTGCTGCATTTCGTCTTAGAAATGAATACCGTCATCACATGTAAATAAGCCCTTTATAAAGTGGCGCAGGTTGTGCAATATTATAACTGTAGTGCAAGTTTACAGTGGGGTAATTGTACTTATAAGTCCAAACATTTCTACAAGGAGCACTTGATGGACTGATTTAGTGTGTTTAGAGTTCTTGGGATGAAACTGTTTCTAAACAGCGAAGTCCGTACAGGGACTAAAGCGTTTGCTGTAGCTCAGGCAGCGTCTGCTTCATTCTGTATACCGATAATTCTCTTTCCAATCAGCTGCTGCTGTGATTTCCCACTCAGATACAGTGATATAAATACTCCGAGTGGTGCAGTGAGAGTAATGTGGAAAAAGATGATCTGCTGTGGCAACCCTTAACAGGATCAGCTGAAAGAAGATGCAGTGAGAGTTACAACGCTAAAGCAGTTATGGTATTTGGAATACTATGGCTATTCCCTGGACCATTATATTGCTACAGGTTAATTACAATCAGATGCATTACACTAATAAACAATATGCAGTTAATTTCAGTGTATTTATAAAGCCGCGCCAGGAATGTGGATTTAAGAAAGAAACACAGTAGCACTGCTTTGACACTGGGTGCCGCCAGTCTGCAAAACCGGGCGGATAAATTGCGTACGCCAAGGAATGAGTTACTGTGGAAATGTGCGTGGCTTTACGCCAAGTTTAGGTTTTATACATCGCGATTTGAGCATGGAAAGGTTTGTACGCAACATTTCTGTACGTATGCACCGTTTATACATGAGGCCCCTGGTCTTTTACAATATATATATATATATATATATATATATATATATATATATATATATATATATATATATATATATATATATATGTACACTGCCTGGCCAAAAAAAAAAGGTCACACACTCTAATATTTCGTTGGACCGCCTTTAGCTTTGATTACGGCACACATTCGCTGTGGCATTGTTTCGATAAGCTTCTGCAATGTCACAAGATTTAGTTCCATCCAGTGTTGCATTAATTTTTCACCAAGGTCTTGCATGATGGGTGCATCACTTCATCTGCCTCTCTTCTTACCCTGATGGGCCCATCACTATGGAACAGGATAAATCTGGACTCGTCAGACCACATGACCTTCCATTGCTCCAGAGTCCAATCTTTATGCTCCCTAGCAAATTGAAGCCTTTTTTTCCGGTTTGCCTCACTGATTAGTGGTTTTCTTACGGCTACACAGCTGTTCAGACCCAATCCCTTGAGTTCCCTTCGCATTGTGCGTGTGGAAATGCTCTTACTTTCACTATTAAACATAGACCTGAGTTCTACTGTTGTTTTTCTTCGATTTGATTTCACCAAACGTTTAAGTGATCACCGATCACGATCATTCAGGATTTTTTTTCCAGCCACATTTCTGCCTCGAAGACGATGGGACCCCACTTTTTAATAATGCATTGGACAGTTCTTAACCCAATTTTAGTAGTTTCTGCAATCTCCTTAGATGTTTTCTCTGCTTGATGCATGCCAATGATTTGACCCTTCTCAAACAGACCAACATCTTTTCCACGACCACAAGATGTGTCTTTCGACATGGTTGTTTAAGAAATGAGAAGCAACTCATTGCACCATCCATCCATCCATCCATTTTCTAACCCGCTGAATCCGAACACAGTGTCACGGGGGTCTGCCGGAGCCAATCCCAGCCAACACAGGGCACAAGGCAGGAACCAATCCTGGGCAGGGTGCCAACCCACCACAGGACCTCATTGCACCAGTTAGGGTTAAATAACTTGTTGCCAGCTGAAAGATAATCGCCCATGCAGTAATTATCCAATAGGAGGCTCGTACCTATTTGCTTAGTTAAATCCAGGTGGCGACTTTTTTTTTGGCCAGGCAGTGTATATATATGTAATGTGTGTGTGTGTGTGTGTGTGTGTGGGGATCTGAAGGTGTTGGTCATAGTCTTTTTCATTATTTAGATGTTTTTCTTTTTGAAGCCTGCATATGCTGGGTTCAAGTTCAAGTGTCTGTTAATGGTGTTTCCATTAGAGAGTCACAATTCAGCCAGCTGTCTGGCCCTCTCTTAATGTTGGCCCTGAATTTTACTTTCACAGTGTCCCAGTTTAACTTTGTGTCTGGTGGTACTTGTATGTGAAAACGCCATTAATAGACATTTGGACTTGAACCCAGCACTTGCAGGTTTTAAAAAATTCATATACAGCATCAGTTTTAAATGGTAAATTTTATCTATCAATCAATCGATATAGATTATTTTATATATAATATCTGTCTCACAATCATTTACAACATGCATTTGATGTTTATAACACTGTTTAGTTATGTTACTGAATGTCAATTCAATGTTGCGATTGGCTGTTTAGTAACATGACAGCCTGTTGGTAATAGCTATCCCTGAATCTACTGGTATGAGTGCCAGTGACCCTGTACTCTTTGTCAGAAGGGAGGTGTGAAAAGAGAGGCTGTGCAGGGTGGGTGAAGTCTTTAATAATTCTGTTCGCCTTTCTAAGTCAGCGTTGTTCTATATGTTCTGAAGCGAAGATCACTGGGTGCCATTAATATTGTATGCCACCTTCACCACCCTATATCCTAAAGCAAGCAGGCACCCTACCAGGTGTGATGCACCCTGTGAGGATGGAATCCCCTGTGTACCTGTAGATGTTTGTAAGAACAGTACAATATGGATTATTCTTAAAAAAAAAAAATAATAATAATTGTTGACATAATGATCAATAACCTTTTCTCTTCTCCTGGTGATGGTTACATAGTAACACATGGTACGCATCTGAGCATCTTTGAAAGCCTTATCCTGTATAAAAGCTGAATTATATATATATATATATATATATATATATATATATATATATATATATATATATTACAGTAATCCCTCCTCCATCGCGGGGGTTGCGTTCCAGAGCCACCCGCGAAATAAGAAAATCCGCGAAGTAGAAACCATATGTTTATATGGTTATTTTTAGATTGTCATGCTTGGGTCACAGATTTGCGCAGAAACACAGGAGGTTGTAGAGAGACAGGAACGTTATTCAAACACTGCAAACAAACATTTGTCTCTTTTTCAAAAGTTTAAACTGTGCTCCATGACAAGACAGAGATGACAGTTCCATCTCACAATTAAAAGAATGCAGACATATCTTCCTCTTCAAAGGAGTGCTTGTCAGGAGCACAGAATGTCACATAGATAGAGAAAAGCAAACAAATCAGTAGGGCTGTTTGCTTTTAAGTATGCGAAGCACCGCGGCACAAAGCTGTTGAAGGCGGCAGCTCACACCCCCTCCGTCAGGAGCAGACAAAGAGAGAGAGAAAGACAGAGTTTGTTTTTCAATCAAAAATCAATACGTGCCCTTCGAGCTTTTAAGTATGCGAAGCACCTTGCAGCATGTCGTTTCCGGAAGCAGCTGCACAAAAGATAGCAACGTGAAGATAATCTTTCAGCATTTTTAGACAAGCGTCCGTATCGTCTAGGTGTGCGAACAGCCCCCCTGCTCACATCCCCTACGTCAGGATCACAGATAGTCAGCGCAAGACAGAGAGAAAAGTAAGTTGGGTAGCTTCTCAGCCATCTGCCAATAGCATCCCTTGTATGAAACCAACTGGGCAAACCAACTGAGGAAGCATGTACCAGAAATTAAAAGACCCATTGTCCGCAGAAATCCGCGAACCAGCAAAAAATCCGCGATATATATTTAAATATGCTTACATATAAAATCCGCGATGGAGTGAAGCCGCGAAAGGCGAAGCGCGATATAGTGAGGGATCACTGTATATATATATAATATAATATTATACAGTAATCCCTCACCTATCGCGGGGGTTACGTTCCAGAGCCCCCCGCGATAGGTGAAAATCCGCGAAGTAGCGACCTATATTTATTTTATTATTTATACATATTTTAAGGCTTTATAAACCCTTCCCACACTCTTATAAACCTTTCTCACTCTCTTGTTAACCTTTCCCACGCTCTTATAAACACTTCCTATGCTCTTAAACACTTTCTACATTCTTAAACACCGCAGGCCAACACTGCACACTGCACGCAGCGATCAGATGTCAATGTGTCTGCACTCGCTTTGTGAAGGGGGGCAGCTGAACTCACGCTGAGCAGAAATGAACTTTGTGCTGCTTCTGCCAAAATGCCTGCTTGTCGCTCTGCGCGAGGAGTGTGTGTGTGTGTGTGTGGTTGGGTGTGTGTGTGAGAGCTGAACGCACCTTCGCTCAAACCCCCCCTCCCCGGAGGCACAGTAGCTCCTGCCACTTCGCATTGTCAAGGGGGTGGGGAGCTGAATGAACGCTAAGGAGAAGTGGACTTTGTGCTGGCTTTGTGCTGCTTGTTGCTCTGCGTGTCAATAATTTAAAAGCATGTACATCACCAATTTTCCTGTCTCACTGTCTTGTCTTGCGTGAAGTTAAAATGTTTTATAATAATGAGATGTTACTCATATCCTTAGCCCGACATCCACATATCATATGTGTTAACAAAGTGTGTTTTATAAGTTTACATGTGTTTAAAGCATGTGGGATGGGTATTTAAGGCTTAAACTAAAAAAATGTTTATTTATATGGTCTTTCTATATCGCGGATTTTCTCCTGTTGCTGATGGGTCTGGAACATAACTTCCGCGATAGGCGGGCAATCACTTGTATTGAAAAACCCGCGAAGTGGTGAATCCGCGAAAAGTGAACCGCGAAGTAGCGAGGGATTACTGTATATATATATATATATATATATAATATAATATAAAATAAATAAAAATTATTATTTTTTTTTGTTCCAATAATTTTAACATCATTTATGGTGTGTTGTGGTGAATTGACATGATCCTTTTCTGTAAAATGAACTGCAGAAACAATGTATTTGTTATTGCAGTAAACATATGAAGTGTGACAAACGAGAGGAGACTATTCAGTCCAACAGACTTAACTTTGCGTGGATTCTACTAACAGCTTGATCTTCCACACAGCTCACCCAGTGTTACATGGGTACATGTTGAATGTGACACTTCTTAACTATTTGCTTTTTTTGCTTTTTAGTTGCTAAAAGAGTCCTGTCCAAAGGAGTACACGTTTTCCACGGTTTTGAAATTAGTGTTCGGGAGCCAATACCTAAGGACCCTGGGAAGCTTTTGTTCTGTGGAATCAAGCCAAGCACACCCACAGACATTTTGGAAATCTTTATTGAAAACATCTCTGGAGTCGATACTGAAGACTACATATTATATCCTGCACTGGAAGAGGGCTTGGTCCTTGTACAATTCCACACACCCCTGTCAGAATTAGGTAAGGATTAGGAATGAATTTAACTATCGACATAATCCATATACAGCATCAGTTTCAAATGGTAAATTAAGAGTTGAAGATGCCAAAGAAAAAAAAAATACAAATACACCTTCCAGTAAAAATATTAAACTAGTCTACATATTTTCATGATGCCGCATCAGAGGAAGGATGGTGGGTTTTCTTTTTTTTTTCTTTAAATAAGCACTTGATTTTTGGTTAATATTAAGTAAAGTTTTTATTTTTTAACTGTATATTGTATCGTGATTTGTTGGTCCCACACAGCTTTGCTACTTTCACATACACTACAAGCTTCTTTCTATGATGTTTAGCCGTACTTATTGTAATGTAGACTTGGATTCCTGCCTTAGTTGGTGTAAACAAGCAATGCTTTTTACATGCACTTTGAATCACATCAGGCTTGGGTAATACAAAATTTTAAAAGGTATTGTGTCACATAATGTTTGCCAGTGTTCTTTCATTGCACTTCTGTCAAAAGAAAGTGTGTGTGTGAAAGCAAAGAGACAAGGGCAGGATGTAATTCTTCTAGCCTGTGAGAACAGTCATTAGGTGTTTTCCTGAACCAATGAGCTCATTTGCGATGTAGGCCCTGGGCCACTTTTGTGTGTTGTGTTCCCACTGAACAGCATGAAATGTCACCTTTATGCAAAATATGTGACATGTAAAGATTGTTTTTATGTAGTGTATGCCACGGCACACCAGGGAGGCAGCTATGAAGAGTGACGTGGTGGAAAGCGTAGTGATCTATCTTTACCGATGACTTTCCAAAGTCCAAACTACTAACCGATTTGTAAGATGGCACCAGTGCTTTTGATCAACCAATCAGGACAATTCATTACACAAGGCCCACACATAGTAGTTGCTGGCTGAATGAAAAGTACATACCCTGGAGTACGAGGGTTTTTTTTTTTTTAATATATAAAGTACCCAGAAGTACAGATGGCCTGACTTCCTATAGTGGGAATGCTAAGAGTTCAGGGTTTCTGAAAAGTCCCTTGTTCCTGGAAAAAGGTTCCTGTGGTTTGTTAACCATGCATTCATAATGCAGATTCATCTCGTAACCTAAACACACTCCATTTTAGTGAGTCGATTGAGCCTGTGGCAAGCCAATTTAGTATTTAATCCCTCCACAGTCAAAATTGAAATTGCTGATATTTTAGGATTTAAATTTGGTATTAATCGTTAATGTTTCATCCATCCATCCATCCATCGTCCAACCCGCTGAATCCGAACACAGGGTCATGGGGGTCTGCTGGAGCCAATCCCAGCCAACACAGGGCACAAGGCAGGAACCAATCCAGGGCAGGGTGCCAACCCACCGCAGTCGTTAATGTTTCAAAAATGAATAAACAGAGACACTCCTTTAACCTTTGTATACAGTGTTTTCATCTGTCATGTGAACACTAATGATGGCTGTGTTATTTCCAAATTTGGAATATGAAACTTGGATGTTTTGTCAGTGTGAGAGGAGCATGGAGTAAGTTGCATGAGCCTCAAAGTCAGAATTTTTTATGTCATCATATGCTGAGGTTACTGTTTTCAAGCAATTTTATCAATTATTTATCTATAGTTGTTTAGCATGGACTTGCCTTCTTGCTAAATTATTTTAAAACTAGGCATATGTAGTATTTTATTATTATTATTAATGTCTATAGTTTTGACTTATATTGAGCAATCAAAATACTTTGAAGCTTTGTCTTGCAGCACTTATGTTTGATGTAAGTTGACCTCTTTTTTATGGGTCAAATTGGAAGAATACAAGAGAAACTTACAGATATGAACTCTGAAGAAAATTAAAACACTGTACAGTCTCCCAGAGCAATTCTGTTTCAGCAGTAAGCAGTGTAGCTGCTACTGTACAGCGGACATGATCAGTAAACTAGCTTGCTCTAATAAAACAATCCCTTTTTTGCTTTCCATGCTCCAGACACTCCCCAAACCTTAAAAGTCTATGGACACCAAGGGGTGCCATTTTGAGTTCCGCCAGAATGCCAAACACTGTCTACCATATGGACATCGAGAGATGCTGTTTTGCTAGCTCACTTGTTTGACAAGTTTACAGAAAGCATTGAAACTTCTCACTGCCATTGATGCTGCCATCGATTTAAGCATTCTGTAATCAGCTTTGTCAACGGATCATGCTGAAAGGCCGCACTATGTTCCAATTCCATTATGACAAGTTGTTTTTTCAGTCCTAAGCACCTCATTCTAATTGAATTTGGCCTGTATTTGGTAAATTTTAAGGCATTTTTGTGATAGTTCTACTGCTGCCCCATTTACTGCTCTTATGTTTTTTATAAATAATGCTTCACCTAATAACACAACTTTTCAGGTCAAATCATTGTGAAGAAAGTACCTAATCTCAGAAATAACAAACTTATCCTTTCGTTACTGTATATAATGGTGTGACGGTGTCTGGTATTGTATGTTGTTTAATTGTATTTATCTTACTTGTATGTATAGAAAGTTCTTCAGAACCACAGTATGTTACCTGGTAATAATAAATTGGAAGAATAGAGGCAAAACATAGTAATGATGAATCATGGGTAGTCTTGAACTAAATTTATGAAGAATTCACATGCATTGTAAAAATCAAAATAGATGTGTGTTTATAAATGGAACTCTTTCAGTGTTGGGTACTTTGTGTGCTCTGTAATGCATCTTGTGATGGAGCTTCTTGTTAAGTAAGCTAATGACAAATGAAGATTTGATACTATCAAAATAGTCATTTTTAATTATTTTTTTTCTTCATTGGCCTACAGGTTTTTCTATTAGTATGTTTTGGTATGCCTACTTTTCTGAAGAATTTTTTTTTTTACGTGTATGTGCTTTAATTCAAATTTTTAACAGATATTCAAGCAATGAGGGAGAGGGCAAGCAAACGGGTTCTGGATGGAGCAAAAATTGAATTGGTTCAGGTAAAAAGGACGGATTCTGTGCTGGTGACAAATTTGCTTTCTTGTACATCGGAGGATATGCTGAGCCTGTACATTGAAAACAAACGAGGAGGTGGCGAAATTGTGAAAGATGTAACTATGTTGGATGGAGGAATGGCCAAAGTTACACTTGAAAATTGGCAAGGTAATAGTAATTATCCAGTCCATCTTGGGTATTTTTTTTTCTTAATCAATGTAAACATTTATATAAATTTTTTTTCATTTATTATTTAGCACTTTGCATTAAGTTTATAATTTGTGACATCATTATAGTAAAATAGTTTCACTTGTAAAAGTTTAATGCATACATAGTGATCATTAATGTTTATTTACATCCTCTTTTCTTTTGCAGCTGTTGACCGATTAGTTCAGAAGATGCTTAAATTGGACGGGAGGGATTTATTGGTCAGACCATATTTTGACTGCTTTCTTCCATCACACAATGTGCAAAATTCTTCAGTTATTGCAAATGGTACAGAAGGGAATCGTGATAGCCAGGAAGAAGACATATATCAGGATTGCATGATGGAAGTGTCTGTCAGTGGCATGGAGAGTGAATGTGATGCCACCAATGAAACTGCTAAATCAACCTGCACAAGCAAAGATAGTATTTATTCTAGAATTATTTCACTTTCTGATTCCGATAAAATTACACTTCTACAGTGTAGCAGTGTAATTCAGCAGATAACTGAAAAGTGTTCTGAAATTAGTATCAAAATTACAGAAAATGAAATTGGTGTCTATGGCCCTAATGTTGCTATAGTTGAACAGCAGGCTAGTAACATCATGCAATTCATGACTACCGTGGCACAAACTCAGTTTTCATTGGATGCTGGCAAGGCGGCATTTTTATCTAACTTAACTGTTAAAGAGCGTATACTTGAGGCACTGAAGAAGGAGCACCTATCTGCCATTTACAGTGTATCTGACAGTACAATCGCTGTCACTGCACTTTCTGGTGACATGGTTAAAGCGGCCTGTGATTTGATCAGATCCTCTGTTTGTAAATTTACAATCCCTATAGAGGCTGACTATAAAGACATTTTTTTACAGGAATGGCCAAATCTGGTCAACAGTTTACATTGCTGCACTCATTCATTTTCAAGTCAAAAAGATCAGATTGAAATTATAACCCTAAAATGCCTAGAAGAGGAGAATAAATGCAAAATTGACACTTTCCTCAGCAATAAAGTTCGTCAAGAAACAGTGATTTCCATGGAACCTGGAATGCTCAAGTACATACAAAACTACTGCCATACGATCTTGGAAGATCTCTCTCAGGTCTCTATATTACCTTTGGAAGGAGAGGGCATCATTGGATTAAGAGTATGTATCTGATATTACTGCAATATATACTTATACTTCATACAAATGTAAAGTGGATCTCCATCTTACAGAGGTGCATTAGCTTCAATCGGCCATTTTACTGTCAACAATTATATGATTTTAAAATGTTTTTGTATGCACCTTTATAAAATTTCATATAATGGACAAATGTGTTGGTACCCCTCCGTGAAAAAAGAACCCACGATTGTCTGTGAAATAACTGACAAAAGAAATTGGCACCCATCATTTGCTTTAGAGTTTTGATTTAACAGAATATTTCAAGTAATAACTGAAATGAAAATGGCATGACAAAAATGAAGGAACTCTACACCTAATATTTTGTTGCACAACCTTTCAAGGCAATCCCTGTAAACAAGCAATTCCTGGAGCTCTCAGTGAGCCCTTTGCACCTGTCCACAGGTTGTTTTTGTCCCACTCTTCCTGAGCAAAGTGCACCAGTGGTGTCAGGTTTGAAGGGGTCTTCTCCAGACTACATGTTTCTGTTATTTCCATAGACGTTTAATAGGGTTCAAATCGGGGCTCATTGAAGGCCACTTCAGAATAGTCCAATGTTTTGTTCTTAGCCATTCCCAGGAGGTTTAGCTGTGTGTTTTGGCACGTTATCCTGTTGCAGGATCCACGACCTGTGACTGAGACAGAGCTTTCTGACACTGGGCAGTACATTTCACTCCAGAATGTTTTGATAGTTTTGAGATTTCATTATTTCCTGCACAGACTTGAGGCATCCTGTACGAGACACAACAAAGCAAATCCAAAAACATAAGTGAGCCTCCTCCATGTTTCACAGTAGGTATGGTATTCTGTTTTTTTTGGTTTTTTTTTTTTTGAAAGCTTCATTATTTTTTTTTTCTCCCCCATCAGTGGACACCGAGCTGAAACAACTTGCCAGAAAGCTCCAGTTTTGTCTTCTCTGTCCTTTGGATATTCTTCTAGAAGCATAGTGGCTTATCAATATGCATTTCAGGAAAATTCCAGTCTGGCCTTTTTTTGTTTTTCTTTCAACAGAGGAGTCCTTCTGGGTCTTCTTCCATTGAGCACACTGTCACTCAATATGCAAAGGATGATGTGATCAGACACTGATGGATCTCTTGACTTTTGGAGTTGAGCTTGCATCTCTTTGGAAGTTGTCCTTTGCTTTTTGTCTACCATTCTCACTCTCCTTCTGACTATTCTACAGTCCTTTTTTTTTTTTCTTTTGTGGCACCATCAAGGGAGGTTGGCTACAGTCCCATGGGCCTTTTTAAAAGTCTTAATATTTACATTTCTTGTCATAGGAACATCAAGCTGCTTGGAGACGGTCGTGTAGCCTTTGCCTTTTAACATGCTTGTCTATAATTTTTCTTTCTGATCTCCTCAGACAGCTGTCTTTTGCTTTTTATGGTCCATGTTAAGAGTGGGACACAAAGTGACACCTCCACTTCAATCAGCTATCTGATAGCACAAAGGGTGACCTGTGATATTAATTAAAAGAAAACCGCTTGTTTGAAAAAATCACTCTTATCCAATGATGATATTATTATAGATATGTATTTTCTAGGGGTACCAACAAATGTGTCCAGTCCATTTTAGGATATATTTGTAGAATAAGCAATACTTTGTCTCTCTTCATATTTGTTTTGCACAACTCAATGACATATGAAAAGCATGCAGGTATACAGGGGTCACTCACTTTTCATTTCATCACTTTGTATGAGGCATACAGCACTTCAATGGGCTGTAAAGGAACCTACAAATTTGCCCATGTATGTTACATTGAAAAATTTTGCTATAACATAAAAGTAGTGGCATAAATTTAAACATTTAAGCAACATGTTTAAACACTGAAGTGTAGTGTACATCTTGTGTTTTTATAAAGCCATTTATTTACCTTAAATATTTACTGTTTTTACCAATAAAGAATATTTAAATTAGACCTTCTTGTGATGTATACCCAAGAACCTGGTATAGCTATATGTGATGTGTTTTCTCCACTTAACATTTAAGTTTTATAATAGATGGTGAAATTAAATAAATTCCTGACTTCTCCATGCATGTAAAGTTGCTCTGTAATCAGTGATTGGTTTCAGTTCTCTACATTTACCTTTTATTTGCTTTTTATATGTTGTGCAGTTGCACGGTGATGAATGTTCTCGCCAGTTTGCTGAAGAGATTATCTGTAGCGCCATAGATTCTGTTCATACCAGAGCCATCACTCTGACTGCCCCAGGAGTAGCCCGATTCCTTGTGGATGAACAGGGCACAAATATTCTGAAAGAGATACAGACGAAATTCCAGTTGGTCATAAGCTTGGAGAGGGTTTTGTGGACTCCACTGGAATCAAGGGTAAGGAACATACTTTCATTATTTACACCAAATCAAGTTTGAAAAAAGTACCTTGAAATATTACAGTAACAACAAAAATACAATTTGTAATAATAATGTTGACCCCACTGGAATCTCTAAGATTTTTTTTTTTTTTTCCATTATTAATGTGTGGCCATTAACGCAATATTGACCCCCTTCATTTTGACACAAACTGCATGCCCAACCTACCTGGAAAGGAATCTCTCTTTCCCAAGGTTTCTTCCATTTTTTTTCCCTACAAGGGTTTTTTTTTTTTTTTTTGGGAGTTTTTCCTTGTTTTCTTAGAGAGTGTCAAGGCTGGGGGGCTATCAAGAGGCAGAGCCTGTTAAAGCCCATTGTGGCACTTCTTGTGTGATTTTTGGGCTATACACAAAGAAATTGTATTGTAATAATCATACAAATTTTACAATAATAATCAAAAATTCAGGATGACATGATTGTTGCATCAATTTTGCTTAATCCATAATAGTTTCAGACAGTATGCCCTATGAGGAAAATTCAGCAAGTGAGAAACAAAATAACTTTATGAATATAATTATTAACAAATCTTAATAGTTTGAGCAATGTAGACTGCATGTCATTTTTTTTTCTCGTCTTTTTGAAAAAGCTTGTAGAAGTGAAGCCTACCAGTGAGCCAGAAATCTATCCAAGTTGTATTGTTAGCAGCACGGACACTGCCAAAGCTGATTGGGAAAGTTTTGTGTACTAAGAAAAAAATGTTGTGGTTGATTATTATTAAAATTATCACATCTGTACACTTTAATTACGGTGTAAATAAAAAATCCCACACTAACTTTGTAGGAACATACAATCTCTGTTGAGGTGTTTTTCTGTAAGAACACAACTCTTATAAATTAGGACACTCAATTACAGTTACGTTACAAAGTCTGGTGCTTTGTTGAGGTTTTAAACAAAAGCAGTGCTAATAAGTTTATGGTGTGTAATAATTTAGTTATGATCCAGTATAAATAATTATCATGAAACTGCATTTGTGTCATGTCGCCATTTCTCACATGCAATGGAAAAACCTAGTAGCTGCCATTTTTTTTCCAAAATTGAGGGTTTTTTTTAGTTTTTGGAGTTACTTGGTCTTTCCTGACATTATAAGTATGTTCACAGTATTTTACATACTGCAAGACGAAAACCTAGCAACTCCACTGACCAATGAGGAAAGACCACCTCCCAATGAAAACGTTGGATTATAATCGCGTGATTTAAATGCTGTGACTGCATGATTTAATGGCAGGTGTTCTTTTTGTGGGTAAAAAAAACAATTATTATGTACACGAAGCTCAGGAAAAATGAAATCTAGAGATCTTTAATTATGGGGGCAACTTCATTTTCTCAATTTGCCAAAAACTTGGAAGATGAGACATACTAGGTTTTTCCATAAGTGGTGAGATTTGTACCTTCAGTATTTTATGCCTGTTTTTAGAATGTATTTCATTGCTGCTAGGGGCTGCCTCTCAAAGCAAAATGTCATACGTCACAAATGCTTTAGCTTTCTTTAACATTGTGCAGCATCATACATTAGATTCTTCCCTTGAACAACGTCAGTCTTTCACCTCGTATTTTTACATCTTCTGATTCACAATTCATAGCATTTCACTTTTCAGATTTGTTCATGTTTTTAGCGGCTTTACTAACAAATCCTTGTGTATTAAAGCAGTATTGGAACAAACTGTGTTGCTACACCCTCTGAATAATCATTTGGACACTGTTGCATTGTGTATTGCTATTTTAATGATTAAAAAAGGCAATTAACAAATGAAGACTGACAGAGCATTATAATCCTTAAAAGTGTAGGTCTTTCCTTTTGAGAAATTGTACCGTCAAAAGGAACTTGGAAACTGGAGAAGACTGACAGGCCCAGCGGCCTCATTTATAAAGCTTGCATATACATAACAAGACTTAAAATGTGCATACCCAACTTCCCACACAAACATCGGGATGTATTAAAGGGCATTTGACAGGGGACTGGGGTATGTTTATGGCAACTCTGACCCATGCATACGCAGCATTTTGGAGAAAGTGGGAAATGCAACCAAGCCAGCTAAATAATGACTCGCACTTATAATATAACTAGCTGCTTGTGGTCTTGGAGACAAAAACAACTTGAAGTTGTAATATAGTTTTACTATATTCGTGAACTTAGAAAGGCAGCCGCTGACTCTTAAGAATTACCCAGGGCAGAGAACGTGGACCCACCTGTACTTGCTGCCCCACTGGCTTTCGTAAGAAGATACTGGCAGTACCATATCTTAGCTTTATCATTGGCGTATGAGTCCTGTTAATCTTTGTCTCAAGAAAACACCTTCAGATAGACAATGTTTTTAGGAAAACTTCAAGCCTTGCCCTATGTTGCTGAGATGTTTCACTTGCACATTGTTGAGCCACGGGGATTACTTAATTTTGACGTTGTCATCTGTCATTAGCATGACATTTTTTGTTGCACAGCGGCATTTGCTGCACACAGGTCTTTTGTAGCAAGCGATGAAAAAATTTAAAGTACATGCATGCGCCATCTAGTGGCTGTCGTTCAATGTGAGCAGAGCAGACTGCTCCATATATATATATATATATATATATATATATATATATATATATATATATATACACACACACACACACACGCACACACACATTAACACCTCAAAAATGATGAGTATGATACACAGACTGCATTTTAGTTCCTTTTAACAGGTCCAATGTTGCATATTTGCACTGAAGAACTTTATTCATCAGTTTATATCAGCTACCTGTTGTCACTTCGCAGGGAACTGGCTCACAGGTCAGAAATATCTTTTCTCAGCCAGGCTTCATGCTTTCATGCCTGCTGTGCTGGAAGCCATTAACCAACCAGCGAGGGGCTACATCCTGTTTAGCTATGATGTGGGTAACATGTTTTTTGCCAACATAAAAATGAAGTTACTCCTAAAATAATCTGAGCACTTCACTGTGTATTACAATAAGAGCATCTAGCGAGAATGAAGTTGCTTTTGTAGCCATGAGCCGTGACATTCCAATAACGCAAATTGTCTGTAATGTCAACTGATGATGTGGCTTAGTGACCCGAGTCAACCCATGATTTGTTTTATTTTGAGGCCAAGTAGCTTTGGCAGCTGTGAAGGTATACTGTAAGTGTTGGCTGGCTTATTGGTAAGGCAGCAAACCAAACCCTCAGTTTTTTTATGCAACTTGTACTATTCATTATAACAGCAGTCCTGTCATTACATGTGCAAGGTAATAGCGGCTATCTGTTTAGAACACTGGTGCTTTATGGCTTTCCCTGGCCCCCAGAATGTAGAGGAGAGGCGCTATAATTCTGCATTTGATCTTGCGCTCTCCGCTGATGTTTCCAGAAATTGTTGACCCATCAAGACCCCCCCATAAAAATGCATTCATGAGATAGGCTGCTTTTCCAGCCAGTGAAGTTGTGCAGCATCATGATTGAATATGTAGGAGTTGGATTTGCAGGCTGCATGGATGGATGTTTCAGGGTGGTGTTTGAGGCACATTCGTGTACGCACATTTACCTTTCATCATAATTTCTAAAGGGAAAATTGCATAGAAAAATACTGTACATATTCCAGGTTTTATATATGTTTTTTTTTTGATGTACGCATATTTCATAAATTTTATAAGTAAGGTCTAAGGTCTGGCAGACCCAAAGCTATAAGACCAAGAGAAGACAAATTGGTGGAATTCAACAGCTTGTGTGACAGGAACCTCACAGGACAGTGACGGAAGTAAGCTAGTGTTGCTTTCAACTGTGAAGATAAAGCTTGAAGCTGCAGGTTTGACTTGTTCAGTTGCAGTAAGAAAGCCATAGCTAAACTTGCAAAATAAGACAAAGAGTCTTGTCTGGGCCAATATCCACGTACAGTGGAACCTTGGGTCACGGCCGTAATTCGTTCCAAAACTCTGGTCGCAACCCGATTTGGTCGTGACCTGAAGTAATTTTCCCATAGGATTGTATGTAAATACAGTTAATCCGTTCCGGACCATACGAGCTGTATGTAAATATATATACGCTAGCGCTCTCTCTCTCTCGCTCACTCGCTCGCTCACTGCACAGGGAGAGATAACTGTCTGTGAGGGAGTTTTCAGCCAGTAAACAAATAACCTCCCTACTCACCTGATCTGGCCCCCAATGACTTTTTTCTTTACCCGAACATAAAGGAAATATTGAAAAAAGACATTTTTCATCACATTCAGGACATCGAGTGTAATACAACGACAGCTCTGATGGCTGTTCCAGAATTGCTTTGAAGGGTGGACTAGGTGCTGTTGTTGGTGCATAGCTTCCCAAGGGGAGTACTTCGAAGGTGACCTTAGTGAAATTCAGCAATGAGGTACTTTTTCTAGGATGAGTTCATGAACTTAATTTTCAGACCTCGTATTTATATGAATGTGAAATAGTTTTGGTTCTCTGAAACTGTCCATTGTTTGCATTTACAAAACACATACTGCACTCCTGCATTAAATATGGGAGCCAAAGGGAGAATGTTCTACACATTCCACACATTTTTGTTTCTATACAAAAGAAAAGCAGCAAAAATACATAAATAAAACAAACAAAAAACACAACATCAAATGAAAGAATAGTCCCCTTGATGACTCTCGTAAACCATTCCAGGAATTTTCCCTTTCTCCTCCATGCCATAGCAAGATAGAAAAAATCTTTATGCTGTCTAAAATACCATGGTATACATGTGTAGGTGACACTTTAGAAACTGTCGAAAGTAACTGGTTTTTAAACATTATTTTTTGAAAATCTGTGTTCTGTATGGATAGGAGTGTGAGTTCAGCATTGAATTGGGGCATTTTAATCACTCAAATTGGGGCCTTGCAGTTTCCCACAGCACAGTTGCCATATCAGGTCATGAGCAGCCAGTCCATATGGTCTCTACAGTGTACAGGTTGCTCAGGATCTGGTGGGACGTATGGACTTCTTCAGCCTCCTACAAAAACGTAGGTGCCTTTTGAGCCTCTGTTTGAGCACAGAATGTACTTTGCTATTCATCCATGTTTTCTGATTGGGCGATGGGCCTGATTTTTCTTGTAGCTGCAACATCATGAAAACATTTCCTGATGAAATTAATTACTAATGATACATATTCTTCTGTGTTAGTTTATGGCCCCACCGTGGCCAATGTTTTGAACGTTTTCCAGAAAATGCTTTTGAAGTCTGTTACTGCTACTGATCTTGAACCCCCCCCCACCCCACCCCTTCAGTTTGCATATCAAGTAGATCTATGGATGATGCCTTCAACATGAGCTTTCATTTTGTGGTGGAGCACCTGGACTGTAAAGGAACTTATGTCAGAATACTGTTTGTTGACTTCAGTGTAGCTTCCAACACCATTGCCCTACACTTCTACAGACTTATCTGTATCCTTCCGTCTGTAAGTGGATTTATAGTTTTCTGATAAACCTGAAACAATATGTTCATGTGGGCTCCCACCTCTCAAACTCTCTATATTAGTACAGGTGCCCCTCAAGGCTGTGTACTTTCCCCTCTACTTTATTCTTTGTACACCAATGGCTGTAGGTCCACCGATGCTTAAGTTAAAATTTATTAAGTTTGCTGATGACACCACCATTAATGGTCTAATTACTAATGGCAGTAAAACACCATCTTGTGTCTTGGTGTGCTTCCAACAACCAAGTGCTCAGTAGCACCAAGACAGTGGAAATGGTCATTGACTTTCGCAAACAGCTGTTACACCCTCTCCCACTAGACATTGATTCTGTAGTCCAATCTGGTGGAATCCTTCATATCTTTTGGCACAACTATCACATACACTCTCAGCTGGGACAGTAACATCACTAAAAGGTCACAGCAGAGATTTTACTTCTTACACCAACTAAAGAAATTAAATATTTCCCAGCCAATCCTAGTTCATTTTTACAGAGCCATAGCTGAAAGTATAGTAATGTTCTCCATTGTTATCTGGTTTGGTTCAGCAATGGCTCACTCCAAATCTAAATTACCGTATGTTGTTAGGTCTGCTGAGAAAATAACCGGCTGTGCCCTTCCATCCGTGTCAGACCTGTATACATCTTGTGTCACTAACCATGTCAAAAGGATCACCACGGATTCATCTCGCCCAGCTCATCACTTGTTCTAAAAACTCTCCTCTGATTAACGCTTAAAGTCAATTAAAACTAAAACGGACACCTCAATAGTTTCTTTCCCAGAGCCATAACCTTTTCACACCAGTAATTTAGCCTGTCTTCTTTGTATATTCTTGCATTCTTTCATATACTGTATGAAGGTGTGTGTGTGTACAGTGTATGTACATATGTGTGTGCACGTGCATATACAGAAGACTACACACACTTGTACATCATCATTTGTACATCTCTTTATAATTGTCCTATTCTGCAACTTTGTTTGACGTTTTTCTTTATAATTTATGCTATTTGTTATTTGTATGTGATGTTATGTTCCGTTATAAACCGCTCCAAATCTTCCAAGACCTGTACACTAAGTACTGGCAAATAAAAGTGATTCTGATTCTGAAAACAGTCCAGGAGGATGAATTCTACCCCCATTTTTGTTTCAAGCTGATCAACTCATTTCAGCAGCTGGCAGTATATGGAAGCTGAAAAAGAGAGATGTTTGCTATCGGCTAACTACAATGACAATAACCCCCTCCGGATATGGGTATTCTTGATGCTGTTCGCTCTAAGCATAATTTGAGCACCTCTTTGATATTAGCAACTTCAGAAAAATAAACACTGGCAACTAAAAATACACTGAGCTCTCCAGGCTGGCGAAATGGTCAGCGTTTTATTATTAAAGGTTTCTAATGCAGTGAACAGAAACATATTGTATTTATGTTAAATTTGCATGTATTTGCTTAACAGATGATTTTATCCAAAGTGACTTACAAAAGAGGTGAACGTAAGTAAGCATCACTCTGGGGGACTGTTTGGGAACAAGGGTGATAGGACAAGGTTACAAAACCGATCAGAACAAGTGAAGAGCTCAAAACATAAGCAAGTTACAAAAGCCTATATGTTAGTGTTGAAGCAGGCAGACACGGCAGGGGCACCCTCAGCCCCAATGAAGGCACTTGGAGACTCAGGACAGAAAGCAGAATTAAGCTTTATTGTATGGCGCGCATACAGACTCACTTAAGATGGAACAATGAGTCCCCAGCAATGGGCACCTTTTTATTTTATTACAATTCTTATCATTGAAGTCATTATTCTTCCTCGTCTGACTTCTAGCATTCCATTGCTCTAGTCCTGCCTCTAATTAATTCCACCAATAATTCTTAGTTAAGGGGGTGTCAAACCCCGCTCTGTCCATCTTATCTGTTTGATAAGGGCTATTCTATCCCCCTACAGTGATTTGCAACCAAAGAGTTCACATTCCCCTCTCTAAAGCGAGGGCCCAATTCTTCAGCTCTCCAGCACATCTGACCTTTTGACATATGAAAAACTAGTGTTTTCAGGCTTCTACAAAATAATAAAAATATATCTAGCATAAGCCTTTTTAATTCTACCTCTTGCTTCTTAATGCTTAGTGACATCATATTATATCTACTTGTCTATTATATCTAGTTGTCTCAAGTCTTGCGCACACAGGGCAAGTGAGAATTTTGAATGGAGGTGGGCAGCTTGTGCCACCAGCTACGAGTAACACGTGAAAAGAGTCTGAATTGTGATTTGATGGCACACAGGGGTATCGGTCATCTGCAGACTTGAGTGAACAAAAAGCTTCACAAATGTTTCCATACAGTGCCTTGCAGCAGTATTCACACCCCTTGACGTTGTCTTATTTTGTTGCATTACAACCTAGAATTGAAATGGATTTTTGGGGAGTTAGCACCATTTGATTTGCACCACTTTAAATATGCATTTTTTTCTGTGACACAAACAATAAAGACAAAAAAAAATGAAATCCTGAGTGTTCATAGGTTTTTATCTACCAGAGGCAAAACTTTGTAGAGTCACCTTTTGCTGCAATTCCAGTTGCAAGTGTCTTTGGGAATGTCTCTATTATCTTGGCTCATCTCTCCATTAGGATTTTCATTCATTCCTCAGGGCAAAATTGCACCAACCCCTGCAAGTTAAGATGGGTTGTGTTGGTGTACAGCCAACGTTGTGCCACATATTCTCCATTGGATGGAGTCTGGGCCTTGATTTATTTGGCCATTCCAAGACTTTTAAATGTTTCCTTTAAACCACTCCAGGGTAGCTTTAGAAATATGTTTAGGTCATTGTCTTGCCGGAAGGTGATCCTTCCTCCCAGTCTCAACTGTCTGGCAGACTGAAACAGGTTTTTGTTAAGAATTGTTCAGTATTTAGTGCCATCCATCTTTTCTTCAATCCTGACCAGTTTTCCTACCACTGATGATGAAAAGTCATCCCATGATGGCCAAAGAGTTGAATTTTAGTCTGGTCTGACCAAAGAACCTACTTCCATGTGTTTGGGTAGTCCTCCACATGCTGTTGGGCAAACTCCAAATGTGTTTTCTTATTTATTTTCCTTTAAGCAGCGACTTTTTATTTGACCAGTCTTCCATTAAGCCACACTCCGTGGAGTGCACGGCTTAAAGTGGTCCTATAGATGGATACTCCATTCTCTGCTGTGGATCATTGCAACTCCTGCAGTGTTATCCTTGGTGTCTTCGTTGCATTTGTAATTAATGCCCTCCTTGCCTGGTATTTTGAGTTTTGGTAAGTGGCCTTCTGTTGTCAGGTTTGTGGTAGTGCCATAATCTTTCCAGTTTGCTCAAAAGGATTTACTGGTGCTACATGGGATATATATATATTTTTTTTATAAACCAACCCTGATCTACTGTATACTCCTCCACAACTTTGTCTCTGATCTGTTTGAAGTGCTCCTTGGTCTTCATGTTGCAGAGTCAGGGGCCTTTCAGAACAGGTCTGTTTATTCAGATGTCATGTGACACTTTGATTGCACACAGGTGGACTGAAATTAACCAATTGTGTGACTTCTGAAGTTAATTGGTTAGACCATTATTTAATTTAGAGGTTTTATACTAAAAGGGATTGATACATATGCACTCACACCTTTTCAGTTTTTCCAGTTTTTCAGTGCTATCGGTATGTCCTCAGGACCCCAATCCATTGAACTGAATTAAGTACAAGTATGTTTGATAATGTTATGTTTATGGGTGGGGGTTGATGTGTTTCGAACCTAGTTTTGTTAAACTTGACTTGCTTGTATGGAATGTTATTTGATTTTAATAAAATCAGTAAAATGCAAATATATATATATACTGTATACTTTCCAGCTGCACTGTATATTCACAGCGCATCACTTTTTCCACATTTTTTACAGCCTTATTCCAAAATGGATTAAATTCATTTTTTTTCTCAGAATTCTACACACAACACCCCATAATGACAACGTTTTTGCGAGGTTTTTGCAAGTTTATTAAAACAACGACCCTAAGCACACAGCCAAGATATCAAAGAAGTGGCTTCAGGACAACTCTGTGAATGTCCTTGAGTGGCCCAGCCAGAGCCTAAACTTGAATCCGATTGAACATCTCAGGAGAGATCTTAAAATGGCTGTGCACCGACGCTTCCCATCCAACCTGATGGAGCTTGAGAGGTGCTGCAAAGAGGAATGGGCGAAACTGGCCAAGGATAGGTGTGCCAAGCTTGTGGCATCATATTCAACAAGACTTGAGGCTGTAATTGCTGCCAAAGGTGCATCGACAAAGTATTGAGCAAAGGTTGTGAATACTTATGTACATGTGATTTCTCAGTTTTTTTATTTTTAATAAATTTGCAAAAACCTCAAACTTTTTTCACGTTGTCATTATGGGGTGTTGTGTGTAGAATTCTGAGGAAAAATATGCATTTAATCCATTTTGGAATAAAATGTGGAACAAAATGTGGAAAAAGTGATGCGCTGTGAGTACTTTTCAGATGCACTGTATATACAGTATATAGGCAGATAATGTTTATCTACTATGTCATAAAGGTATGTTTGTGTAAATATAGTACCGCAGCATTTTACCGCACAATGTGTGATAAGATGAGCCTGAGTGCACCCTTACTATTTCATAAAGATCAGACATTAACGAGGACAAACTTAGGGAGCTCAGTCTTTTCTTTAGCTTCACTTGAAGACATCCCCTGCTTACTCCATTTCTCTTGGTTTTTGCTTCATTTGCCATTCAGAAAGTGGCAGCTTGGTAGCTCCTGGACTTAAGTGCTGGCGATGTCTTGCGCTCATAGTAATAAGTAATTAAGTTGAAGGGTACATCTAAGAGGGTCTTATTAGAGTGTGTATGCCTGGTAATCAACTTTGTAAGCACCACAATGAAACATAGTGCATATAAATATTTACACAAAGACATTGGTGATTTAAAGACTTGCTTTAATTTAGTATATGTTCCCTAGCTAAAATGCAGCATTTCTATCTTAATTCAGGATATTTGGGGATCTGCAACCAATTTTACATTTATGAACTCCTTTGAAAGAAATTCTTCATCTTGTGAAGACAACATTCTGTCTCCAGCTCATTCTGGTGTAATGTTTAATGACCTTAATAAACCAGTTCAAGGTAAATATTTATTTTTTGAAGTGTAAAGTTAAGATTATGGTTTTTCTGAAGAACTTTTAACTGTTCTGGCTTAGCTGGACATTAGAAGGCAGTGATAGCGCAGGCCTCAGTTGAACTTGTCTTAAATTATAAAATTTGACAACATTTGTGTTTTTTTTATTTTACATGGATCTTTATTAAATAGACATTTATAGAGAATAAATTGCCTTTAAGAAATTACTTTTGGGAATTCAAAAATTGTTAGGTGTTTTTCTATTCCAGTATTTCTATAAGTATTGTTGGTATTAATTTTTATTTGCAGGCCTTTTAGAAGAGGCTAAACGTCTGGTGTCAGTTATTGGAAAAGAGTCGGATAGCCTTCCCAGAATATATACTCAGATGGGCAACTCTGAAGAAGACCTCTACACAGATGAAAATGTCAGCTGTTCAGACAACGAAGATGTAGAAGTAATGGAGCAGTCTGCAAATGAGATCGAGTTTGTTGCAGCTTATAGTCCAAATGAAGTAAAGAGTACAGACAACAATCTTGAAGATGATGCTATGCTTTCCCTCGCCATTCAGTTCTCCATGGATGCAAAAGATTCAGAAGAAGAGCTGAAGAGAGCTCTTGAAATGTCTAAGAGAATGGCTGATAGCAACGGTGCCCCTGCATTGTCGAACGTGACTGGTGCCTTTGTGAATTGTATTGAGGATGAAGTCAAGGCGGCTCACAAAGCAGAGATCCTAGTTTATGCTGGTTACAGTACTGATCTTATCAGAGTAGACATAGCTTTAAATAAAAAAATAAGTTTGAAACAAGCAGAAGAAACTGTTGAAAGCAAGTCATTCATGAATTTGTCCGAGCACTTGAATCACTGCATAGACCTTATACAAAGGAAACACGCTGTGGATATTAGCATCCAGGGAACGTGCGCCAAAGTACAAGGATTTCAAGAATATGTCTCCGAGGCAACTCGTGAGTTAAACATGATCATTCTCAAACCTCCACCCCATTTACCTGATCCCGATCTCCTAAAAAGTGTTGAGTGGGTCTGGTACAATATGCAATCAAAGCCTGTTCCTTATACGCCACGTGATACTCTCTTAATAGAATGTGCTTGGAAGCAGAAAGAGAAGAAAATTGATATTGATCTTGATAAACAACCCTGCATAATTAATTTTGAAAAGATGGAGCAGTATAACATCGCTGCTGGGACATCTTTCCCAATTGCTAGGAATCCAAAGAGCATTTTATACAGGCATAATGATCTTGTTGGTATGTACTTGTATTCCTTTATGCTTTTCATATATAATAGTTCTTGCTTAAATAAATACATGTTGATGTTTAATTCAGAAATTTCTCTGCATTACAAGCACTTGATATTAGAATAGCAATACAGTAATCCCTCCTCCATCGCGGGGGTTGCGTTCCAGAGCCACCCGCGAAATAAGAAAATCCGCGAAGTAGAAACCATATGTTTATATGGTTATTTTTATATTGTCATGCTTGGGTCACAGATTTGCGCAGAAACACAGGAGGTTGTAGAGAGACAGGAACGTTATTCAAACACTGCAAACAAACATTTGTCTCTTTTTCAAAAGTTTAAACTGTGCTCCATGACAAGACAGAGATGACAGTTCAGTCTCACAATTAAAAGAATGCAAACATATCTTCCTCTTCAAGTCAGGAGCAGATGTCAGAGAGAGAGAGAAAAAAAGCAAACAAATCAATAGGGCTGTTTAGCTTTTAAGTATGCGAAGCACCGCGGCACAAAGCTGTTGAAGGCAGCAGCTCACACCCCCTCCATCAGGAGCAGAGAGAGAGAGAGAGATAGAGAGAGCCAGAGAAAAACAAACTGAAAAATCAATACGTGCCCTTCGAGCTTTTAAGTATGCGAAGCACCGTGCAGCATGTCGCTTCAGGAAGCAGCTTGCACAGAAGGTAGCAACGTGAAGATAATCTTTCAGCATTTTTAGACAAGCGTCCGTATCGTCTAGGTTTGCGAACAGCCCCCCTGCTCAATCCCCCTACGCAAGAGAGAGACGGAGAAAAGTAAGTTGGATAGCTTCTCAGCCATCTGCCAATAGCGTCCCTTGTATGAAATCAACTGGGCAAACCAACTGAGGAAGCATGTACCAGAAATTAAAAGATCCATTGTCCGCAGAAATCCGCGAACCAGCAAAAAATCTGCGATATATATTTAAATATGCTTACATATAAAATCCGCAATGGAGTGAAGCCGCGAAAGGCGAAGCACGATATAGCGAGGGATTACTGTAATGATTAATATTTTGAATAAGCTTTATGTACAGTAGAAGTTCTTCATTATTTCTGAACACTATGGATATCAAACTCAAACACAGCTCCTGTAGCCACCATTCATGTTCTACTGACATATCCCTATGTGGGATGTAATAAAGTATGAGAGAGTCCTTTGTAATAAAGACTAAAAATCTAAATCTCATGTGGCATTAACGAAGAGAAAAAAATTATATCCTGAATAATATTCAGTAATTTGATCTTCTGCTCTTATACTAAATTTCTCATCAAATGACATAGTGATGTCTTTTTTGGTACTTTTTATGCCAGTCTGTTGCATCAGGAGTCTGATTATTTATTAATGCATGTACAGTGCCTGGGTGTTTTTCCTGCTTTGTTGCATTACATCCTGGAATTAAAATGTCTCTCTAGTCTCAAATTTCTGTTAAACTAAAACTGGTTTTCCTCAAGAGTTGCCCTATATCTAGTGCCATCTATCTTTCCTTTAGTCCTGACCAGTTTTCTTGTCCCTGCCGATGGAAAAACATCCCCACAGCATGATGCTGTGACGGAGAGTGTTGGATTTGCACCACACTTGGCATTTCCTATAATGGCCATAAAGTTCAGATTTATTCTTGGTCTGACTACAGAATTTTCTTCCATATGTTTGGGTCGTCCGCCACATGCTGTTGGGCAAACTCCAAACGGGTTTTCTTATTTATTTTTCTTTAAGCAGTGACTTCTTTCTGGCCTCTTTTCCATAAAGACCCACTCTGTGGAATGTATAGCTTAAAGTGGGATAGATACTCCTATCTCCGCTGTGGGTCTTGCAGCTCCTTCAGCGTTTTCCTTGGTGTCTTTGATTAATGCCCTCCTTGCCAAGTCTATGAGTTTGGGTGGGTGGCCTTCTCTTGTCAGGTTTGTGGTGGTGCCATTTTCTTTCCATTTTGTTGTAATGGATTTAATGGTGCTTCATGGCATATTCAAAGTCATTGTAATTTATGTATACTGTGTTTGCATTACCAAGGGGGGCTACTACAACATCACCCACCCCCCATTCTTCAACAGTACCTGTTGTGGTAGTTGTGGTATTTGTACCGAACTAAAAATTTTAGTATCAATCCAACATTAATACACAGTACAATGAGAGTCCTATTTACAGCGCTATGAAAAATTATTTGCCGTCTTCCTGATTTTTCTGTTTTTGCTTGTTCATTACACTTGTTTCTGATCACCACACAAATTTAGTATAATATAAAAGTCAACTGGGGTTAACGTAATATGCAATTTTTAAATGATCATTTGATATATTGAAGGAAAAGTTTACCAACATCTCTATCACCCATGTGAAAACGTAAATAACCACCTAAACTTAAATACTTGGTTGTTCCACTTGTAGCAGCACTGACTTCAATCAGACACTTCAAGTAACAGGAGATCAGCGTTTGACATCTCTGTGGAGAAGTTTGTCTTCACTACAGAAATTTTTTCAGCTCCGCCACACTGGAGGGTTTTTGAGTATGAACGGCCCATTCAAGGGTCCTGCTATAACATATACATTTTTTTTCTCCTTCTTGTCAGAGGTGGATGTGCTCTTATGTTTTCGGATTATTGTCCTGCTGCATAATCAAATTGTGCTTAAGCTTCAGATCACAGACTCCTGACCGGACATTCCTCTTCAGTACTTTCTGGTAGTTTCTCTCAGTTATGCCATGTCACCCAGGACTTGAAACAGCAAAGCATCCCACACCACCACACTACCACCACCATGATTGACTTTTGCCATGATGTTCCTATTGTGCTAGCTTTGCAACAGTTGCAGTGGGACCGATGTCTTCCACACAGTTCCAATTTTGACTTATCAGTTCACAAAAGGTTTTAGGGATAGTCAAGGTGTTTTTTTGGCAAGTTTTAGATGAGCCTTTGTACACTCTGTCTGTCTAATGGTGAAATCATGAACACTGATATTAAGTGACCGGAGAGAGGCTTGCAGTTCCTAGGATGCACATTAGGGTTTTTTGTGACTTCCCAGATGAGGATTCAATGTGCTCTTGGAGTAATTTTGCTGAGCTGGCAACTCCTGGATAGATTTACCAAACTGCTCTTGACCTGAGGATAAAACGTGACCCATAGTCTAGTGGCACAAGTGACAACGGTCCTGCTCTGTTTGCCAAAATGGACAACGTAAGAAAAGTGACACTGTAGCATAACAGAGGTCTTCAGTAATATACTGTTTGCATTGCTAAGGCCCAGTCGAATATGGGATCCTGCATTTTGTCTCCAAAAAAGTATCTACATGAATAGGAGCGATGACTTGAGCACTCGTATCCTTGCATCTGAAGAAACAGAGGCAGAACTCCGTGAATATTAATTTATGTTTCATCAACAGTTCAGACCCAGAGATCTGTTTATGCAAGACCGTCAACCATGCTTGTTGGGGACCAAAGATAAAAGACAATATAAAAATGGTGTTAAATGTGACAAGTAAACTGGGGCAAATATAACATGGCTCAACACACTCTTGCTATTTGCACCATACCATAATCATGAAATGCACAATAAGTAAGAGTAATAACTTTAAAAGATGGTCTTCCGCCATGCCAACTGGACAAGCAAGTCTGAACATCCGCTGTATAAAAATGACTTTTTCTGCCTCATTTCCTATATTTGGTACTGTGGGTAGATGACCCTCAATGATCGTCCCAGTGTCTATAGAACACAAAAGTTTAAATGTTTAATTTTGCACATAGTTATTACTAGCAAAATACCCGCGCTTCGCAGCGGAGAAGTAGTGTGTTAAAGAGGTTATGAAAAAAAAAGGAAACATTTTAAAAATAACGTAACATGATTGTCAATGTAATTGTGTTGTCATTGTTATGAGTGTTGCTGTGTTTTATATATATAAAATACACACACACACATATAAACATATATATACATATACATATACACATATATATACATATCTACATATATATATATATATATATATATATATATATATATATATATACATATACACATCCACACACACACACACGCTTTATGGGTGATGATTGTTTTACTCTTTTTATCTTTATTTTATTTTATTGTACAATCAACTCCTATCTGCGCACAGCAGGGCAGCCGTGGGCGGATGCGTATGGTGTATTCACTCCATGTTATCGTGCATTGCGCTGTCAGTGGTATTTTGATAAAAGAATTTGAACAACATATAAGAAGCGTATAAATTATTAAACAGTAAAACATTAACATTTAAGAAGTAAAGTTACATTAAGTACTACTGCAGTGCCTTCGGGTATACCTCATTTTTTGTTTGCCCATTACATGCTTAAATGTATACATTTTTTGGTGCACCTACCCGAGAACACGCGACATATAACTGAGCGTGGGAGAAGCATGGATTTTAAACACGCGTTGAGTTCATCTGCTGGTCTCCCTCGTGGAATAACTGGTAATGTTTGACTAAAATGTACAGCGAGTAAAACGACATTACCTCCTATTTTTTTTTTTACGATCTCTGAGATCTTGCTTTTTTCGGTTCAAGGCTTCATAAGCTCTTTTATGTTGTATGGTGTACTTATCACAAACCATCATCTTTGAATGTTGCAAGACTCTCGCCTTGTATGTAGATCGGGGTAATTACATTCATTGCATTCCTAGTCTGAATCACAATCTGATTGTATGGGTGGTTACCTGGCACTGTAGGGTTGCCACCCGTCCTTTAAAATACGGAATCGTGCCGCGTTTGAGAATGAAATTGCGCGTCCCGTTTTGAATCAATACTGGACGGGATTTATCCCGTATTTTTTTTATCATTTTTTTTTTAAAGCAGCGTCTCATGCAAATCATCCCACACGCATTTTATGAAGATGTCTCCTTTCCTACTTTTGATTGGGTAATACTTGATGTCATCGTTAGTTTGATTGGTGTTTTTTACTGTCCAGTGAGGAGGGTGTGTCTTTTAAGTAGAGTCTGCAAAGTGTTGGCACTGAGATGTGGCGTCAGCGCCATAGTTGAAGCCCCTAACGTTGCGGTCAGCAAGTCGGCTAACATCCGCCATGTGCCGTCTTTCAGTTGCGAGAAGCAGATCATAGAATGGTTGAAACTGTTGCCCCTAACGTTGCGCCACGGCGTGTGGTTCGTTTATACCTCGTGTCTTCTCATTAAACTTTTATCTCGCGAATATGTTATTGCAATCCGCAGCGGGAGCGTTTCTATAAACTTAATTTAAACTTACGTTTTACACCGTGCTTTGTTTCCCTTATGAACATGCTTGTATGCTTAACTCGCTCCGTTCTCAATTGTTTAATTAATTTTTTGCTCTTCGCTGTTTGCGGCTGTTCCTCCATTTCCCCCTACTTCGTTCTTTTATCTCGCGAATATGTTATTGCAATCCTTAACAGGAGCGTTTCAATAAACTGATTGAAAATAGTTTTGCATTTACCTTTTTAGTAAAAGGCGAGCTTTTAAGCCTGAGAAATCACCCCGTAAATGCACACGTTTAATTGGACATGTGTTAATATGTATGGTTACACAGTATTAAAAGACAGTGAACAACGTCAGTTACCTTTCTTCCCGCGTTTGATAAAAGGTGAGCTTTTAAGCCTGAGAAATCACCCCGTAAATGCACACGTTTAATTGCACATGTGTTAATATGTATGCTTACACAGTATTAAAAGACAGTCAAAAATTAACGTCATTTACCTTCGTTCCCGCGTGTGACTCGTGCTGTAAATGTCTTCCTTGTTTTTAGTTCACGTGATTACGTAGGAGGCGTGATGACGCGATACGTGACTCCGCCTCCTCCATTACAGTGTATGGACAAAAAATATGTTCCAGTTATGACCATTACGCTTTGAATTTCGAAATGAAACCTGCCTAACTTTTGTAAGTAAGCTGTAAGGAATGAGCCTGCCAAATTTCAGCCTTCCACCTACACGGGAAGTTGGAGAATTAGTGATGAGTGAGTCAGTCAGTCAGTGAGTGAGTGAGTCAGTGAGGGCTTTGCCTTTTATTATTATAGATTAGCGCACATACTGAGATTTGAGTTGTATTGGAATGAAGCATTTAATTATAGGTTTATGTTAATCGGCTACTAGCATTTAATGTTTAAATGGTTTTCTGTATATACTCTCTAACTGCTATATTATACAGTAACTTTAAATATGCTGGCATAAAATATTGATGATTGTCTTAGTTTGTTTGAAACTTTTAGTCACTTTGAAACTAATATGACTATGAAGAAATATTTACATATACAGTAATCCCTCGCTATATCGTGCTTCGACTTTCGCGGCTTCACTCTATCGCGGATTTTATATATAAGCATATTTAAATATATATCGCGGATTTTTTGCTGGTTCGCAGATTTCTGCGGACAATGGGTCTTTTAATTTCTGATACACGCTTCCTCAGTTGGTTTGCCCAGTTGATTTCATACAAGGGACGCTATTGGCAGATGGCTGAGAAGCTACCCAACCACAGCGCGTATTATGTATTAAATAAAACTCCTCAAATATATTGTGAGCACGGGGGCTGTTCGCTCCCCTAGAGGACACGGCCGCTCCTCAAATAACACTGAAAGATTACCTTCACAGTGCTCCCTTCTTTGCTGGGCTTACATGTGGCTGCTTTGCAAACGATATGCTTCCCTCATGGTGCTTCGCGTACTTAAAAGATCAAACAGCATGTATTGATTTTTGATTGTTCTCTCTCTCTCTCTCTCTCTCTCTCTCTCTCTCTCTCTCTCTCTCTCTCTGCTTGCTCCCTTCCTCGCAGCTACTTTGTCCAGCGGTGCTTCGCATACTCAAAAGCCAAACAGCCTTATTGATTTCTGACTGTATGCTTTTTTTTCTCTCTCTCTCTGATGCGCACTCCTTTGAAGAGGAAGATGTGTTTGCATTCTTTTACTTGTCAGACGGAACTGTCATCTCTGTCTTGTCATGGAGCACAGTTTAAACTTTTGAAAAAGAGACAAATGTTTGATTTGCAGTGTTTGAATAACGTTCCTGTTGCTCTACAACCTCCTGTGTTTCTGTGCAAATCTGTGACCCAAGCATGACAATATAAAAATAACCATATAAACATATGGTTTCTACTTCGCGGATTTTCACCTTTCGCGGGGGGGGGTCTGGAACGCAACCTCCACGATGGAGGAGGGATTACTGTATAATATGGCTGGCACAGTGGCACAGTCTTGGTGCTACTGCCTCTAGGTAAAGAGAGATGGGTGTGCGTTCCAGATACTCTCAGTGTAGAGTTTACATGTTCTCCCCGTGTCTGTGTGGGTTTCCTCCGGGTGCTCCAGTTTCCTCCCACTGTTCAAACACATGCAGGTTAGGTCATTTGGTAACACTAAATTGACCCTAGTGTGTGCACTGGCACCCTATCCAGGGTTCCTTCCGGGCAACCTGTGCAAGCTCTCCACCCGGGGGCCCAGGTCTGCATTAAACGGGTTTGAAAATGACATGACTTAAATGCATTTTTGTGCAATATTACTAATGTTTATTTCTTCATATTGACTAGAATGCGAGGACAAGATGGTGTCAGTTCTGCCTGAAATGACCAGAGTAAATGAAGCCACAACTGAGTATCAAGATATAGTCAAGGAATTTTATAATACAATTAATGAATATCACAACAAAATAAAAATTGTTAAGGTATGTTTTTTTTTTTTTAAGTTTTTTTTATTGTTTTTTTCAAATTTACCATGGTTTAGGACCCTTTTAAGTTAGGGGTAAAGAACAGCAGTTTACAAGAAGCAAATGTTCACGTCATTGCTGAAGATGTTTGGTTTTTTCAAGGATCATTCTGCAATCTTGATTTGATTTTTGATTTCATTTACTTTTTAATAGTCTTTTTGCATGACCTTTGGGGGTCAGAGTGCAGATTGGTAATAAACTAAAAATTTTGTTCAGTTGTTTCATTCTTTTGAAATCAAACATGGGTTATGGCCAGAGATTAGAAAAAAATACTGACTTGGATTTATTTATTTTGAATTTTTCTAGTAGTAGAAGACTATTTCTTTTTGTATTACTTGTATGCCTGTCTTACCCTTCAAATATTCAGAAGATAAACTGGTTCTGATTTTTGTAAATCCATTACTTTCTTTCATTGAGGTTTCTATTTTTTCGATAAGTATGAAGTGCATCAGTCAGCTTTTAAGTAAAAACTTAAACAAGAAATTTTGAAGCCGATGTTAATATCTTCTTTGTTTATCCTAAGATTGCTTTAGCATTTAGGTCCTTACTTTTACTGTTAGCATTTATCCAGCTCCATACCAATTATGATTCCACATAATCAAGTTCGGGGTCAGGTTGGGTCTGAGCCTACACTAGCAGCATTGGATGCAGGGTAGGAACCATTGGGCACTCTCGCCCACTAGCCTATACCCATTTGTACTTGGCCTGTTAACGAAATCTGTACATCTTTGAGTTGCTGAATGAAATACCGGAGAACTTTAAGAAGACATATATGCAGACAAAGGTAAAACAACTAAACTCCAAACAGATTTGGAGCTGTGAGGCAAAAAAATGTGACACTATCATTTAGGACTAGTTAAAGTAAATACCATTTTAGAAAGCTGGTATGTAGAAGTTATTCTTGCAATTTTTATGTTGTGATTGACAGAAGTTACTTAAACAACAAATACTGAAAATAGAAACTGTTCATACAATGTTTTTATAGTCCCAATGTGATCTGTGCGTAATACAGTTAGGTCCATAAGTATTTGGGCAGTGGCACAATTATCATAATTTTGGCTCTAATATGCCACCACAGTGGATTTGAAGTGAAGAAATAATTACATTATTGAAGTGTAG
Source organism: Erpetoichthys calabaricus (assembly GCF_900747795.2). Lineage (NCBI taxonomy): Eukaryota > Metazoa > Chordata > Cladistia > Polypteriformes > Polypteridae > Erpetoichthys > Erpetoichthys calabaricus. The sequence goes on along the minus strand of NC_041406.2, from coordinate 23,132,738 downwards.
GCTTTCAGCATTAATTCAGAGTGTTGAACAGAAATATTGTATGAAACATTTAGGAATGACAGACATTTTTATACATGGTCTCCCTCCATTTACAGGAGCTCAAAAGTATTTGGACATTCGACTGACATGCCATTCCATAGCCAGGTGGTAGCAGGTCCCTCATTGTTGCATTAACTTATTAAGCAGGTAGAAGGTCTGAAGTTGATTCCAAGTGTGGAATTTGCATTTGGAAGCTGTCACTGTGAACTCTCAATATGAGGTCCAAAAAGCTGTCCATGCAAGTAAAACCAGGCCAAACAAACCCTTTATATAGATAGCAGAAACACCAGGAGTGGTCAAATCAGCCATCTGGAACATTCTTAAAGAGAAGGAATGCACTGGTGAGCTCAGCAACACAAGGAGGCCTGGACAGCCATGAAAGACTACTGTGCTGGATTATGGCAGTAACCGCTTAACCCAGGAGACGCTCTGGCTTAACTATTTTTACGTAGACTTCCGAGCCCAAGAGAGACAGAGGGTTAACGCCATGGAGGTTAAACAAAAAATACTAAAATTGTGTCACATGGCTGCTATGAGTATCAATGTTTTTTTCTGGTATTTTCTTTACTGACATAATTATATTACTAGTATCAAATTAATTAATTTAATGAAATTAGTTAAGAGAATGGATAAACTGATTGTGTGTCTTAATTTTCAGAATGTAGCATGGCAAGAATTGTCAACAAATACTGAGAAGCATCATATGTTGTTGACAAATCCAACAGAGGAAGTCCTCAAAAATACTCAATAATAATAGTAATAAATAATAGTAATGTAAAGATAGCCTATTTAGGCAGCATATGAATTGTAATGCACCAACTTCTTAAACTAATAAAAATACAGAAGGTGAGCTTGTATCATGAGTGTGTTGTTTCCATTTCCTGTTGTAAACCTGTAATCAAGTAAATTATGTGCTAACTTTACAGATCGAGAAGGTAGCGAACAACCTTCTGTATAACCAGTACATACTAAAGAAGGCCAGTATGACGGGCAGTACTGAGGGTGAGGTGGAAAGGACTCTCTTTCATGGAACCAGTGAACACAGTGTAAAAGAAATCTGTATTCATGGTTTTAACAGGAGTTTTTGTGGAAAAAATGGTAAGTGTATCTCATTTAATTTTGAAGTTCTGCAACAGATAGTTCTCACTTTTCTAACAAGATTCCTAGGTACACAGTTCAGATTGCTAGTTATTTGTAATTTATCCATTAATGTAAATATACTTGTAGGTATAAACATTGTAAAGGTGACTAGGTAAGTAGACACCTCAAGGAGTAGTGGTGGGGGGGTTGGGGTACCACCCTGGTAGCGGGGGAGGTTGGGGTACCACCCTGGTAACCCCTTTTAATCATAACAAAAAGAACAGCTGACAAACGACTCAAACAAAAAAAGCAATAGTTTTAACACTTGGGCAGGCATTCAGGAGCTCTGTCCTTCACTATCTGATACCACTTTCTGGGAAAAGGACCACTTTATAGGACTCAGATCGGAAGGAGCGGAGTGTTCTCTGGATGGTGGATCATCCTTCTTGGATGTTTTTTCCTTGGCTGGGGAGGAGGAAAGAGAAGCAAATGTTAGCATTGACATCTCCACTTATCCCAGGGTGGAACTACGCACCTCACCAAAGGCAGGAAGGTGGTGGTCCCCAAGCACTCATGAATGAACGCAGTTACAGAAAATCTCAATCACTCAATGGTAAAACTCAAAAAAGATCAAGTTGATTTGGCTTCACAGCACACAGCTTCAAGTTGGATAACACATCACACTCGACGACTGCAGCTGCAGGGTCATACTTCCTTCAGAGTGTTATATTACACAACTAAGAATTGCAAGGGATGACTTGATTACACGACTCCCTCACGACTGCTCAGCATAGTTTCACATTTTCAAAATGATGTCAGCTTGCTCTTCTAACAACATCTGTTTTTGAGCATAGCTCTGCAGCTTTCCGTGCCAAAGAATCCTAAGCTGCTGACAGGCCAAAACGTGGGAATTGTGCACATGTGATAAGTGGAAGATGGTGTGTAGCATTATTCCAAGTTACAATTGCTGTGTGGATTAAGTCTAAAATTTAATTCTAACTAATATTTGTAGATCTGACGGCGTGTTTTGTGTTTAAAGGTCGCAACGGATAAGGCTGAAAGACATTATTTATCTCTTGTTTACCTCCTAAACCATGCTTCATTTTTTAAATAAATACATAAATCATTTTCATGAGATATTTTCACAATTTTTATTCATGCTACAGTTTGGAGTCTTAAATTAATTGGAGCTGTTTTTGAAAGATCAACATACAGCAAATATGTCAAAAGTGAAAAATGTTACTGCGGTGGCCTGGCGCCCTTCCCGGGGTTTGTTTCCTGCCTTGCACCCTGTGTTGGCTGGGATTGGCTCCAGCAGACCCCCGTGACCCTGTAGTTCGGATATAGCGGGTTGGATAATGGATGGATAAAAGATGTTATTAACATTTTTCTATCCAACTGTTTTAATTATTCATTGTTAAAATCTACATATTCTTTCCCAAGACTAGAGCTTCATCCCGTAGTAACGTGTATGTTGTCATTTCAGCTGGAGTCTCCATATTTCCTGCCTTTTTTCCATTTTGGAATGGAATATAAACCATGGGACATCAGAGAGATGAGTTTCTCTTCTGTCTGTGTGGTCCAAAACACCCATGTTCTTTATTCCTCATTGCTGCTGTAGGAAAAGAGAAGAGTCAATCATTTAGTCAACTATCAGTTCTGTGATCAGCAATGCTGATAATTATTTAACACAATTGACAAGGTGCCCACAAAGTAGGACGGCACATCAATGTAAGTTGAGTGGCGCCACAAATGTAGAGATTTATACAACTTATGAACAAGGTTTGTACAGCGGCAAAAGTCTACATTAATACTTTCACTGCCTCTGTGCTGGTTTGAGGTGGTGATAGATTTAACTTTCACAAATAACCCAAATATGCTTGCTAAAATAAACAAAATAATACAATTTATTTATGAGATTAGGTTAATAGAAGTTGGATATATGCAAGTGTATACGCCGGTCAGCCACAACATTAAAACCACTGACCGGTGAAGTGAATCCTATTTATCATCTCGGTACAATGGCACCAGTCAAGAAGTGGGGATGTATTAGGCAGCAGGTGATGTGCTGGAGCATATTAGCATTATGATCTGCGCGACTCTGACAAGGTCCAAATTGTGATGACTACACGAATGGGTCAGAGCAGCTTGCAAAGGTCCGGTCTTGTGGGGTGTTTCTGGTATATGCAGTAGTTAGTACCTACCAAAAGTGGTCCAAGGAAGGACAACCAATAAATCGGTGACAGGGTCATGATGGGCGCTCATCTGGTGTGATCCCACAAAAGAGCTACTGTGAATTTGTTTTTGTCTTTTGCCTTTATTTTAAACCAATGTGAACATGTTTCTCCTTACAGCCACTAGCAGATGTTTTTTAAACCAGGGGGGATGTATTTCATAAGGTATGGAACATATTTGGGTTTTTATTTAAATATTTTATGAACTGTTGGGAAAAAAAGCTCCCTGAAATCTGTTACTTGAAGGAATATGGATGCTCTTCTATTGTGTGTGGCCATGGGGTGGGGAGGAAGTGAGAGTTCCACAGGGCTGGATGATTTACAGAAGCAAATATCTTTGCCAAAAAAGAAACTACTATCTAATAAGTTACTAGTTAGAGCTTTATTTTTTGTAACTGTGTAATAAAAATGGACAAAAAAGACTTTAAGGAGAATTTTAATGTGAATTTTCCCCTTTCCCTGAGAAGAATTTTTATTCCAAATCAAGTTTTGTTTTTAGGAGCATTGTTAATGTAGCTACTGTTATTTTATTCCTTATCCAGCTTATCAGCTATTACTCCTTGGCTTAAAATCATGATTTTTATTTTTTTTATTTTTTTTTTGGTCCAAGTAGGTTATTTAAAAATAAAAAATTCCTACAATTCCAAAAAAAAAAAAAAAAGAGCTACTGTAGCACAAATTGGGGAAAAATAATGCTGATAATGAAAGAAAGGTGTTGGAACACACACACAAACATAAATATTTAATTTTGAGAGCTACTCGCTCCAAAGTATTTCTTTAGTCTGGAGCTCTGCATTGATTACCCTATTGTTGCTAACCTATTGTAATGTTTAAACCACTAAAGATCACACTGTACCTTTTGTAAGCTTCAAATGCTTTGTTTCTGTTGAAATGAGAGCTTCCCTTTTGCAGAAACTTAAAGACCTGAATTAAGCTCCTATGCCAGCACCTGTGTTTGACCAGTGAGAATTCCTGTCTTGCTGTGTTGCTCCCTAACTGGGCCTTTTCCCATCATTGGAATGGGTAGATTTAAAAATGAAAAGAAATACAGTACATAATGATTTCAATATTAATACAAATAGAGTATTTTTTTCAAGCTACAGTAAGCCACCAGTGATTGGTCAGTTAAAACCAGATTAAAGAACTTTTATTTTTTTGATATACAAATACTTCATAGACAAATGCACACAGTTGGCCCTATGTGTAATTAAAATATCTGGTGGTGTTTTGCTGATGATCAGACTAACACAGACCTACTCAAACATAAATGTTGTTTTGTTCAGAATTTTAGTATATCGATTTTATCAATTTGCATGGCAGAGGAATGGTTAGCTCCACTGCCTCACTTTGATACTCTGTCATCAAGTGACTTCATTCCAGTTTTCTCCCAAAGCCTATTGTTAGATGGAAAATCCAAAATGGTCCAGTGTGAGTGAGTGTGGCTGTGACAGGGGTCCTGGAGGACTGTAGTATCTATAAGTTTTTTTTGTTTGTTTTGTTTTTGTTTTTTTTCCAAACCCAATTTCGTAATGAGAAGTCCGTTATGGCTATTGAAGCACTTCTTGCTCAAGCAACATTTTGTCTCACTTCATAAGATTCTCCACCCTTAATGGCTTACGTTTGTCTTAAACAGTTGTGTTTGCTATTTTTTGTTGTTTCTTATTACCAATAGGATGTAAATAAAGTTTTATCTAAATGACAAAGGTACCAACCGTTCTCCATCTCACATAAAGAGTGGTGTTCCACCGGGGTCATTGCTAGGGCTGCTGCTATATAAATGATTTGGATAGGAATATTGCTAAATTTGCGGATGATACCAAGCTTGGTGGATTATCAGATAATCTCAAATCCATTGCATCATCATGGAGGGACTTGGACAGCATACAAGCTTAGACAGATTTGTGGCAGATGAACTTTAATGTAAGTAAACGTATTACACGTTGGAAGTTAAAATGTTAGTTTTGAATGCACAATGGGAGGTCTGAAAATAGAAAGTATGCCTTGTGAGAAGAATTTAGGAGTCGTAACGGACTCTACACTATCTACATCCCGAGAGTGTTCAGATGCCATTAAGAAGGCTAACAGAATGTCAGCGCCCTGATTGTGTAGAGTACAAGTCCAATTAGATTCTGCTCAAGCTTTATAACACACTGGTGAGGCCTCATCTGGAGTACTGTGAGCAGTTTTGGCTACAAAAAGGAAATAGCAGCACTAGAAACAATCCAGAGAAGAGCAATTAGGCTGATTCCTTGGCTACAGGGGATGGAGTATGAGCAAAGATTAAAAGAGTTGAGCCTTTTTAGTTTAAGCAAAAGGAGATTAACCTCCATAGAATTACATTTTTTTCTTGAAAAAACATTGGCATTTTTGGCTTAAATTATTTATTAGATCTGTAAAACATGCAAACCAGTAAAAGTACAAAGTCAGTAATGAATAATAATAAAATTAATGCTAATACCGTGTATACTGTCAAAATGTGTTGTTTGTGTGGTGTCTCTAGAAGCATGGTGAGATACATAATCCAACATCACAGTCGGGACAATAGTAGCGTGATTTCTTGCAGATTTTCTTTCCAGACTGATCAGCTCTTGAACAGCTCACTGCACATGTGCGATTGACTCGAGTGTCACTTTCGGATTTAGCAGAATCCCTTTCAGTTTCACTGCATGAAGACCGGTTCAATTTGCCATCACTGCACGTATCACTGTCAAAAACGAGCAACACCTGGGCTTCAGAAAAATGTTTCTTACGAGATGCCATTATGAGGCTGAGAGAAGACATGTCTGCACCGTTGCCTAAGCCATTGCCTGAGTAACACTCGTGCTTGTTGCTTATGCAGTCACATCTACAGTATATCATTTCCAGAGCAACACTCGGCACTAATGCTGTTGGCATTTTTACAGCTTGAGTAATCGTCGGGTCTAACACTTACATGAGACGCTTCTGTACGGTTGCCCAAATGATGCCCAGGACTAACGTTAAGGAGATTAAGAAGTGACATGATTGAAGTGTTTAAAATTATGAAGGGAATTAATTAGTCCAGTGGATCGAGACTCTGACTTTAAAATGAGTTCATCAAGAACACGGGGACACAATTGGAAACTTGTTAAGGATACATTTCTACACAAACATTAGGAAGTTTTTTTTCTCATAGGGAACTGTAGATGCATGGTATAAAGCTACAAAGTAGTGTGATAGACAGTAGAACTTTAGAGACTTTCAAAACTCAACTTGATATTATTAGGACTGGTGGGCTTTGTTTTGCTGAATGGCCTGTTCTGATGTTCTGACTCCATTTACACCTGTGTGTATCGATCGTGAACTGATGACTATAATAAAATATTAGGAAGAAAACTGAAGGACTGAGTATTACTAATCCACTTCCGCCTATAAATTATTTGGATGATATTAAAATCTATCCTATAAGAATAATCCTTCATATCAAAATGAAAAGGGTAGCAAGCCATAACACTAAATAAGACTTGTTATTGACCACGGAGTAGTTTCTTATTAATCGGAACAATAACTTGCAGCAAATATGGCCCTCCAGAACTGGCTTTGCAAACCCCTGCTCTACACTAAATGTTTCCAGGAAGATTCCTGATCCTAGCAAACCTGTAATTTTGATGGGGGTGGGAGATGTGCTATGAAATTGGATGGATATAGTAGCATGTTTTGCCTAGAAGACAGAAGGTTATAGGTTTTCAAATGTCATGGCTTATAAATTGTATAAAGTCAAAATCCGTTTAATGTCTTGATTTCCTAATGTATTGTTCATTTTGCTTTTTTTATTTCTAGCAACCATGTATGGAAAAGGAGTCTACTTTGCTGTAAATTCATCGCTGTCTGTACAGGACCAGTACTCTCCCCCTAACAAAGATGGCCACAAGTTTGTGTTTATTGTTCGAGTTCTGACTGGGGATTTTACAAAAGGGACACACGAGATGAAAGCCGCACCTCTGAAAGAGAACTCTGAGATTCCAATCCGATACCACAGTGTTGCTGATAGCACCAGGTCTCCCAGCATTTTTGTTATTTTCAATGACACGCAGGCCTACCCAGAGTATCTCATCACTTGTGAAAAAGTTCCCCATTAGATTAGTGAATAAAATGGATAGGCTAGTGAATGTGGCCTTGTAGAAGGGTACTGTGCATTCGCCCACCAAACATGTTTCTGCTCTTTTACTGTGAATGTTCTTGTGTTCTCAGTCATATTTTGAGTTGTCTGACACTGTTCATGTATAAGCATAAGTAACTTTTGAGTCATTTTATTTGATGCTTTTTTTTTTTTTTTTTTTTTTTTTTTAGTTGAATAGGCAAGATGAAAAAATAGAAGTGAGCGCAATAAACATAACTGAAAGGACTCTCTTTGTATTGTTTACCTACTTGGAACAGATAAATAGTAGGTACAGGCAGGCACTGTCCTTTTGCTTTGGGGAGCAGTCACTGATGGTATTTTATTTTTTTGAAGGAACATCTAAAACTGCTTGAAGTTTATCCCTTTGTTTGAATTGCCCGGTGAATGGTCTGTGGCTGCTTGTTTTTTGTTTCTACACCATACTTAACACCACAGCGCCATGCAATTGATAGACGGTAGCTTATTGATTTCAAGGAGAAGCCTGTACTGTTACTGCAGCGGAGGTGCAAAACATACACAGAAACCCCTCAAGATGTGAAAGGTAGATGTGAACACATTAAAATGGCAGACAAGTGCCGTCTAGTGAGAGACTTTGCTTTAGCGTCTAACGCAGGGGTCACCATCTCCAGTCTTGGAGTGCTACTACATGTTTTCATTCTCTTTTTGCTGCTAGTTAGCTTTTTTCCCCTTCATTTTTTTAAGAATAAGTCCTCTAAATTGCTTCATTTATGTCTTTAAATGGCAAACAAACAGAATTGAGATGTCAAGTGAGCTAACAGAAGACCACCTAAGTAGGAGCCTCAAATTCCCACCAATTTCACTCTAGCCAGTTGCTTTAATTAGCAGACAATTCTTGTTGTTCATTAAACTTGTTATACTAATCCCTTGGCCTGTTGCCACACAAGACATTTCCTATACTGTTGATTTTCTTTTTTCTAAGAATGTGTCAGAATGTCTTAGTGACCGTAGCAAATTGACATTAACAAAATTGTCACCTTTCTTTATCTCATTATTGTTTGGCTGCTAATCCAAGGAAAAAAGAAACAATTAAGGAGTCTTGAGTCTCTTTAAAAGCAAAAGAATGAATTGGTAGCAAAAAGTGGTCGCTAATTAAGAAAAGGGTTAGAATGAAAAGCAGCAGCCGCAGTAGGCCACCAGGACCGGAGTTGGACACCCTGGCCTAATGACATACAAGCAAGAATACCAACCGTACTCTATACACATGACAATACTACTATTAATGTCAACTTTTAAAAAGATGTCAGTCGCACACCCTATAGAACCATGACAGAATCGGCCTTAAGCTAAAAGTGCGCCACAGGCTGCTCTTTATGTCATGCGGTGTATAAAGCATTGGTATTCTTCATGGCATCCAGCAGCTGAGGCTACGTCCATACTACTACTGTAAAAACACAGACATTAGTTTGTTTTTGCCCTTCATCCACACTACCCTGGCATTTTTAACCCTGCACAATGGAGATATTTCTGAAAATGCAAGTTCAGCATTGCAGTATGGGTGGATGAAAAACAGAGTTTTGAAAATGCATGCTCTGATTGGTTTGTGCTTATTATGTAGTCCTTCCCTGATTGGATCCTAAGACTTCTGATTCACTGACTGGTCACCTTTTACAAAGGAAAACCATATACCAGGAGTGTCCAACTCCAGT